>NC_137609.1:26627275-27107275 GCF_963280865.1 Gymnoscopelus braueri | reverse complement strand
GAGTACTATACTTAAATATATTTTTGAATTATATGAATTAGCCACTTAAGCCCCATTCCAAATATAGTGAAAATAGCCAATCGACAAGCTCACAATGCGCCGCCGTGCAACGCATATACTTTTTTTTTAAATGTTCTAAACTTCAGTACAGCAATGCATTCATGTGTACTTTTGAATACTTACTTAGTAGTTACTTGAGTATATGATTTTGTCCACCACTGTGTGCAGCACCTCTTCTCAATCTGATCATGAGGAAGGAAAATGATGCTTTTTACTCATATAATCTGCACTAAGAGGGTGCACCTGCTGGGCTATACGATCGATGCCATGTTGGGAGGATAGCAAGATATTTACACATTTTGACAGCCCTCACCCTGCATTCAACACAACTCCAAAACTATAGGGTAATATGCATGGTTGCAGACACACACGCATGCACGCACAGTCGCACACGCTCATGCGCGCACGCATACACACACACACACACACGCACGCACGCACGCACGCACGCACGCACGCATGCACGCAAACACACACACACACACACACACACACACACACACACACACACAGACTACACAGACTGTCTTTTTAGCTGCCTCTCTGGCACAGCCACAAATCTTTCTCTCAGTGACTGGCTGTATCCCTGCCTGGCATTCCCAGACTAGCTTTTTGTTTGTTTGTTTGTGTTTGTTTGTTTGTTTTTGGTTTGTATTTAGTTGAGTGTGATTTTTTCCCCCATCAAAACCTGCCGGCTTCTCCAAGTGTGTAAGTGAAATTGTATTCATTGTTTTATACATATTGACTGTGCCACTTCCCATGAAGCTCCAAAAATCAAGGGTGGGATTGTGCAACACAGACCTTGTTCTTACACAGAACCTGTGCTGTGAGATCGTTTTGGCATGTGGATGTGGAACATTTATGTTCAATAATACAGAATCTCATGTTAGAAAATGACATGTAGCACTCTGAGATTCCTTGTGAATGAAAAGTGCAATACAAATAAAATACATTATTATTATTATGCATACTGATGAACTCAAATGTTAAATGTCAAATCAAATGAATACATGGAGGCTACTGAATCACCAAAGAAAAATGTATTGAAGGAAATTCAGCAGGCATACTTGTACTGTAACTCTCTTGGTAGTGTACAGTGAACCTTGTAGTGCCTATTAGTAGACTGATAGATCTAAATGGTTCCTCCTGGCTATTTTATAATGTATGGTAATGTGAAAATATGTATGCAGGTAATGATAATGTCCTAAGGTTTTATCTCGAAGTGGTCAATGCAGAGATATCCCACAGATCGGCCACTGCGCCAATGCAGAGATGATAAGAACCTTTAAGCGATTCCTTCCAGGAAGAGATTGCATTTTGTTGAGTTTCCCGTGTGTTGCACTTCCTTTTAAACCCACTTCCTTATGCTTTAGCGGTATGTGGTATTGCCCTGTCTTTCATGTGCATCATTGTAAATGCCTGTTTATAGTTGAACATCACCACAACTCCATCTTTTTCATGGCAGATGATTGTCACGCTGGTAGGTATTGTGTTTGAGCAATGTACTTCAAACTTGTTGTGCCCAAGTCATACCAAAGGGAAAATCACAATCTCAAGGCTCACCTATATTCATGTCCGTGCAAAATAGCCACTGTAAAATGTGTTATCGCTTTGTAAAAAAAAATCATTTACTAATTACAAATAAAAAGGTTAAACACTTAAGCCCTAATTCATACTTTCACAAAAAAAATTAAAGCAAAATAGCCGATCTACAAGTTTGTTGTGAGCTTGTTGGTCTGCTATTTTCCCTTTATTCTTTAGATGGACACATTTAATCCATCGTATATACAGTGTTAGGGGCAATGGCAACTGGGTACATGAGCAGTACCCAGTTGCCCATCTCCAGCTGTAAGGGTATAGGGGTATATCCCTAGGTATGCATGTCTTCTGCTGTGGGAGGAAAACAGGAGAACATGCAAATGTACCACCGGGTCCCCTCATGGGAACCCCCGCCCCCAGGCAGGACAACTCTACTACACAAATACCTCAAAGAAAGAACCCAGTTGGGTTTGAACCAGGACTGTCTTTTTTAAGACTTTGAACAGACACACCAGGATGTGTCTGCTCAAAGGATACCACACCATGAATTTGTCGAACTGATGTAAGCTGAGCTCAAAGGGCAGAACTACAGTGGCAGAGGAGAGGTCACACAAGTACAGATATATTAGCCTTCAATCTAGCATGGTCTAACTTTACTAGGATGTTACTGTAGCATGCTGTTACCGTATTTTAGGTACGTTTGAGCACATTACGTTTTTGAAAAATGTATTACAATACTTTCTCATTTGAACTTTTATTATGTTTATTTTAAGTATTCGTTGTCTTTTAACTGTGTCCGAAATAAACATTCCAAGCCTATCCAGCGCCTGGAGTGTGTATCCATTGATTCGGGTGGGTAACCTACATCAGGGGCCGTGTCCAGAGAAAGTGTTTTGAGCGGAGGAGCGCTTTAGGATATCATATGCAGAGCGCAGAAGTGCAGCGTTTATTGACGCCTGCAATGTTCGAACCTACTGTATCAACCGTTGCTGTGCTCAAACGATCGTATCATCTGCCTTAATAGCACAAGTAGCCTAGCTAGTAGCTGTAATAACGGTACAAATGGGCTTCTCATGGTTGTGGTAGTGATTCAAAGTCAGGTCTAAATGACCGAGTTGTCAGACACAGCCAGGAGGATCAAATGTGACATTGATGAGCGCCACTCGCTCCTCTCCAAAAGTTTAACAATTTTCTGCTTGAAGTGAGCCTGGTAAACCATCCCGGTCGTGTGAATTCACATTATCATGTGTCTTCTGCATAGTGATGGGTCGTTCGTGATCGATTCGTTCACAAGAACTAGTTCTTTGCCGTGAACATGAACGAACCCGTTCACTTCCTGAAACTTAAAAGTTCACGATCTCGTTCATGCTCCGGACAGGCGTGCTGTTCCTCCCGCGACAGACAGATCATCAGACAGACAGCTGTGTGGTAGAGTGTTTCACTATACAATAGACATGCATGCGTATTGCTATTTGAATTAAAATAAAGGTAGCCTACTGTTGTTCCTGGACAATAGACAGATAATTTTAGCACCACATTTAAGGATCAAAAGAAATAAATATGCATGGTCCTAGACAAAGGACAGAAAGGTACTGGTTAATTAACTCGTCTTAGTTTGAATAGAAGATGCAAATAAATAGTATGCTACAGCTACTATTCATGAACTACATTAAGTTAAAGACATGGTTGGAAATCGATCGTCATGTGAGTGTACTGACTAATACTGCTTTGTATTGAATATTGCATTTGTGGAAATAATTATTGACTAATAAAAATAACTAATAATAAAATAATACATCATATATTGTAGTTATGTATTACTTGTACACATTATTATATTACAAAGAAGATGGTGCAATTAGATGGTGAATGACTGTGCTGTGTTTCTGTGCAGACTATGCAGTCATGTCAGTGGGATCAGATGCACACAGTTGCATGCATATAGTAGACCATGCTCTCCGCCGGGACCGGAAGCACTACTGAACGAGAACGAATCATTTGAACGGATCATTGCCGCGAACGTGAACAAAATCGTTCATTCAATGAAACGTTTTTTCCCACCACTACTTCTGCAGACCCGTCTGGCCCCAAGTGCCGGGTAGGCGTTTTGCAGAAAACTAAATGTGGAAGAGCCGATGTCAATCACAGGGCCCTGAGCGCAGACGCTGATTGGCTCTTCCACTTTTTTGTTTCTGCAAAACAGCCACGCAGCGCTTGGGGCCAGACCGTTCTGCAGAAGACACATGTTAATGTAAATTCACACGACCGGGATGGTTTACCCAGTACCCAGGGCAAAAGAACGCTGGGTGCCAAGAGCGCTTAAACGCGAGGAGTGCTCCAGCTCGTCTTTGACATAGAAATGCATGGCAGAAAGGCGCTGGCAGATACAAAAAATATATATCTGCGTACACCTGATAGTGGCTGGTCAGATCTGAACTCAACCAAAGTGGTTTCAGCAGGTACTGTTAGGATAAATAATGGGATAATCAGTAAAAGGATATTTTCTAAAGTTTCACAAGTACTTATAATTATAATGAATACGAGTCTGTGTTGTTGATGGAGTGTGTTTCAGACCCTGCTAAAATTGTGTTTAAAATGCTGCTGTTATTTCTCATTACCCGTGCAAGAGCCCGTCTTTGTCTTTCAAAGGTCACTGAGCACAAATGCTCAAAGGAACATTTTACCCTGTGTGCCAATCTTTATTTAGACTTTAATTGTGTCCACAATAAATGTAAAGTAAGACACATGTTTCATAGCTAATTATGTTCCCAAAACATTTTGTAATTATATTTAAGTATTAAATGATAACGTGATCATGAATATTGATTGTACTACAATTACTTGTAGTGTGGTGTTTTATGAACACTAGCATGGGTGTTCCACTTGGATACGAGTACATGAGTATTTAGGTAAGTTGACGTATTGCATTTCATAACAAAGTAACTCGGTTGAGTTGTGAGTGTAGCATGAACTGTAAGCATACTGTATGGCCAGTGGTGGACAAAGTACTCAGTCCCAGTACTTGGGTCAAAGTATAGATTCTCTTGGTCGAATTAGTTAATACTCAAGCAAATGTAATTCGTTATCGTCCACCACTGCTCATGGCGTGCTGTTAAGAACCACATGAAGTAGCAGGATCTGTACTAGTAACCTTTTATTATGTAATGAATAGATAACCAGGGTAAAATTCCTCTCCATTAGATGCTGTCTGGCTTTTTCAAACTGTGAAATGAATTCTGTTTGATTGCACTTGATTGCAAAGTTTCTCATTTCGATGCAGCTGGAAGGAGGACTTTGCTCTCTCTTTTCTTTTTGAACTTGTTTCATAACTCTTCAATCATCCTGGAAAAAAGTTTAGCCTTTGAATAATTTTCCATTTTGGAACAACGTTTTTTTCAATCACCTAGAAATTACTACCATAGACAATCAGCCTCAAAGACAGAATCAGAATCAACTTTTATTGTCACATCACACGATTATTGGCGTAAAAGAGAGGGTGAAATATTGTTTTTGTGCGAGCTCTCCACGTTAGATACAATAGCGAGACGGAGAACAGAGAAGAAAGGAACACAGAACAAAAATAACAGGAAGGCACAGCCAAATGAAATACAGTAGCTGTCCCTTGATCTTTTTTCTCTTTCCACTGAAACCTTTATTTCAGGGGAATCCATTGAGACCAAGGTCTCTTAGAAGTGGTGCCCTGTATACAAAAGGTTTTACTGTTACTGTGTGTTTTGTGTTCATGCATGTGCACATGCAATGTGTGTGCGTGCGTGCGTGCATGCGTTCGGCGTGCGTGATTTGGTGGCATCAGAAATGTAATTTAATTGAAGCAGTTAGTCTGGCACAGTGTTTTAAGTGTTGAGTTAAGGGCCATCAGACAGTGTCACTTTATTTGTCTTGTAAATGTAGTACGGGTGCGTGCATACGTCTGCATGGAGAGAAAGAACGAGCTGCTTCGCAGATGGCTGCGATCGACATTTGATGATGGGTAATGGGCACCAGCTCTCAGAGTCCTAATGTGCTGAATAATATGAGCCCTCTCAAAATCCAGTTGCTTAGTTGTACTGTGCAGTATATGGATGGTGAGAAAAACGACTCTTTTGTTTTTAAATAGCTTTAGTCCTGTCTCTGTACACAAGCAGCTATTGCTCGAATACCTTGGCTTAGACTGTTCTCTCTTCCAGACACACATACTGCACATGCCAAAGTGTGAGAATTGACACTTATGGGTCTTATTTTCCCGCTTCCATAGTTAAACTAACACTCAGGATTTTATTGTGTGCATGGAACTGATGGGATAATGCTGAATGCGCCATGCCTATGCTTGCCACACTCTCTGCTATTATATGTCTAGCCTTTGGTTTAAACCTCACCCTCTTCCTCATGAGTAAGTCACTTAATTTAGAAATGGTATGCTATTTGTGCTCTGATAAAGTAAAATGTTGACGCAGTTGCTGCTAGTCAAAAGGGAAACATCAAATGTTTTCCTAGTCTAATTCTTTGGCAGTTTTCAGAGATTCTCCTATTTTTTGATAATTCACTTAATAGTTCCTCTCCTCTCCTCTCCTCTCCTCTCCTCTCCTCTCCTCTCCTCTCCTCTCCTCTCCTCTCCTCTCCTCACTCTGATTTGGCCATCAGGGAGGTGGCACTGATGCAGCCATTATTGCTAGAGCATGTGTTTAGACGTGGCAGAAGACCAGTAGCATGTTGGTTAGCATCTGGGAGGTCCAGCAGGGGATGCATTATGACACAGAGACCTCTTACTCACGATCATGCATGCTTGTTCATAATGTGCATGCATCTCGCGCGAGCGCACAGCCGCACACGTGCGTGCGCACACACACACACACACACACACACACACACACACACACACTCACACTCACACTCACACTCACACTCACACACACACACACACAGACACACACACTCATGTAATTGTGCATACCAATCTATACAAATCTAAGCTAGTTTAATATGATCAAGATCATCATAAAAATGTTGTCCCTTCAAACCCCTCAAGACTGGCGGCATTGTTGGCAGAGAAAAGGATGTTTGCCTGAGCTGTTTATGGAGTACATGGGTATAATTGTATTGCACGATGAGCAGGGAATAACTGTATCCCCGGGCTGTGGGATTGATAATGTTGCACAGTATCAGAAAAGTCTACTTTAGAGCCTATTTTAGGCATGGGAGCTTTAGCGGCAAGGCTGACATCATAGCTTCATTAAGGCAGCCAGACAGATAGAGTAGCTGCAGTCACACAGTGCTCTGCTAGATGGCTCCGTTTGTCATCGGCTAGCTATCTCACGCATAAACACAAATACCATGAGGTTTGCAATTGGCGGTGTTCGATCAAAGAGGAGTTCACCGTGAAACCTCACCTCTAGATACTTATGCCTAAAATAGCCACGTAAAAGGCTATTTTAAATCAACTTGATAGCACTGTGCATGATGTGCACCGGGTGTCATGATGTCTTTAGTGATAAGTCATCCTATTTGATGTGCAATAGATTAAGAATTTGCGCTCTTTAATTCCCAGATGCTCCGGGCACCTTTTTTATTTGGGACCAGAGTATATTTCTAACGAGATGTGAAATAAATCATAATGATGATGGAGACTTGTGTTTGACTGCTCTCTCTCTCTCTCTCTCTCTCTCTCCATGGCCAGATGTAATTGGCGGTTTGCCTATTCTTTGAGGCGAGGGAAATGCTGTGTTAGCTGGCTTTTTACCATCTTCCACTGTACTCGCGTGCAATAAGGAATCGTGCTGTCAGTGTTTCTAGTGGCATCGACAGGTTGCGGAATCACAGAATTAGGCTACTTAATGTCACAGGGTTATAGAGCTGTCTGCTGAAATGACAGGATGTCAGTGCTCGTTGTAGAAACTAGAAATGAAGGCAGGCATCTACCCACAGGAATACGCACACATACACAGACATGGCCTGGGCCTCATATCACTTCTGGGCCTAACTCTAACCCTAACCTACACTGTAAAATCCTAAGTGTTACTTTAACTCTGAGAATGTACAAATGGAACCAACAATTTCACCCTTATGGGTCCATTTGGTTCAATTTGTACACTCTCAGAATTGGATTGGACTGTGTAAGGCTTTGCTTTATATTGTCCCTCCTGTTGTGATAAGTACCACAGCCTGGGGAAGCCTCATTACACACCTTCATTTGCAGGATTACAAGGTCTGTTGTGTGCTGTTGTTTAGGTCAATTTATAGGGCTCTTGTTCACGAGTTAGGGTCGATGTTGTTGGTCCGTGTGATGAGTTATTCAAAAGGCTCACGCAGATATGCCCATACTATATATGGACTGGACCTTCGCAATAACCCCGGCAACGACATGCGCAAATTGTTTAGTTGTCATCACATGCCCATAATATAGCGAGAGAGAGGGAGAGAGAGGGTGGGAGAGAGGGAGAGTTTGATCAGCATTGGGAGGAAGGGGGAGGGGAGAGGGAGAGAGAGTCTATTTCACCCACGCAATAACCTGAATAACCCTGAACACGGTGATCAATGTGTCGCAATGTGATGTGTTGTCAGTGCAATAACCCCGGCAACGCCGGATAAGCTGATAACTGATATGTAGCAGATGTTTTCTGATTGTCTAATATATAATGTTCAAGTTTTGGCGGGCAGGCAGGTGGGTGGTGTCACATGTGCCCATATATGGGATTGGACAGCTCACGACACGTCAACGCTTTATCCCCAACAATGACGGGCATGCAGGCTGAGTGAGTATATTTCTCCCGTCGGCACAAATCGACATTGTTAGGCAACAGTTTTTGTTGTGAATGACACATGCCCATATATGGAGATCTCCGATGACAAAGAGGGAGAGAGGGATAGAGAAACAGAGGAGGTGGGAGGGAGAGTGCGGGAGTGCAAGTGAGAGATTGAGGGTGAGGGAGAGAGGGGGGGGGGAGGAGGGAGAGCCTATTTCACCCACGCAATAACCCGGCCAATGCTGATCAACGCCTCCCAAAGCAACACATTTTCAGTGCAATAACCCAGGCAATGCTTGGCAAGCTGATAACGCGGCACTTCGCACTGCGTTTTCTGCTTTTAGCCTAAATATTCTATTTTCATGAAGCACGTTGAGTGCTACATGAATAAAACTTGTCTTTCTTTCTTTCTTTTCTATATCACTCTTTCTGTTTGTCTCTGTTCACCGTTCTCCTTTCCTCTGCGGTGACCAAAATGTGTCCCCCACCTGCCTGTCTATCTAATCCTCTCAGTGGCTCTTTGACTGTACATGGGACATCACCAAAACAGGATTTACTGTTCCACAACACGTCTCCCTGCAGCATAGACCGCACTGTGTGTGTGTGTGTGTGTGTGTGTGTGTGTGTGTGTGTGTGTGTGTGTGTGTGTGTGTGTGTGTGTGTGTGTGTGTGTGTGTGCGTGCGCGTGCGTGTGCGTGCGTGTGTGTGTGTGTTGAGGGGGTCAGAAGATAAGCTTCCGGCAATGTCAGTTTTTCTATCCATACCTTACAGGCCTATTTGCGACTTCATGCTTTTCAAGGACACGGCATTCATACTTTGAGCAAGTAGTTTATCTGTTTCTCTTCTTCGGTAAAAAAACTGCCATCGGGGGCAGTTGCATATACATATACACATGAATTCCTAAACCATTAAATCCTAACCCATTCCCACATCCCATCTTTAAGGAGTACAATTATTACACCCGCTCTTTGGTTGTGGTCCAAATGATCACAAATAGGTCTTCTATCTTAATTATATTATTACAGTACCTTTCTTTATTAAGTAAGCCTTTTGCCTAACCTTGTATTCTTTCTGATATAAGTGGTCACCATGAAGTGACTTTATTTTACTGTAGGAAAAAAATAAACCCACATTTGCTCATTAAGACGGCACAGATAGAATAAAGCCTGTCATATTAGTCGAGAACGGCTATGATATCAGCAATGATATGCACCTTCCCTGCACTGACCTTTCCTGTTTGTGTGTGTGTGTGTGTGTGTGTGTGTGTGTGTGTGTGTGTGTGTGTGTGTGTGTGTGTGTGTGTGTGTGTGTGTGTGTGTGTGTGTGTGTGTGTGTGTGTGTGTGTGTGTGTGTGTGTAAATGTCAGAGCTGCGTCTGATCATGGGTCCCCACAGACCACCTACTGGACAGCCATAATATCAAGTCCTCATTCATTAGCCTCAGTGTCACGTCTGGACACACAAACTAGTCTTCGCTTCTCCTGTGACCCTCGCTGACCGCCTGTCTCATTGTCCACCAATCACAGCAGCCCGGCCCACACTGTAAAATCCAATAAGTTAACCTTACTAGAAAAAAGTTGGGAAATCGGTTCCAGCTAGTCAAGTTTACTTGATCATTTACTAGTCAAGGTTACTTGATCATTTACTGGTAAAGGTTACTTGATCATTGACTTGGTAAAGGTTACTTGATCATTTACTGGTAAAGGTTACTTGATCATTTACTTGGTAAAGGTTACTTGATCATTTACTAGTCAAGGTTACTTGATCATTTACTGGTAAAGGTTACTTGATTATTTACTTGGTAAAGGTTACTTGATCATTTACTAGTCAAGGTTACTTGATCATTGACTTGGTAAAGGTTACTTGATCATTTACTGGTAAAGGTTACTTGATCATTTACTAGTCAAGGTTACTTGATCATTGACTTGGTAAAGGTTACTTGATCATTTACTGGTAAAGGTTACTTGATCATTTACTAGTCAAGGTTACTTGATCATTGACTTGGTAAAGGTTACTTGATCATTGACTTGGTAAAGGTTACTTGATCATTATTTAGTAAAGGTTACTTGATCATTTATGTGGTAAAGGTTACCTGATCATTATTAAGTAAAGTTCACTTGATCATTATTTAGTAAAGTTCCCTTGATCATTTACTCATCCATTACATTAATGAAAATTAAAAGTTTGCATGATCCCATTTAGACAGACAACACATTTGGAATACCGTAGGTTTATTCCTTGACAATAATATGAACAATCAACAATTTGTCACATGAGCTCAAACAGCAGCATCCAATTTAAAATGTACAGTAAAGGCATTTTACAGAAATAAATTGTATAAAAAATGATATAATTCTATAAGTATAAGAATTTGCAGCTCAAGAGTGCTTAAAAGGAATAAAAGTGGCTTTGTTCAGAACTCCTATCACTAACATATGTTTTTTTTCTACAATTTCTAAATAAAAGCTGACAATTGTGGAAATCAAAAATCAAATCCCGACCTTTAAAGGGATAGTTCACCCCAAAATGAAAAATTTCTATCGATTAGTCACCCCATGGAGACTTGAATTCATGCTATTTTTTGTCGCATTCCTAAGCCAATAATTTGATGTCCGGTAGGAGACACAAAGAGTCTCCTTTGCATCTCCTACCGAAACCGCTGCCTACAGGTCCGCTGGTCATCGAATTATTGGCTTAGGAATGAGACAAAAACAAGTCTCCATAGGGTGACTAATCAATAGGAAAAACACATTTTTGGGGTGAACTATACCTTTAATATAACAAAATCTGAACATTTAATACTGTACTAACTTTGCAGACCAAACCAACGGTCTGACAAACTGACAAGTGCTCTAGTAATACAAATGGCTTAATTAATAAAGCCTAACGGGCCATCCACACCAAGCACTATATATACACATTTTTAATTTATTTTATTTTATAGAATTTAGAGTAGCCAATGATTGTGAACCTCTTTTCGTCCACAAAGTCATTATGCCAATTAATTCCTCACACATTTATGTGTTGCTACTGCAAATGTAGCCTAGTAGCCCCTCCATCCTTCTCCTCCTGTTCAACACAACTAAAGACGAACAGTATCTGTGTTGATGATGACAATATGAGTGATTTGCTGGAACTCTGGAAGACATGAACAACTGTCAACTGAAATGATCATGTCTGCACTGTATTTAAACTAAATAATTCTACAACGATATGATTGACAAAAGTGCTATGCTTAGTGTGGACAGCCCCATAACAGTTTGAAAGAGAACATTATTTCACACATGAACATGTGAACACTAGGCAATTTCAAAAAAGTGCCTTACTTTTACTTAATGGTATTACATTCAAAGTCTTGAGAATTTGCAGCTCTAAAGTACTTAAAATGAATAAAAGTGGCTTCATTTAGAACTCCTATCACTACAACATTTTCTCATGCATGAGAAAAATAAAATGCATGCATTTTAGTCTACTGTCTCAAAGGAGGGCTGAGGACAACCTGCCTACCAGTGACCCACTATACAATCTTTCTAAAATGACAGGAGGTTTTTAAGACTTTGCAGTTTGGGGGGTAGTTTTTCCTTTCCCAAGCCAAGCATCACTCTTTGAATGAAGTTCAAAGTGTTCTTCATATCATTAGGGTAGTTCAAATTTAGTGCATATGTCAGGCCAAACAGCAGGCACAGTGCTTGAGGGAGGTTCTGGAGATTATCCATGACAATACCTCCTTCGAGGATGACGGCTGTTGACACTGGCTTAAGGTCGATACCATCTGAGGGAGGTGAATCTTCACTGCTCACAGTCAGCAATCCGACCGATACCTCTGTCCAGGCGTCTTCGATGTCACAATCCTGTATAGAACCAAACAAAAACATTACAACAGGGAAATGTAGATCACTTCACACACATCTGCATTTAGAAGTTTTATCAACATTGGTAGGCCTACTGTTTTTTGACGTGTATTACTCACTGTAAACTTAATCAGCACAGTAAAATGTGTTATCTATGAAAATATTTTAGGTTAGAAATAAGCAACTTGGTAACAAACATTCTGCATAGTGGCCATCTCTCTCTCCCTTGAGCAGCGTGCACTTGCAGGCTATAAACACCAACACTGCACACCATGCGAGTGAGATTCCACTGTGCTATAAAGGGATGGAACCTTCCGATTGGTTGCGAGGCCGTTTCAGACTGAAAATTCAAAATATAATTAACGAAAATGTAATTTCACTGGACCTTTAAGATGTAACTTACCACGGCAGTGTTGTAGAAACTGCTGGGGTCCTCTCCAAGCAGAAGAGGGAGGCCTCGGAGAACAAGTGTACGCAGCGCTGTCACGTCTGGTTTCTATAAGTGGATAATAAACAAATAAAGTTCAAAATCTGACCCTCAAAAGTTACAGTACAGTTACAGCATGAGACACATGTCACCACAATTTATGCTTTATAGTGCATAGAACAGTTACTGATTGGAGGTGTGATTTAAATAGTACAATCCACAGCATTTAGTTATCAACAACAATCAATAGTTAGCAATATCACAACACTTGATGTATTATAAATCGCCAACACTAAAACACTCATACAGCCAGGAAGCTATACAAGTACTATTTGGGGTTATAGGTTGTACATAAACTGGGTCATGATAAATACAAATATAAGCAGCATGTTGTAGACTTACCCCATCAATTTTCTGCACAATTCCAGACAATTTCTCTCTAATGGCACCTTTCTTGGACTTTAAGATAGTGACCAATTGTGGTGTGTAACGATCCAGAGCATCAAAGAAGTCAGTCTCTAGGTGAGTGGTGGTGATCCTGTTAAACTCAGCATAAACCTACAACACAACAAACCACAGAACAAAATACAGTGACTAAATACATTTGAAAGTGTGTATGGTGCAAGCCTAAAATTACATGCATGTTATTATAGGGTATAACCAAAAAGCCTATGAATAACAGTACTTACTTGTCTCTCTCTAAAAAAGAGCTGGCCACCGCTCCTTCATCGTTGTCACTGGAGGTTCGTCCACCACAATCTCCCGTCTACGCAGTGCAAAGGTCTGGTCCATCATTACAGCAATGCCACTTGCACTGGGGTTCCGTTTTTTCATTTCTTCCACTAGGTGCTTTCTCTGCTGCTCTAGCGTAGCTTCATCCTTCCCGTCAGGGAGATCCGGTAGGTAATTTGCCTCATTCCTTTTCGGTCTTTTGAGGCCTCTTGCTGCAGTGGCACCTCTTCTCCCTCCATTTATAGCAACCTCCAAAAAACACCCTGATTTTCTCAGTTTATTGCGGTAGTTTCCCATTTTGTAGTACAAATTAGTTGTCCAGGAAGAACATCCATCTGTGGAGCCTGGTTCTGTCAGGCAGGGATGCTTGCGTATGAGAGCTAAAGCCACAGCATGGACATGGTGTTCTTTTGGATACGCCAAATATTTGAACATCTCTTCAGAAAGCTTTTTCTTTATTTCATACTTCATTTGCCAGCTTGGATTGAGGCATTTTTGGTCTTTTAGATACACAGCATTAGCCTGTCTTAGTTGGTGTTCCACCTCAACTGGGAACATTGGAATGTCAAAAACATCTGGCCAATGATCTGGTCTTGTTGTTGCTGAAGATGATGTGGAGGGAATCTCAACAACGGATGAAGTGGACGGAATCTCGATATCTCCTGAGGCACCAGGTTGAGTGTCAACAATGGGCACCAGGTTCCGTGTCAATGGAATGACCTTCACAGTAGCTTTTCCATCTGGCAGGTCTTCTATGTCATCAAGGTTGCTGAAGGGGGAATTATGGAATTCAGTGTCTTCGTACTGAAGTTTGAAGTCATCCTGCAGCTGGCATTTTTCTGTTACTTTTATCTTCAGCTCTTCAAGCGTTTCTGGTTTTCTATTCAGTGTCACTTTCCTTATGTCATGTTCATTTATGATGATTCTCAATTTATAGGTGTCCATGGTCCTACAGAGTGAATAAACATATATTTAGTGTCCTTTCCATATACTCATTCAACATGATATGTAACGCTTTAGTGTCACATACACATTTCCTTTCACTTGATAGGAGGATAAGGGGAAAACATCATTCAGCTCAGACAGCTGTGTGACTGTGAGAGACCCTGCCCCACTGGTGCACAACTCGTACGCACGTAAATGCAGTATACTGACCAGGATTACTGCATGTTTTTGTGAGGGTACCTACCCTAGGGAACACGGGGAGAACATGCAAACTCCACACAGAAAGGCCCTTTCACCAACCCCACCCAGGGTATGGGCACTGATGACGCGGAGGAGAGAACACACCCCCCAGCGCCCACAGCGTACATACTTTTGGTACTTTAACGGTTTTTAAATCTGGTAGCATCACACACTGCAGGATAATCTTATATAAGATGCTCTCATCAGAGAAATGACTTCTCATCTGGAGGTCCCTGGCACAATATATATTTTCAGACGGGGCCAAATACATATAGTACATTTGGGGGTCCCTGACATGACAAAGTTTGATAACGTGTGAGTTTGATAATGTGATTTTGATGCGAGTTCATACTTTGGCTCTCCGGTGGCAGACAGCAGGGCTCCTCCTTTGGGGTCATTGGGACCATTTCCCAGCAGGGCTCTGGGAGGAAGACCAACAGGTCCTGAGAGACATATAGTAAAACATACATAAGAGAGTAGTGGTCTATCATTTATTACAGTATAACCTGTGAGTAGTGGTCTATAATTTGTTGCTTTAACAGGTCAGCTGAGCCACGTTATGGAGGATTCATCTGAAATGCCCTTTCTTTTGCAGTGCCCTTTGATTAGAAAATGTGTTCAAACGCAATTGAGTATTGAGAAACCATTATGCACGCAGCATGCGCAAATGGTAATGTAGGTAATTAATGTATTTGTGCAAGATGACCCTGCTATATAAAATGTGTATATTACTCGTTCATGTTCAAATAGCTCAATCCATGCTGTAGGCCTAAGTGATGGGCTGTATTTACGCACCTGCTTGTCATTAATGCATAACAAAAAATGATGACCTTTATTTTTATCAGATGTCCGATAAATTTGAATCATTCCGGACATTGGGACCGGAAGATTAAAATCCTAGCGTGACCCCTGGTCTGTATAAGTGAATGTAAAAAAAAATCAATCACGGGGATCTCGGGATGATCACCACCTCAATTATTCGATGAATCCAAAAAGTTATCAATAGAATAATCTCTAAGAAAATAATGGATAGATGCAGCTGTAGATACCTGTTCTAGAAAAGACCGGGGTAACTGGAGCGGTGGTGGAGGGCTTCCTCAGAGGCAGGTTGGGACTAGCCGCAGTGGGACTGAACGAACCGCAGACCGGGGTGACTGGAGCGGTGGTGGAGGGCTTCCTCAGAGGCAGGTCGGGACTAGCCGCAGTGGGACTGAACGAACCGCTCATTGCATCACTCTACAAATATCTGTCAAGTTGAAGAAAAAGAAAAACTTGCAATTATCATCCAACACTTAAAGCCTGATCAATAGTGATACTTCATCTCATAACGGTGTCGCATGTCGAAAAACAGCAGACCTACAAGCTCACAACGTGTCGCCCCAGTCATTGTATATCTGCTAATTTTGAATAGCCAAAGAAATCTAAAATGACAGAGATGCGTCCCCGGATCGAATGGGTTAAAATTGGCTTACAGGAGGTCCGCCCGGGACCTCTCATGTAACCATGAATCAGCCATAACCATATAAGGAGTTCCCAATGCAGCTACGCCCAATTATGGAGTGTTGTCTAACCTAAATGTGTCATCATGGAATCAGCAAACAAATTAGTCAGCTGCATACACCTCTAGTGTAATAAAGTGTCCATCACCTTACATCCTGGGTTGTACTGCATACAGCACTAGTGCTGTATGCAGTACAACCCAGGCTGTAAGGTGATGGACACTATTACACTAGAGGTGTATGCAGCTGACTAATTTATGGTTATGGCTGATTCATGGTTACATGAGAGGTCCCGGGCGGACCTCCTGTAAGCCAATTTTAGCTGCATTGGGATCTCCTTATATGGTTACAATGTCACATTCCTCTAAAGCATATTTTCATATATCGCCCTGATAGTTCAATTGGACTGTTAATTCCCGACTAAACCCATGTTGCTCTGTAACTCGTGGGTTAAAAGGTGCCAACCTGTTCCTGGATGTCCTTGTAGTCAGATGATGGGCAGTGCCTGTTGGCAGGAAGGTAGCTGAGGTGATCCTGTTCAGGGCCCAGGCTGACTCCAACTGCGCACCTATACAAAACACAGAGGAGTCATTTTACACCAATGTCACATGGTGAGAATACAAGTTTTATCTGAACACCAAGTGCTCTGTCACAGGCTGACCCTGCCAGAGAATGCTTTTCATGTCAGCTGATAGAAAACCACCCAGATAACATTATGTGAAACCCCAAAGTTGTGCGGAGGGTAACCGCCTTAGGGTCTAAGCTCTGTGGGGTGCAGTGCTCTGCCCTTCAGCATCTCTATGACCAGAGGACAGTGAAGAAAGCAGGAAAGAATCCGAGGGACCCAACTCATAACCTCAGCACCTGCTTCAAGGTCCTGCCCTCGGGTAGAAAACAGTCTATCTAAGAAACATAGTTACTGTTAATTATTGTTTATTTAACCATTATTTTAAATGAAACCCCCACCTGAAGTGTGCAGTTCTTCCTCTTGAGGAATCCCACCCTAAATTCTCCACACCAGGTGTGGAGAGATTAGATCGAAGGATTGGGTCTACACAGGAGAAAAAAACATTATATAAACAATTGTAAAATTAGAAGATTTTAAAAAATCATTAAGAGTCTGTGCTTATAAGAGAGTATGCAAGCAGTAGTGCTCTTTGATAAACACACCCATTGTGTGACAACAGTTTGTGCGATTTATATTATTATAATTGTGACAGGCTTAACCCAAGGCACCATGAGCTGACAACAATAGCCTTAAAGGAGTTCACCCAAAAAATTACTTATTTTCTATCAATTACACACCCCATGAAGCCTTGATTTCATGGATTTATTTTTGTTTTTGTGGCATTCCTAAGACAATAATTTGATGACCGTGTGTATTTCCGGTAGGAGACACAAATAATCTACTTTGTGTCTCCTACCGGATACATTAGCCGGTAGGAGACGGGAATCAAATTATTAGCTTAGGAATACGACAAAAACAAAAAAGAATCCATGGATTCAAGGCTTCATAGGGTGTGCAATTGATAGAAAATAAGTCATTTTTGGGGTGAACTCCTCCTTTAACCCTAACCCTGTTTTCAACATGGGGGGAAATAGATAATGATGGAAAACATTCAACATGGATATTCAACCTATATCTCATGTTCTAATGCAAGTACATCAACAATACATAGTGGCAAAAACAACATGTCTGCTATGTCAGTGGTACTCAAAGTGGGGCCCAGGGACCCCCAGGGTCCTTGAAGGGGTTCCAGAGGGGCACCAGCAAAAAAAACAATATAGCATCACAATCAGTTTGACCACATTAACCCTAATATTCAGAAATAACTGTCCTACAAGCTTGTGAGCTTGTAGATCTGCCATTTTTGAGGAATTTTGAAAAATCTTGGAATTATTTGGAAGAAAATTAACACAAACTTTCGGGGGTCCCTGGTTCAGATGGGGGTCTGTATCCAAACATATCTATTTAGAGGGCCTTAAGATGAAAATGTTGAAGAACCACTGTTCTGTTTATTGTCTACACGAAATACACAGAAGACAGGGTATTTCTGCCACACTATTGACCTATTAACACCATGCCAATGGTTAAAGAAACAATGAATTACACACCAACACAACCCTGCAACATAACATGGATTTCCATTTCAAATGTGTCCACAAAGCGTCTATAAGGCATGTTATCTTGTGTAGGATAGCCTACACCAACGTTAGTGTAGTTGCATTTCAAACGCTGTTTAACCCCAACAACAACAAGCCTCGTTTAGCGACGCATCTACACAGTGGATGCAAATCCTCACTTATATCTCGCCCTACGGCGTGTCGCACGCCGAAAATGGCAGATCTACAAGGTCACAACGCGTTGTGGATGCGACGCGTTGAGAGCTTCCAACTCCAATATTTGTTGGACGTGCGAGGTCCACCGAAGCATCATGTCTTAGCCATGGTTCAACCTGGTGTTTGCACTTTCTCCATCTAAACGCATACGTCTTCATAAACGTACAGATTATAAAATATAAAGTGCTTACCCCACGGCCATGGATGTAACAAGTTGAATCGAGCGGGTCTAAGTACCCGTATAGTCCGTATTGTTAAATAAAAAGCATTTTAATCCAATTGGTGGCCATTTTGTCCGAATTGTCATCAAATGCTTTCAACTACGCGACCCTATCGGTTGGGAGGTGTATTTCACTCTGATACATTATCTCTCTATGAGAAAATTGCCGGCGATCGGATTAAAATGCTTTTTATTGAACAAAACTGAAGATACGGGTACTTATACCCACTCGATTCAAATTGTACCATCCATGGCCGTGTGGTCAGCACTTTATATTTGAAATCTGAACGTTTATGTAGATGTACTGGTTGTAATGGAGAAAGTGCCAACGCTATTTCAGGTTTAAGTAGGCTAAGTTTTCATGTGGTGGAAAAAACATTTCCAGTCGAAACCAGTCATCAATATTGACGTAACGTTTGGCAAATGTTCACTAACATAATGGCAGCAGTCAGATACACAAATTCACACTAGATAACTTACCTTATCGACGAAATAATGTCTTGAATTGTAGAAAACAAAACGTGTTGCTTCCTTCTTCCAAACAAATTACAACCCAGGTGCTGCTGCTCATCTGATTGCAAGTTGTTTCAAAATGTGTGCAGTGTGCAATCTGCGCATGCTCACATTAAGGCACGCCCAGCCAGAGTGACGTTACTGATCTATATAAAGTGTTCTAAAATACGAATTATAAGTAAACCATACTTAAACCACAGTGCAATTAATTGTTACTAGCTCTTGGTAAGTGATCTAAAATATAAATAATAAATAGATAATACTAAACTGGTAGGCCTAGACAAGGTTCATTGTTTGAGGAGAAGAAATTAACTCACAGCAAAGCAAAATTTAAATGTGCTGTTTGATCTGTTAAAAGACACTCTGAGAGCAGACTCACTTGTCTAGTAAGCTACAAAGCAAAGACCTGTATGATTTTTGGAAAGAGGTCTAAGTAATGAACAACAGTAAAACATCGGACCCTACCCACTAACATAGAGGGTGCAACAACAAGCAGGGGTCATCGCCATGCTGGCTTGTGGTGGACATTTTATTCAAAATAAAAAAAAATCCATGGACATTGAGCAGACAATAATATTACCAGAAACACATAAAGAGCTAACCCTGAATGACCATAACAGGTCTGTAAGAGTGTACAAATGGGGTCCATTTGGTTCCATTTGTACACTCTTACGCCATACACACAGTTAAAACAAGCGCTTTATGGCTGCCTTATGCCTTACATGAAGCATAAGGCCGTTTCAATGCATTCCCTATGGAAGTCACGTGGTTTGATAAGGCTGACTTGCCTTATGGGAGGGGGGATAAAGCCAGAGAGCCGTGAGGCACGCATAAAACAGCAAACCACGTGACTTCCATAGGGAATGAATTGAAACGGCCTTATGCTTCACGTAAGGCATAAGGCAGCCATAAAGCGCTTGTTTTAACTGTGTGTATGCGGCCTCAGAGTTATGGGGGTCCTTGACAATTAGATGCTTGAGAACCACTACTAGTGGACTCCTAATGTGTCATAATGTCAAAGTAAATCAGTACCATGACATATTGTGTACGGACAAATTGATGACCCCTGACAACAAGGCATGTGGCATGCATCACATCACAGCAGGACACCTCAAATTTGCAATCAATAAAATCTGCCCATTACTGGCCTTGTGTTTTACAGGTCTGTTGGGTCATGGGGTCATGGGTACAATTTGTAGCTGTCCTTAAAGACAAGGCAGGTAAACTAAACAACAGCATTGACAACAATAGACCTATCGCTCTGGCCAGCATCCTCTCCAAAGTTTAGGAAACAATCATGCGTGTGCGCCTTGAAATGTTTGTCCTGACTGCAGATAACCAGTTTGGATTTAAAGAAACACGGCACAGACCTATGCATCTTTGCACTTAAAGAACTGATTGCCAGCTACAGTAGCCATAATTCCACTGTCTTCATGCTTCATTGTCATTGATGTGTCTCAAGCTTTTGACAGGATTAACCACTAAAACATGTTTCACAAGCTGCTTGATAGAGGCACACCTAGACACATTGTACGTATACTGGTGTTTTGGTATGCAAATCAGAAAATGCAGGTCAAATGGGGTAATGTTACATCTGCCCATTTCTCAGTTAGCAATGGTGTACGCCAAGGGAGGATTTTGTCTACCGTTTTATTCAACGTTTACATGAATGATCTATCCATTGAATTAAACAAGTGCAATATGGGCTGTCTGATAGGTAACTCTATCATCAATCAGCTTATGTACGGTGTACGCTGATGACCTGGTCGTGCTAAGTCCTTACAGTGGAGGGTTACAGCAGCTATTGAAAGTTTGCTCAAAGTATGCCAATGATCATGACATAAATCATAATGCAAAAAAGAGTATGATTATGAGAAGCCATGAGGACAAGAAATCGTCTTTCCTAGCCTTTTACCTATGTGACAGTCATCTATCTGTGTGCCAGGAAATCAAGTATCTGGGACACATTGTTACTGACAATATCCAAGATGATAGAGATATGTGCCGCATACTTTATGCCCAGGCCAATATGCTGCTTTGTAACAACATCATCTAATAAAATAAAATGTCTATAATATCAATATAATATCTAATAAATCTAATATAATACAGTGATGTTGTTAGACCTTCAATAAAGTGAGTCCCGGGACTCACTGGTTGTCATTTGAATGAGTCCCACTAATCTTAGATTAGATGTAGGCCTATTTGACAGTGCAGAAGCATAATTGCTTCGATGCCTATAACAGTAACGAGTGTCAACGAGCGTCAGCTGGACCTGCACACCTGCCCTCAGTGATCTAATTTGAAAGTGACTGGAGTCTGTCTCATTTCTCTGCAAAAGCCCTTGAATATGATGGAATATGATTAAGGATTACTGTGATTATGGTAAGCTCACATTTCATATCACTCCTGTAACTTATTTAAAAATGATTTTAAAAAAAATAACGTAAAAAAGCAATACTAAACACAGTGCAATTAAATGTTACTAGCTCTGGGCAAGTGTTCTAAACACAAATAACAAGTAAACAATACTAAACACAGTGTAATTAAATGTTGCTAGCTTTGGGCAAGTGTTCTAAACACAAATAAGAAGTAAACAATACTAATCACAGTGCAATTAAATGTTACTAGCTCTGGGCAAGTGTTCTAAACACAAATAACAAGTAAACAATACTAAACACAGTGTAATTAAATGTTGCTAGCTTTGGGCAAGTGTTCTAAACACAAATAAGAAGTAAACAATACTAATCACAGTGCAATTAAATGTTACTAGCTCTGGGCAAGTGTTCTAAACACAAATAACAAGTAAACAATACTAAACACAGTGCAATTAAATGTTACTAGCTTTGGGCAAGTGTTCTAAACACAAATAAGAAGTAAACAATACTAATCACAGTGCAATTAAATGTTACTAGCTCTGGGCAAGTGTTCTAAACACAAATAACAAGTAAACAATACTAAACACAGTGCAATTAAATGTTACTAGCTCTGGGCAAGTGTTCTAAACACAAATAACAAGTAAACAATACTAATCACAGTGCAATTAAATGTTACTAGCTCTGGGCAAGTGTTCTAAACACAAATAACAAGTAAACAATACTAATCACAGTGCAATTAAATGTTACTAGCTCTGGGCAAGTGTTCTAAACACAAATAACAAGTAAACAATACTAATCACAGTGCAATTAAATGTTACTAGCTCTGGGCAAGTGTTCTAAACACAAATAACAAGTAAACAATACTAATCACAGTGCAATTAAATGTTACTAGTTCTGGGAAAGTGTTCTAAAATACAAATAATAAGTAAACTACACTAAACACAGTGCATTTAAATGTTACTCGCTCTGGGCAAGTAAACAAAGATATGTTTACTCAAAACAATTAAGTAAATTATATTTTTTAGTACACGTTACTTGATTAAACCTAGTATTGTAACAAATGAGTAAAGCTAACTCATTTATCTAAGTAAAGATAGCTATTGGATTTTACAGTGCAGTGCCCCAGTGAGCAGGCCGTCCTTGGCTCTGCACACTCCCCTGGTGGTCAGCCACGGAAGCGTGGCCAGACACACAGAAGAGGCATCTCTCCCTGTGGCGGTCCGCTGTGGCTGACCTTTGCGAGGATAAAACGGAGGGAGGGTGACCCCTTCCCGGATGCCTTCAAAGAGCAGCTACCTAGTAATGGGGGTCCAGCACCCGGCGGCATGCTGGGGGATTGAGCAGCCCTATGCTAAAAGGCCAGTTACAGAAGCCGCTAGTCAGAGAGGAAGGGCAAGTACAGCATTCTGCTTTAAAGCCCTGTCCTATTAATTACCGACTTCACTCTGTTTGAAGACGATCTCCTAGAACGTCTGTCTGTTAAAGCTGCTCTGCTGTCTCTCATTTTCTAGAAGACGGCACTCAAACTGGCACTGCCTCACAGGTGAGGGATATAAGCAGAGGTGAAAGGTCACATATTGGAGAAGCACAATCGCATCCTTTGTCTAACATTTCTTTCTAATGTCTCGGCCCTGGTAGCGTCATGACACTAAGGACGGTGGTCCGTCCGTCCATTCGCCCAACACTTTGATCCCAAACACGATACGTATGTTAAAAACTATAGACTGGATTTGCATGGAATTTGCTTTACATCTTCATGGCCCCTGGAAAATGTACCCTGCTTATTATGGTGATCCCATGGCCCTACTTGCCAGTCTAATCGACAGATTGTCATGAGTGCATTCATGCTCCCTGAAGAATGAACCCTAATCATTTGAGTTATATTCTTTTAGGCATCTCATAATCTCATAGGCAGACTGCAGGATGAACGCTACTGATTATGGAGACTTCATGGCCTTTCCTTTCATTTCACCTTAAAGCTTAATAATAATTTACCTTTTTTTTCCTCCATCTTTTATTTTTAATTTATTGGCCCACTAGTGACAGTGCTGGGCTCTAATAATGGACTCTAGGGGCTGCTAGTGTGGCTAAGGTCTGTACATCTAGCTTCTCTCCTAGCCCAGTCGCGCTCTCTTCTTTCCTTTCCTTTCCTTTCCTTTCCTTTCCTTTCCTTTCCTTTCCTTTCCTTTCCTTTCCTTTCCTTTCCTTTCCTTTCCTTTCCTTTCCTTTCCACCTTATTCACTCACTCTCCTCCTACAGTACATCTTATTCTGAACACCTCTCGCCCTGTGGCCACACCTCGCTCAATTTAATGCACACATTTACAGATTTCACAATTTCCATTGATGTCCGCTTTGAGGGTGAAATGAGCTCTCCTCCCTTAAAGTGGCAGAGAAATGTACAGAGACGGGAAGGAATAAACTGAGTGGTGATGCAAAGACTGGCCAACTTGTGGCAAAAAGTGTGTGTTAGTGTCTGTGTTGTGTGTGTGTGTGTGTGTGTGTGTGTGTGTGTGTGTGTGTGTGTGTGTGTGTGTGTGTGTGTGTGTGTGTGTGCGTGTGCGCGCGCGCGACTCTGTCTGTCTGTCTGTCTGTCTGTCTGTCTGTCTGTCTGTCTGTCTGTCTGTCTGTCTGTCTGTCTGTCTGTCTGTCTGTCTGTCTGTCTGTCTGTCTGTCTGTCACTCTGTCTGTCACTCTGTCTGTCTGTCTGTCTGTCTGTCTGTCTGTCTGTCTGTCTGTCTGTCACTCTGTCTGTCTGTCTGTCTGTCTGTCTGTCTGTCTGTCTGTCTGTCTGTCTAGACAGAGCCATATGGGAGATATGTGAGGACCCATTCAAAGTGATCACATGCTCGACACCCACATCTGTTTTTCTCAGTTTTCTCATCATACTCCGTCCACTGATGTTGCCATACGCTATGATGCATTGCTCATAAATAATAGACAGCAATACTTAGTAGTAGAAGATTAGCTTAACCCATTAAGACCTGAGGCCGATTCAAAAAATCTCTCCAAAAACTGTTTTCTGAATCAGTGTCAGGACCCCCAAAATTATATGTATTTGGCCGCGGACCCCACCAAACAAAGATTTGAGTTAAAAATGTTCGCTTTAAAAAATATATATATCTTCAAAGATTTGCAAAACATTTCATGATTTTTCAGAAATAGCAGATCTACAGGCTCATAGCGCGGCACGAAGTGACGCTGAATAAGTGTTAAATAAAATAGTCTTAATGACTGCACACATTCAACTCAGTCTGAGCTGTCTTACCTCATTCTTAAGCCCCTTTTACAGAGAGAGAAAGATGGAGAGAGATAGAAAATGAATGTGTATGAGAGAGAGAGGGTGTAAGACAATAGAGACCATCATGGCTGTAGATGAGGTCGCAGAGATCCTAGAGTTCTAAGTCAAAATGCGTCATAGAGATTGTTTTGCTAAAACGGTGTGGAAATAATTAATGAGAGTTACAAAAACAACAACTGCATATCAGAACAAAAGTCAAAAGTCTATAGAGTGGCACTTATATTACATATACATATTGGGGCAGTGACATGATCGTTTTCCAAAGCATGTTAATGGCCGCATTCTAGCAACTACCTTGCATTTATAAATCCCCAGATAAGATTGGTAGGTCAGGATCGCACGACTACCGACGTCAGGAGCTATATAATGTATGTATAATAATCAGGGGTTGAGTGTGAGTAAGTGAGCTGTGAAAGAGCGTTCTGGCACAGGCCCTCCCACCCAGTACTCCTCCACGGACTGACATGAAACTGACAGCTATCAAGCATCGAGCAGGCAACCTACCGCATGCAGTTAAGTGTCATCCGTCAGCTCTCACCACAGGATCTCCATCAAGCCCACTTAAATGATCTGCAAAAAAAACCACGTTTAGTCAGACGGTCGTAAGCCACTCATAAATAAAAGGAGTTGGTGATGAATATGTTGCATGCTTTATGATTAATAACAAGTGTTCTAGAAAAAAAGGTACTGTTGATCCTGCAAAGAAAATGTCGGCAACAAAAATATGATCTGTTTTTCACAATAGCCATGCCAATTGGACCCAATGGAGTTTTTTAGCTCAAAGCCCACAACAGCCACTGTAAGCCTGGGTGAAAATGATTGCTTTCATGTCCATTTACAATGTCTGGACGGTGATAGACGGTGTTAATAGTTGTTTTCATGAGCTTTATTGAAACTGCAAATGGAATATCATCTGCATTACACAGGTTGGTCACAGACCATTCTACTTTAAATGTAAATTTATTTTAAAATAGGCAGACACTGTAATGTCATTTCTAAAGCTGTACCTTTCTATGATTGTTTGGCCTATTTATGATGGGGCCATAATTTACTACAAATATAAAGGCTTATAAAACAAATAAAAAACTCATTCTGAGACAACCGTTACCTCAATGTGTTCTATCTGAAATAACCACATTTGGACCCATACGGTATGTGAGGCAGAAGGTTTCTTACTAGCTCCAGAAGCAAGCCTGTCATAGCTACACAAGTATGTTTGTGATAGATAGGTCATATTTTGATCCCATTGTGTCTAATTATGGTAATAATGGTTTCATGGTTAGTGTATTCTAATATAATATTTGTTCTTATTTGGTGTTCTTCAAGTAGCTTTTCATATAGTCTCGCAATCATAGAAATGAAATAAACCACACTAACTTCCACACCATGGATACGGCCTTGGATACAACTGATATAACTGACACTCACATGCCGCGCTACTTTTTCACGGCTGTGGATAGAAAGTGAATTGCATACATCGCTATTATTATATGCCTTCCGATGAACATATTTGCAATGAACCGAGTGCACCTTTCTAGTTGACCCATTTTGGTTAATAAAGCATCAACTGATGCACAAACTTGGACACATCATCAGTGTTGTTACCTGGAGTCACTGGGTGTTTCGGGTCTTACAACAGACACCCTCCTCCAGGCGACCCGACCGAGGCTGATCAGACCCCGGCCTGTGTCCAAGTGGCATGCTACTACTTGGTAGGATACTAGGGGTGGGACGATTCACTTATCTCCCGATTCCATACGATCTCGATACTTAGGGTGCCGATTCAATTTATATTGCGATCCTTAATTATATTGCGATTCTGCGATTCAACGATTGTTGCGATTCGATATTACGGTTTATTGCGATTTTAGCCTTTAACATCCTTCAATATGAAATTTAACTTCAAAACTGTCCTTTTAAACCTGTAATTGACACACTGACTCAATATAAAAGTGGTAAATAAAATGTAAGGGAGTGTGCGTTATTTATTCAGGAGGGAGGTATAGTTCTGATGTGATTTAGTGTTTTTCCTTGACCTCCAAATATTTTTCCATGACCCCCCTGAGTGACTGCAGGAAAATGCATGACCCCCCCCCCAACCACCATAAACCATATTTTTTATATTCTCACCAACAGTAGGTAGGAGAAAATAAAACAAATGCTGATCGTTTATTATAGGCGAATTAGCGCCCGTCGGGGCCCTCTTGGGGTTACAAAAACACCCCAAACGAAAGAGAGATTGAGCAATTTTTTTAAATATTATATGCAACAGAAATGCTTCATATCTGCATGACTGCATCAAATAATCAAAGTAGACAAAATAGTTAAAGAGGCTAACCACAGAGTGCAAAGAAAGAGTATAGCCTACAGTCAGACAGTTTATTCACGTGAGGTGATGAATACAGTCTGGTTATGTTTTTAAATGTTTCATTCTTAATTTTACAATGACTCTGCTACAACTAGTTCCCTCTCTCAATATAAACACATGGTCACTCGACCACGTATGGTCTCTCTCTCTCTCTCTCTCTCTCTCTCTCTCTCTCTCTCTCTCTCTCTAAATGTTTTCCCCCACCTCTTTAGGATACCATGTCTGACTCCACACATTACAGTAAACAGTAACTGCCAGGCAATGTCAAAGAATAAAAAAGGAATGATCCTGTTTGATTTGGAAGTGAAACATTTTCATACGGACAACTGGAGAGGTTGATGCGCTCAGTTGAGCACATACTGTATCTCTGCCAAGCTGGGTATCTAGTCAGTGATGTATGACCCATATTTGGGCAAGGTTCCAGCCCCAATCAGTTCACCGGATGTGCAGTAATTATTATTTGCGTTAACATCACAATCAGTGAAACCACCTTGGATAAGGTAAAAGTAAAAATGTATGTGCAAAGGAACGGTATTGACAGTTCTTTCTAACCTGTTTAGGAACATTAGGTTGGTGATGGAACAGAAACATAACAAACTGATTGAAAAACAAGACAGGGTCTAATAACTGTGTGGCTTTCCCAGTGCAACGCCAGTCTGGAGCCATGTGGGGGATATACGTTTACATGTATGTATGTATATATTATACATATACATATACATGCATACATACAGAGAAATGCTAACTCCATATTTGGACAACATTTGAGGGGTGACATACTTCCAGTATGGGAGATATACCTACAAATACTGTACTCCACGGCTTGTCCTTTCAGTTTTCAAGCCCTGTTTTAAACTATGTGTCATTTTGCTGTAAACCCCGGATGACCCAATCATAGCAACCCTTGGGGTCCATGACGCTCATAACACTAGAGAAAGCAGTGGACCAAAGCAGCCACGGCTGTTGTGCTATGTGGTGTAATTCTGGGCTTCCGGACAAGCCTGGTGTCTGGTGCATTTATGAGAGAGACACATACACCTGGTGTTTTAACATAAATAATGGGGTGGCAGACAAATTAGTATGGAATTAAGCACACGTGAATGTATCCACTACCTTTTTTACCCATAAATGATTATAAAAACCTCCTACAATTAACCCGTAATACCCTATTCATGTCCAAGTCAAAGCTCATATTAATGTTGGTAAAATGAGGAAGACAATGGCTCAGAAAGCGGTGAAAAAGAAGCACAATATTTGTTGAGGAAGTCGCAAACAATAAACAATATTATTTTCTGATGTAATAGTTGCATATACAACAAAAATAAAAATGGAGCGGGTAAAATTGGCTCCTGCAATAAATGTATTTCCACTATAGATTTGGTTCGGAGCAACTCAGTGTGGAAGAAATAAAAAAAGTGGTGGGACTTCAAAGGGAGGCCAAAAAGCATAATTTGGCCCACAACGCAAGAATCGGCCACTGGAAGACTGATAAAAAATTATATTTTATAATAAGCAGGGTCTGATTTGCTGTGGGGGATTGGTGTGGAAATCCATTCCTGTGCTTTTGATATCCCCTGCCTCCGGTCATTATTTTTTATCGCCGGTGGGGATATGTTTTATCCCTGCATCTGGTCAGACTGAATGAAATACATTCATTTCCTTTAGGGAACTATAGACTGTTTGATATGTTTGATATTTATGTTTGATAATATCACAATTTAACAATTCAATTAACATTTGGCCCATTCGTTCATAATGATTTGCACCAGCAGGGAAAATGTGCATTGAATCGAAGATACATTTCTATTGCACTTACATGTAAGTGGCCGTAAACTAGCTAATTCGTATCTGATCTGAAGTAAATAACACCAATTTAAATGACACAAACATGAATCTTGCAATAACATTTTATTGGACTCAGAACAAAGACTTGTAACTGTCCCTGCATAATCTCTCCTCACGACTCTGTCATCAAGAGACACTGCCTGAAAATATGCACGCACCACCTGCAGAGTATTTGGCGACGCACCTCAAGTTTCCTTTCATATACAGATCTTTGTTGTGTACACCCCTGATACAGTACATATGGCCCCTGGTGTCCTGGTGCTTTGTCAGACCATCTGAGTTCACTTGGCTTGGTTGCATTGACATCTTTAAGCAATCTGTGTGCTAATGTGACATCCTGACCACACCAAAATGCACTTCTT
Source organism: Gymnoscopelus braueri (assembly GCF_963280865.1). Taxonomy (NCBI): domain Eukaryota; kingdom Metazoa; phylum Chordata; class Actinopteri; order Myctophiformes; family Myctophidae; genus Gymnoscopelus; species Gymnoscopelus braueri. The sequence goes on along the minus strand of NC_137609.1, from coordinate 27,077,917 downwards.
CTTCAGAGGAACCCCATGAGGAGCCGATGTGAGAGAAGGAGACACATCCGTGAACTGAATAACATAAACAAAGAACTAAATAAACGGCAGCCTCTGTCCTGTGTGCGTCTATCTCATCCATGCTAATTCATCTTGGCTTAGGCCCAAAGGAAGTGATTAAAGGATATTCCAAAGTGATGAAACTGCTGCACTCTGTACATTTTTACATTTGATTATATAGCCAATTATGCTGCACATGAGCGATGGGATAAACCATGGAGGCTGGGAAGAGTCTGTTACACATACAAATGACCTAGGCTGACAGCCCTTCTGTGCACTCCACACTCTTTCTGTCATGCATGTAAGTGTGGGTATAATTTTACTGTGTGTGTGTGTGTGTGTGTGTGTGTGTGTGTGTGTGTGTGTGTGTGTGTGTGTGTGCGTGTGCGTGTGTGTGCGTGTGCGTACGCGACTGCCTGCGTGCGTGCGTGTTGGTGGAAGAGGGATATCCATGACACACAGGGTCACTGGTGTCAAGGTGACATCACACCCTGCTTGCTGACACTTAACCTGATATATTATTGTGTGATGTCATGATCAAAACCTACCTCAGCCACTTTGGCCTGAGCTGTGTCTGTGTGTGTGTGTGAGTCAATAGTCAATCATATTTAAATACCTCCCAACTCTTGAACATGGCCTTAAATCCAGCAAGACGCCAATTCACTATAAAGAATGCTGCTTTTATCGTCTCCTTGTAGATAATTCAATGTGTAATAATGCAAACTGCATACATTACGGAGCAGGTAACAACCTTCTAGGAGATTACATCAAATAAGAAGCAATTAGGTCATGAGTGAATTCTCAGATGAAGGCTTTGGTGCCAGGTGGTGATCCACATCCACATCATTTTACACGCAAAAACTGTTTTCATCTACTAGCCCTAAGGTTATCGTCTGTCTGCCTGTCTCTATCCATGCAAATATCGCAAACCATTCACTTGTTTCTGATCATCTCCCATTCTGATTCTGCATTTTCGTCAGGAATGAGAAATGCTAATTAAATAGAATGAAACTGGTATCTACTGTATATCAATCAGGCTGAAGGCACAAAGGGTGCCTATCTGTTTCGTGCATTCCCAATTCTGCCTTGCTTCGCTCCTCAAAAGAAATTCATCATTGTGTCTCAAAGGGTTTGGGAAACCTTCCTGGCCCGAGTCCATATTGGTTGTTACTGTATGTGATGGAGATAGAGACATCCATTGAGTTGAGTCTTTCGCTTTTGCACAAAAGACAGGCAGTCTTGAATGGAGAATCCTCTTGAGGTTCAGACCTTTGAATCTCATTACTGTACGTCCATACACCATCCGTACTAAGGAAATGGGTAAGGTCAAGAGTATGGCGTACAATGTTCAGGTTTGCTTTTGCACACATTTTTTAAGTGAATTCAAACTTTAACCGCCTGTCCAGCTAGTTAGTTAGTGACCACTACAGTATTATGTCTCCCTAGCGTTCACTAATCATCCATACAGGTTTACTGTATGTGACGTAATCAGCACATGAGCTGTGCTGCTCTACTGAGCCACACCACTGCAAGTTATGTATTGGCAGCATTACCAGTGAGAAAAAAAGATAAAGATAAACCTTTGTGTGTGCGTGCGTGCGTGCGTGCGTGCGTGCGTGCGTGCGTGCGTGCGTGCGTGCGTGCGTGCGTGCGTGCGTGCGTGCGTACGTGCGTACGTGCGTGCGTACGTGCGTGCGTGAGGCATTGTTACCATTGTAAGGAAGTGTAATTTACAAGCACAGTGTGCAAGGAAATATTACAACCAAAAAGATAGTGAGGCTGTGTGTGTGTGTGTGTGTGTGTGTGTGTGTGTGTGTGTGTGTGTGTGTGTGTGTGTGTGTGTGTGTGTGTGTGTGTGTGTGTGTGGAGAGAGAGGCAAACCAGGCATGACAATGGGGGGGGGGAATACTTTATAGGGAAAGATCAGGAAAAGTGAAGAAGTCAGATGTCATGTCTGTTTACTCGTCTACTGGTAGTGCGAAAGCTGTCAATCACCATTTTTGGTTTTAACATTATTCATTCACATATTTATTTTATACATTTATTATATACATTTATTTTTATTTATTCAGTTATTTTCTCTCACGCAGGCATAGAACTGCAAAATCAGTTGATCATTAGCTGTAGGCTGTGAGGTTTTGAGCAACTTTCTTATGTGAAATGTCACCCGATCTGATCTCCCGACGTAGTCAAAGTTAGTCAGGACAAGACAGCTTGGTCTGTTCAGTACTCAACTTTGTAGTTGATTACGGTAGTTCTTTTATGCATTTTTTCCATTTACATCTCTTGTAAACTCTAGATATAAACCTTTAAATCTGCCAGTCTACAACTTTCGATACACAGTAGCCATAGTGAAATCAGCATTATAATGTTCAGTTCAGTTCTGAACCCAGTCACAAGCTGTGTGACTTCTTTATTTTAATATTGATCACCTCTGCAATACTGGTGCTACTTTACTTTTGTGTGTTTGTTTGTCTCATCCTCTCCAACCTGAAGAGGCTGGATTTTATAAAATGGATAGTTCCAGTCCTTGATTATGATTAGCTGAGCCACGTGTATTGTAATGCAGTCACAGGTGTGTTTTTATAGTATAGAGTACAGTATGTACTCTATAAACACCTGTGACCACATTACATCAATATCACTGCACCAAATATATTGTTTTAAAATGCCAGATTTAGTTGTGAATTTGTATTTACTGTGGACTAATCAAGGATGAGTGATGGAAAGAGATGGACAGGATAGATAGAGGATGAAGATTTTAAAAAAATGGAGAGAGCTGAAATTAATGACAAAGACCGGGATCGTTAAACAGATTAGAGTTAAATGGTTAGTTGTGCAGACTTACGCCCTCATACAGTACCTAACAACAGCCCTTAACTGTTCTAAAATAGCTGCACACCATGGCCTCTTATTGCTTTAGTATGCAGTAAACACAATTGCACAGATTTGTTGATTAAATCAACTGATCGATTAGTCCACCAAGAATTTCTGTAGTTGAGGACAGCCCCTAATGGTTAGGTTTACAGCTATTGTTTAAGGTTCGAATTCGAAAGGGGTTGTTGGTAAGGTTAAATCTGAAATCAATAGGGGGTAACGACCAGGGATGGCGGCATCAGAAATGTGTGTGTGCGTGGGGGCGTGCGTGTGTGCGCGCGCATCATGGGGTGTCTCTTTATGTAGGACAGTAGAAATTGATTGCCAAGGCTACTAGCTGACCTACATAGGGACACAGACAAACTAGTTCCCTCAGCGAGCAAGCAGAGCGAAGTCGTGCTGCTGAACACAGAGGAAACAGACAAAGACATATTGTGTCTTACTGTAAATGTTTAATCAAAGAATAAAAAGACAGGCACATGCAAATATATGTATGTTGTGTTCCTACATATCCACAGTGGTATGCTGCTGGTGCCTTACCTCTGCAACTTTTAGTTCAGTGTGTGTCCTGGAATGATCTGAGGTGCAGCTTGAGAGTTTTGCTCAAAAGATTATCAGTGGTAAACAACTCTGTTGCATTAACGACTTCTTGTTCCAATTTTGGTCATTATAGGCAAAATGTAAAAAAGAAAGAAAAGAAAAACATTTTGAAAGGATTTTGAAAATAGCTGATCTACAAGCTCACAACCAATTAAATGAAAATGTTTGTGGTTAAGTGCTTAACAATATCCTCTAATTCCGTTTCCATAGAATTACTCAGGGCATATTCAGTCTCTCGCCCTCTCTCTCTCTCTCTCTCGCCCTCTCTCGCCTCTCTCTCTCTCTCTCTCTCTCTCTCTCTCTCTCTCTCTCTCTCTCTCTCTCTCTCTCTCTCTCTCTCTCTGTGGTTAAAATATTGTGTGACACTCTAGACTAGAGCAATCAATATTGAAGTGTCTTCTGAAATTTAACTGCAGTATGCTGAAATATGCTTAAAAAACCTGTAGGGAAACCTTCAAGGCAGACAGTTCATACTCTTTTCTGGCAGTCCTCGTCCAATCCCAAACTAATCCTATAACTCCATTTACAGTAACAGTAGCTTGAACATTTGGCCATGGTCACACCCAGCCCTTGTATTTTTGGCTAAATTGAGGTTTACCAGGCATCAATTCATTTGAGATTTACTCAGAAAGAGACTAAATTGTCACCTGCTGTTTAGTTCTTCCCTTTGTATTAGTACTAGAGGTCCAGGCCTCCTACGGGCGCCCGGCCCCCTAGCCGCGCACGGGGCACTAGCGAGGGCTCGCTTATTTTGGGGTTCCAAAATCGTGGGATAAAAATGTCCCCAAAAAAAGTTTAATTTTATTTTTTTATTTTAATACATGGGGGACCCCCTGGGGGTCCGCAGACCCCCTGGGAGTCTTGGGACCCCCACAAAACATCACGGACCCCCGTGAAACATCGCGGACCCCTTCGGCTGTTTTCTTTTTTTTCATGAAGGTGGTTGCTTGTTTCTGGCGCACATCTGGCAACACAGACCTGTCTGCTTGTCAACCCCCAACGTGGCAACCCAGATGCCGACTCGGTGTTGTTGTTATAGCGGCTGCGTTGAGACACTGGCGTGTTTTAATGTTTTGTGTGGGATGTACATGACATATTAGCGTGAGTGTGGTGTGATAGAGAGACATGAGCAAAGTGAAAGCAACGGCGGAGGTTGAAGCGAAGTGGTCGCGTCGCGTGTGTTGTTGTTGTGGGGAGATTACAAAAGCGGCTGCGTGGTGTTGGTTTCGATGACGCTGGTTGCTTGTTGCTCGCGCACGTCCACGCATGCGCAGTTTTGCGTTTTTGACAAACATTCCACGTCCGAGCATGGGCAGATCTGCGGATTGTATTATAGGATTACTGTATCCTATCTGTAACTCTATAACTCTAGCTGCTGTACTGCCTCTTGGCGACTGAATTTCCCCCCACGGGATCAATAAAGATCTATCTATATAACAGTGTTACTGTGTCAATTAAGCAGAATTTGTAAAAAGTGTAAAATAATTATGCCTGTGATCTCAAGCAAAATGTATGTCGTCCCTTTGAACATCTTTCTGTAAGCATATACTTCCAAATATGTAGCTCACCTCAAGTAAACTACAGTACAACAGATGTATTGTTATTGGTGTTATATTGCTGCATGCAAGCCATTACTTCTCTGCATTCTCCAGCAGGGTTACCTCAGCTATATCAAGTGTTCTCTTTCTGTCAATCACTGTCTCCCTTCTATCGCCTCTTTGCCTTGTGCTGTTAGAACGTTCATGGTATTGACTGTATTAAACAGAATGTTAAAACACTGGGCTCTAGTAATGGCAGAGGGTTGAAGACGTCAAAGGCCTCCTAGCAGTAGTAGTGTGTGTGTGTGTTAGAAGCAGGCGTCGCAAAAAGGAGTGGAGACACTGGAACATGCCCAGCAGGAACACACCAATCTACTCTGGTCCCTGATTTAGTGACAGCTTAGTCATGTCTAATCAGGGCACTGTTGAGACAGACACCATGACATGGCCAGAAACCTCATATCGTGCCGGTGGGGAAGACAAGCTACAGGGAGCAATGAGAGACAGCACAGACGGCAGGTACGGAGGCTCAATACAAAACGCGAAGCAACGATACATTACATCGCCGAATAGAAATGATTTGACACTTCGAATAAATATAAGTGGTCTAACTTGACGTGCGTCAGCGACACTTGTGTCAATGAAGCTTGCAGTGTGTCAGGGCCTTAATATACAGTTTTTTTTATACTGTGTATTTGTTTAAAATAGTGACAGCTTATCCAGACAAGTCTCCTAGAGTGTTGGAGCAACAAGCAGCAAACATTGAGTGGAGTAGGTGTCACTCAGAGCATATGTAAACGCACCGTAAATGCATTAGTTCCCAGAAGTATGCTAGTTAGGCTGGTTACCAGTCCAACAAGCAAGAACCCCCACCAATGCATAAAGGAAATTTAGGACCTCTTCTGTGTCCAACATCACATGAGCCTGTGCCTATGAACCCTGACCTGTAACCTCTATCCGACAAAAGCCTAAAAACAATTCATTTCACCCTCAGTCCCAAGTGCTGAACATGAAAGACAAGAACCCAGTTAATCAAATAACCACCAGGTTTTAAATTTGAGATGCCACTTTTCAAAGACAAACTATTCAACTTTTCTGCACTGGTTTGCAAGTTTCTCCCATTGTCTGGTGCGAACAGAGAAAGGTCTTCAGAGCTGTTTTTTTCTAAATACACTGAGCTGCCTCTGACAGCTCCAGCTTTTAATGCAGGGGTGGGGAAGCGGGGAAGTGGGTGGGTAGTCAGAGAAAGTGAGAGAACTCAAAGAGGAAATATTTGGCACGAGAGTGGAAATAAAGAAGGAGAGCGGAGAGGCTGTGAAGAGAGGCTCCCTGACTCATTCTGTGGAGTGTTGAGTTGTGGCCAACCTTGGCCCTTCTCTAATAATCAAGCGTCTAGTCAGCCAAGAGCATATCCCCCGCCAAAAACTACAAAACACCTATTATCAGCCTGCCTATTGAAAATCCATGTACTCGCATTTAAAGGCTACTGTTTAAGCTAGGCAACTGTGTTTTTTTTGGGGGGGGGGTTTCTTTCTTTCTTTTTTTTCTTTTTTTACAGTGAGTAAGGGTGTTTGACACATTGGCCTCTAGTTTTAGGGCACTAAAGAGGGCATTCTGCCTTCAACTAACTACCCAGCAAAATGTCCAAGTTCCATGCAGGTGCTAACGAAATCTCCTGTCAGCGCCAAGATTCCCAAGCATTGTGAGCTGCAACCCCCACTGTGGATGTGGTGTTCCTGCATATGGGTGTGTCAGCAATATACCGCTAACGATTTAATGTCCAAGTTTGGTTAATGACAGCCATATCTAACCGGTAAACAAATGTCGCATCCTTCTTGCCCTTTATTTAGAAAACCACATAGACATGGATAATAAAGTGGTAAAAATGCTATAAATGCTAGTGTTCTTGTGGTGGGTTGTCCCTGTTCATTAAGCCCACCTTTTTAGTTTGTTAGCACCAGCTGTACTGACAGCGCAGCTGTGTCAAACTCGAACCCATCAATTGTGCTGCCGATAAACATTAATGTTGCCACCCTCAAACTAGAGGCCCCTGTGTCTGTCGATCCAGACAGACCTCGACAATCTCACAGTCTGGAGGTTTGGACCAGGAAAGCGGTAGACATGAGTACAATCTAACATGGCTGGTTAACCCTGCAGAAGGGTGGGTGGTGAGGGAGCTGGATGAACGGGCAGTCATATCCCTGCCTGCCGCTGTTGCATCGCAGCCTGGAATGGTCTGTAAAAGAGACTAGATACTACAGTATATAGACCAGGATGGACTAAGGCTAGAGTAAGCAGCATTTCACTGGAGGCTCCAGAGGTCCCTCCAGTATAAGCCACATGTGAGTGAGGAGCATTATGAAGGACAGCAGGTGTGTGTGTGTGTGTGTGTGTGTGTGTGTGTGTGTGTGTGTGTGTGTGTGTGTGTGTGTGTGTGTGTGTGTGTGTGTGTGTGTGTGTGTGTGTGTGTGTGTGTGTGTGTGTGTGTGTGTGTGTGTGTGTGTGTGTGTGTGTGTGTGTGTGTGTGTGTGTGCGCGTGCGTGCGTGTGTTGTATTTGTAGTCAGGTTCTTAGAGTGCGTGTTGATGGATGACGGTTTTACTGATCTCTCATTTCATTGAAGTGCCTCTCTGACGCACTGATTCAATGTGGAGTTATATGACAGGTACACAGGGTGTTTTGTGGGCGCCTTGTGATTCGTGCCGCGCAGTGCGCACATTCGTTCAACAGATTGACCGATTCCTTTCTGTTTATTTCGACCACTGAACCCTTTCAGCAGCTTTAACTGTAGACTGCTGATCGAGGCCGGTCTGTCTTGCCGGAGCTTTTGACCCGACCCGTAAGCCCATAGCTGTTGAGTGAAAAATGTCCTGTCAAGTTAAATGGGGAGCTGCTCGCCTCAGTGTGTGGCAGCGATGGGTGGGGTGAGGGGGTGGGGCGTGGTGACAGGGAGCATGAGTTAACCTCTCTACTCGTCATGTGTCTTTTCCTCTCTTTCTTCATCCCACTCTTCATCCATCTCCATCTCTGCCCTCTTGCTTTCTCTCTCATGCCCGTCCACTTCTCCCTAGGCCCACACTCTCCTCTCCCATCCCCTCCTCTGTGACAAATGAATCCTGGTGGCTTATTTGTCTGCCGTCACAAGTGGCTGGCGGAGGCGGTGTGGACAGGGAGGGAAGTCTGTAACTTGGTGCCATTCCAGCTCCTACAACCACGCCTCTTAACTCGCCTCACGTGCACCTCTCGTGCCCCGCTCATCTCACGCTCTTGTACAACATTGTTTGCATTCCTGGGCAGAAATTTAAATCCTGTCTTATAGAATAACATCACATTAGTAATCCTTGTTGTTTAATCTGCCCAATGTGATTCCAACTATTTGGAAATGCTGTCCTCTCCAGTGTGATGCCTAACATTTGAGAGATGTGATCTAAAGTTTGGAATGATTGATATTCCAGTAGATTAACTATTAGGCTGTAGTAACCCATCAGCAGTGTTGATAGGGGTTCCCCAAAGTTTTCAGCTCAAGAACCAAAAGAGAAATTTGTTGTCTTCCCGGGACCCAAACGTACAAAATTATGAATTAATCACTCAAAGGAAGACTTCACCCATTTTTATCATGAGCATTAGTGAGGACCAATTATATGAAGATGGGTTGAAAATGGGTCCTCGTTAAGCCATACTTAAAAAATAGTGAAAACTGCTGATGTACAAGCTCACAATGTGTCACGATGCGACACTTTTTTTGAGCATTTTTGCTTTGAAAAATCATTTGAAAAAGACATTTTGGGGGGAAAAGATATTTCTTGTTTTTATTGGATATTTTTGTAGGAAATGAATTTTTGTCATGACCCTAAATTGGGTAGCGACCATATGGGACCATATGTTTGGGAACCACTGGCTTAGAAGACACTTTGGATTATTTTGAAATTTGCTGCTGTGAAAATGTAAGTGATTAAGTGTGTCTGTGTTTTTTGATATTGAACCAATGAAAAGTTTTAATAAGAGCTTATGACTAAATAATAATCTAACTACAAATGAATCATTGGAACACAGGTTCTTTTTTTTAACCTTTCCTGTATTTGTAGTTTTGTTATACCAGGTTTCCATCCGATAGTAGCGATATAGTATAGTAGTAATGATCAGCCATGGCACCATTTGTAAATGGAATTGGTATTATGCCCATTTTCTCTGCCATTACAATAAAATATTATTGGGTGTGTGAAAATGACAGCCAGCTGTATTATGACTAGTCATACCTAATATCTAAAAAGTGACATGCATACAGTGAATGGTGTGTGTGTGTGTGTGTGTGTGTGTGTGTGTGTGTGTGTGTGTGTGTGTGTGTGTGTGTGTGTGTGTGTGTGTGTGTGTGTGTGTGTGTGTGTGTGTGTGTGTGTGTGTGTGTGTGTGTGTGTGTGTGTGTGTGTGTGGGTGGGTGGGTGGGTGGGTGGGTGGGTGTGTGAGGAATGATATGTGAACATGTGCATGCACAGGACGCTGGGGGCATACAGTTCACTTGGCAACCTCTAACCCTGATCCATTTGTTATAGTCCTGGTAAAGTCATGTCAGTGATCTAACAGAGGAACCGACCGCTGTTTATGTGTTATGTTCGACTGCATGCATAGCATTTGAATTTCCTTCCAGGACTATTATAGTCTGACGTGCATCAACATGTGACATTTGAACCTTTGTCTCCCTGCTTGTATTAGTGCATCAGTGCCCTCGTCACATTCAGCAGGTGATACAGTTTATCCTTAGTACAGCATCCGACGTTCATTTATAATGACTGCCAGATATTGTGCATGTGTGCCTGTCAGTCAAACGGGGGCTGTTTATAGTAATGTCTGTTTAAGTTCATCCCTGAATCGTTTTTATTTCATCGACTGTGGTTTTCAATATTGAAAAGAAACTCATCTCCTTTCAGCACCCCCTCGCTGCCTTCCCCCCCACAGCCTGTGTTCCCTTTCTGTGTGTGTGTGTGTGTGTGTGTGTGTGTGTGTGTGTGTGTGTGTGTGTGTGTGTGTGTGTGTGTGTGTGTGTGTGTGTGTGTGTGTGTGTGTGTGTGTGTGTGCGTGCGTGCGTGTGTGTGTGTGTGTGTGTGTGTGCGTGTGCGTGTGTGTGTGTTGGGGGGGGGGGGGGGCGTCCCTCTTTTGCACAAAGCAATAGAATATCAGTTTCCCTTTCAACCTGGACTATACAGTCGCAAGATTGCTTTGTGCGTCACCATCAAAACACAGCGGGGAGCATTGCAATCCTCTTGTGCTCAGCAGTCTGAAACCATCTAGTCCCTCTGTCTTTGCGCTGAAAGACAGGGTTAAGCTTTTATCTCATAAAATACCCAATGAAAATCCCTCAGTCAATGGTACGTTCATTTTTGAGGCCTGCATTAACATAAAAACGAGGGCTTGTTATACAGTTGAAACTTCAATGAAAAGAACACAAAATACATTTAATGAAATTCAGATGCTGGAGCTCTGGCTCCATGAATCTCATTAAATGGTCTTTGTGCTGTTTTTTTCCATCCTGTCTTTGTGGCAGAGGTCCTCCAGTGCCCTTAATAATGTGGCAGATTTCATCATATTCCTGATTTAGCAAGGACAATGCACGTCTTGTTAACTTGTTCACTTTTGTATGCCCGAGCCAATCTCCAAAAACAGGCCCACGTATCGCAGTGTGTCATGCTCCTCATAATGAAGCCTGATTTATACTTTGTTGTGCGCTGGTGTTGCATGCTGAAAATAGCAGATATACAAGCTCACAGCATGTTTTGACACAACATGCTGTGAGACAAAACAAATGAGGCGCTGGAGCACTATAAATGCCTTTTTTATCTGTAAGGTGCTATATAAGGACTAACGTTTCGAATTCAGGAGCATCTTCATCAGAGTCGTACACAACTGCTCTTTTCGGCACGTGACACCATCGTACGAGTATACATCGGATTTTATGCAGACTTTGGTGCATTTTTCTTTTCTTTTTTGTCATGGAAAAAGTTGCCCACTAACTCAATCTCTCTGCCTATTTCCCCCCCTGTTTTTGTCTCTCTGTATAGGATTTGGTTTCATAACTTTTGAGACTGAAGACGTTGTAGAGAAAGTCTGTGAAATTCATTTTCATGAAATCAATAATAAAATGGTAAGTCCACTCTTTTTTTCCTCTTTTTTTTTCAATTTCTGGAGGGCGTTGAAGGATTAATATTTGATTTCCTATTTCCCGCGGTGTTAGCTAGCCAAAGCCCATTGGGTGGGTTTGTGTGTGGGTTTGTGTTCTTATGCACACACTCTTGACCACATGCCAGTTTTCTGTGTGTGTTAGTGTTTGCTGGTGCATACTGTAAAAGCAACTACACACACAAACAAACACACACACACACACGCACGCACGCACGCACACACACACACACACACACAGGTCTCTGGGTTGGGAAAGCCGTGGTATGCACTGCCCACAAACCATGAAATTGTGTGGTTGAGTTCTGACTGTCAATCTAAGGGACTGGAGAGTGGAGCCTCTCCCTCTTCTGCTCAATTCTCCAGCTCCAGCTCCTGCTCCACAAACACACACACACACACACACACACACACACACACACACACACACACACACACACACACACACACACACACACACACACACACACACACACACACACACACACACACACACAGACACTGTGGCACTGTCCAGGGATGTGGCTGGAAAGCCACTGGCAAAGCGGGAGCTCATTAAACAGGAATTAACACCCTCTACTGAGTCCCAGAGATTGTTATATGTATTACATGCTGGTGATATGTGGTCATCATGGAGCACTGTGGTGATGAGCAACGTTTTTCCAAGCGTTCATGTCATCCACAGTATTATAACTGACAGATGCAGAGATACAGCGGTAATTTACTACTAGTAATTTACTACTAGTAAATTACTTACCTCTATCATTGACACTTTAAACAAAAATGTTAAACCTGCATTACGTAAATAAATAATATTTTACTAGACGTGCGTAATTGCTACAGTATATGCTATTGAATGAATAGCCTTACAAACTTACAATAACTTCACAAGCGGTGAATCAAGACCTGTTTCTCCGTCTTATAGTGCATTACATTACATTACAGTCATTTAGCAGACGCTTTTATCCAAAGCGACTTACAATGAGTGTATTCAACATAGGTAGGGAACAAAACTACTAATCACCAGTAGCATTTAAGTGCATTCTCTTCTAAAACAAGCAACCAAGAGTATACCTAGCGCTAAAGTAAAAGTGCAGTATATCAGCTACCTACCTTCATAAACAGATGAGACTAAATAGGAAAATCAACTGAGCAAGAGCTAAAACAAATAAGTGTATCGAATAAACAAGATCCAATAAAACAGTAGGCCTGACCTCGACTAAGTCGAATAGTCGACTGGTTAGTCGCGGGGGGTCCGAGTCGACTGCGTGTCTCTTAGTCGAATCTAGTCGAGAAAAAAAAAAAAAGAAGAAAAAATAATTATGGCCAAAATGTTTTTAATTGTTTTTTGGCCAAGTGTACACCTGCAACCACACGTAACTTCCACTTTATTCTTCTTATTCCTCATCTTTGTATTGTATTATTTGTGTTGGAGTTCATGTGCAACCTCTTCCAGAGAGAGATAGAGACACTAGAAACTCTGCTGGAGACACAAAACAAACTGTGTAGAATTGGCCCTTTGAAATAAAATGTATTTTGGCCCCAAAAAAAGAAAAAAAAAAGAAAATTGCATTAGTCGACTGCCAGTCGACTATTGGCAATTAGTCGCCAATTAGATTCGACTAAACAAATCCTTAGTCGGGTACAGGCCTATAAAACAGTAAAACAAGAGTTCGTACAACTAGTTAACAACAAGTAGGCAAGGCGAAGAGGAAGGGTAGTGTTTCCTGAAGAGGTGGGTTTTTAGCCTGCGGCGAAAGATGGGCAGTGACTCTGCTGTCCTGACATCAGTGGGGAGTTCATTCCACCACTGTGGGGCCAGAACATAGTAACAGTCGGGGGACTGTCACAGGATGTTACTGTTGTTCAGTAACATAGATCCTCCCGTCTCTCACTCGCTCCAGCTCTTTAATAAACAGAAAATACATTTCCAGGTGGGTTGCCAATTTAATTCAATCAGGAGAAAGAACCCATTCATCAGCTTCAGTTATAGTGTTCAGTTTCAGATTTGTCTGCTTTCTTTTGTGTCATCACTTCCAATTCAACTTGTTTATCCTGTATCCTGTATGAGGTGACTGACCCCTCCCGCCATCGCTTTGCACTCCTGTCATCTGTTAGGAGGTTTAAGAGTAGCCCATCCGGGCAAGCACCAGCAGGCTGTTTAACAATGTCTTCTCTCAAACCATCAGAACTCTGAACACTCGCCAAATACTTCCTCAACATCAACACCTAAGGGGGGCTTTCCAACAATGCCCCTTAGCTGTGATATAATGACAATATACCATGGCCTGGAGTGAATTAGTGCTTATTAAGTAAACCATCCGTGGCCCACTGTCTCTCTCTCTCTCTCTCTCTCTCTCTCTCTCTCTCTTTGTGTATTGTGTTCACATTAGGGGTGCAGCCGTTTTCGGGTTAAAACCGAACCGTACGGTTCACTCTGCGCGGTTAAATGCGCCTTTACAAACCGCAGGTTTTCAGTTTTGAGAAAAACATTTTTTTTTTAAGTAAATCCCGGGATTCCCTATGATCCGCGAGTGAATCCAGCTGGTGTTGCTCGCCAAAAACATCTGATCCATAAGCATCACGACACATTGGGAGCCTGTAGATTGGCGGGCGACACCATCAGATTAATAAATGAGCAAAATGATTAGCCTTGTTGTCCTCTCCACTCGCTGCAGGAGCTCATTAAGGTTTCGAGGCCTATCAGGCTCGAAGCCTTATTGAAACCCTAGGCGTTCGTCTTCCGCCGTTTTTTCAGTTCTGGCCTAACCGTGTGGTCGCTTTTTACGAAACTCGGCAATATGGTAGAGGGCTATGCCAAACGGCTAAGAAACAAAACTTTTTCACTCAATTGACTTTGAACAGGTACAACTCATGCCCTGTTTGACCTACAGCCATTAAACTTCGATACACACATGCGTCTCCTCATGCCTAACAACTTTCATACGCAACACTTTTGACCTCTGACCTTTAGATTTCCCACCATTTTGAATTATATGAAAAACAGTAAAAATCTATCTCCTCCCGGGATCTTTGAGCAATCTGCACGAAACGTTTTACACATGAACTTTGGACCTATGCCGACAAACTGGGGGGGGGGATTTTCCATAAGTGAAAAAATGAAGCTTTTAAGAGCCAATGAATATTGCAGTTTTATGACAATTATTCATCTGCCCCTAACACGTACATGCAGACTCACATTTGTTTGAAACTTTGCAATAATGTAGAGGGTCATTCCAAGTATCACTGAAACCAATCTTACTCCAATTGGTCAAAGGGGGGCGCTATAGCAATTTTTTTTAAATGCAAACTTTAAACAGGCAAATGTTATGCCTCGTTTGGCCGACAGCCGTGAAACTTGCTTACACATGTGCCTTGACTCATGAGGAACATATCTATCACTTTGACCAGTAAGCTCCGCCCTTAGATTTTACGCTATATTGAGCAGTTTGAAAAACATTTAAACCCAGGATTTCTGAGCAATTTGCGTGAAACTGTGTCAAATGTGTGAGCACCTTTTTCACCAGTTCAGGTCTGTTGGTCCAATGGCTTGATCGCTTAATCATTTGCCTTGAGACCACAGGGTCGCCGGTTCGAATCCCACCTCATGTAGACTTCATTATAATTGCATTGCACACAACATGACTGTATCAATGAATACATGTGCAATTGTTAAAGATAACGTGAAATGCTTATTAGTTATTTTCAATGTATGACGTACTTCATTTGCCCTTTTGTTTTGTTTTGTTGGATTCTCCTTTCTCACTGCCTGAGGCTGTGGATTGAATAGCCTCATGTTCTAAAGGTCCCCGGTTCAAATCCCACTCATTACAGTTTACGTTTAAATTGCATTGTACAAAACATGACCCTGTTAATTCAGACATGTGCATTTAAAAAAAAAATAACATGCTTTTTTGTTTTTTATGTATGACATACTTTCTTGTGAAAATAGCCGATCTACAATCTCACAACTTTTCAGATAGCAACGCGTTGTGAGCTTGTAGATCGACTATTTTCACTAGTTTCCATTCCGAGAAGACAAAAAAAATCTTTATTGGTAAATGTTTTGTGAACCAGAGATCTAGAGTAGTTAGCAAAACAGAGGCTCGGTTCATAACGTACGGAAGAACCTATAGATATCAACAGACACCATCAGGGAGGCCATATCTCTAGTTCAATGAGAAGAGAGGCAGCCTGTGAATCCATAGGTCGCTGGTTCGAATGTGTTGAAGTGATCATCATTGCGAATTCTTCATTTTACAAATAGTGTTTCTTGAGGTTAGGTCGTTGTTTTACTGAGGTGAAGGTTAGTGAGGGTGGGTGTAGAAAAGAGTCATCTAGTCAGCAACCTTCCCCCTATTTAGGGGTGGCCATAGCTGAGTGGTTAGTGAGCCCGCCTAGGGAGCCAGAGGCCCTGGTTGCCCCAGGTACGAT
This sequence comes from Gymnoscopelus braueri, assembly GCF_963280865.1. Classification (NCBI taxonomy): domain Eukaryota; kingdom Metazoa; phylum Chordata; class Actinopteri; order Myctophiformes; family Myctophidae; genus Gymnoscopelus; species Gymnoscopelus braueri. The sequence continues at coordinate 27,062,259 of NC_137609.1, read as the reverse complement.
TCTAGGCCAGGCCAGCAAATGTGTCGAATGTCGATGAAATGAAATTTGTCCCTGAGCAAGACTCTTAACCCCCAATTGCTCACAGGCCCTCATTGGAAACAAGACCGCAAGGACTTTCATGAACGGACCTGTTAAAGGAATTATCCTTATCCTTATCCTTTACACTGTCTACCCGCAAGTCTGTAGGTCCCTCGTTCAAACCCCAATTTAACCAGTCCAAATATGATTTACTGAACAAAAATCATGACTTTGTTAATTAATGCATGTTCACTTCTTCTCGCTCTCTCTCGCTCTCTCTTTCTCTCTCTCTCTCTCTCTCTCTCTCTCTCTCTCTCTCTCTCTGCCTCTCTCTCTCCCTCTCTCTCTCTAACTGCCTCTCTTTCGCTCTCTCTCTCTCTCTCTCTCTCTCTCTCTCTCTCACTCTCTCACTTTCTCTCTGCCTGCCTCTTCCTGCCTCTGCCTTATCCCTCGAAACCGCTTATTGCTGCTTGCAGCTATATTTTAAAGTTGTTATTACCGTCAGACCACTTTCAACAAAGTACTCGATGACTTCTTGTAAGCATTATAAGCATAACATCCTTAAATCCTTATGCAGAGATTAAAATCTGATGTTTAAGCAAAACTTTGAAGAGATGATTTTCTTTGTGACAGTACCTTCCCCGCACACGTGTGAGGCATAGTGACATAAGGTGCATTTTTTAATCATGTAAGTAAATCAGTGATAGGTGCATTTTTTAATCATGTAAGTAATATAAATCAGTGATAGGCTAGTAAAGGTAAAAATAAATGCCTTGAAAATAATGAATGGCAGAAAATACTGGAATGTCAGAATATATATTTTTTTATTATTAATAAGTCAAATAAAGAAAACATTTTGGATTTTTTTTTTTTTTCTGTACCGAAACCATGACCCAAAAACCGAGGTTTGAACCGAACCGTGGGCTAACTGAACCGTTGCACCCTTAGTTCACATTCTGCCAGTATGACCAAAGAACAACAGAACCACCTGAAATCCTCAGTGTTTATTAATTTGTCTTAAATTAACACTGAGGATTTTACTGTGCACCACATGTGCCAGGGGCTGGATAGAGCAGTGGTTCTCTATCTTTCTTTTTTTTTTGGACCGTTATGCCTATGGTCATGCGCATACAGTATAAGGGACTGACTGACTTCAAACTCGGCGCGCACCATAAAGCCCAGATCAATTAAAAACATATAAACATTGCCTCCGGTGTTTCCAGAAGCATGAGCATTTGTTCCTCAAGTTGTTGTGCGTGCAAAGTTTCACCGCAATCGGACATCGGTTATATGTCTTGCTCAGGCCAGGGACATGTAGACATGGGCAGGCTTGGAGGCAAACCGGTGGCCTTCTGATTACTAGACGGCCTCTCTACCCACTCAGCTACGACAGCCCGAAGAAGATGAGACACGTTGAACACCACGTGACCCATCGCTACGGTAGTGACAGAAACCCCCCAACGGACAAGATCAGAGCCGTGCTGGAGCCCTGGTGTCGTCTGAGGCTGGTGGCTCTTCATTGACACCTGCACAGCAAAATCCTCACTGTTGATTTAACTCTGAGAGTGCGTGTGCCTTTGATCTCTTGCTGTAGGCATAAGGTTGTCCATAACACATTCCAGAGGCGTTTTGCTCTGCCAGAGAGAGGTTTAGGAAGGGCTTTGGTTGCACTGCTCAATGCCAATGCCCCGTGTTACCCTTTCAGAGCTTCAGCAAAGTGCTGGTGTCTTCCAGAGCCAGGTAGAGCCAGGTTGGGTGAAGTTAACGTGACTTCACGGAAGATGTAAAAACTGAGAGCGTTACTTACTTGAGCTGCACAGACGACATCGGTTGCAATCAAAATTCACGATCCTTTAGGTATTGCAGTTTCCATACATATACAGTACAGCAGAGGAAAAAAACGCAATTAAGAAATTGCTTTACGTCATTTACTTTGTAAAACAAGTAACAGACCATGTTGGCCCATGATGAATGCATTAATAATTAATCTGCTTCAGCGCGATTGCAAACACACGCATTCACATGCACGTGCACACACACACACACACACACACACACACACACACACACACACACACACACACACACACACACACACACACACACACACATACACACACACACTGAACAGTGGTACTGTAGTGTATTTGTCTACCCTCTGCAAATACATGTATACTCTAGCACGTTAGTTAAAGACGGGGTGCCGTGATTTTCAGTGATTTCCCCCCCCCCTAAAACATAATCATCAGGTATTATGGTTATACTAGGAGGAAGATTTTTTTCAAAAAAGTATACAGAAATTGTATAAATTATGTTTTATGTGGACACGCCTCCAGTTCATTAAGTATACCTGGTTCTCACCTTAGCACCTCCTCCACCACCTTAGCACCACCCACCTGTCCTAGTCCCTCCTCCTCCTCATGCCCACACCTGTTGTGTTATGATAATGTGGGGGAGGGTATATTTTTACTATGTCACTAAAGGGCTGTTTTTCTATTGGCACGTTTGACCCTCAAGGTTTCAGCCTCCAGGTAGAAACTCAAAATAGTCAGAGAAGACATAAAACACCATAAAAACACCACCAGGGGGCTTAATGAAGTTCTATCAACCTCATAGACACATGAAAAACAGAAAAAGTGCAAAACCATGGCACCACCTCTTTAAGCCAATCAACTATGGCGGAACCAGGGGTAAATGCTACAATTTAAACAGCCTGCTGCACTCCAATTTTGATACTAAACACATCATTACCGCAGTATGTGACTGTTTTGTCCACTATTTTCCTGTCATCATCATAATTAACAGGGAAGCCATTTTCCTCCCAAAGAGGGGGGACTTGTAAGATGAAGGAACTTCAAGTTCCCGGCAAAATAATTGCACATGGACTGAACCTAGGGGGCTGTGCCCAACAGGATGCATACCGTTCCTACTCAACTGAGAAAAACCTGTGTTGAAAAAGTGAAGTACTAAGCAGAAATAGACCTCATCCATCCTCCTTATGACTATTATGTAAGATAGGTCATAAATGATTGATGCAGATACAGTAGAACCTAGATTACCCTGCCTTGTCCTGGCCTGACCTGTCAAAGGTACAGGCGGCAGGCAATGGCTCTGCCACCCGCATGATATGTGATGTAACATTGGATCCCACAGGACATGGTCAACCAGCCGTTGTCCATGTGCTGTACAGGTCTTCTTGCATCTGAGAGCGGTGTCAGAGGGAGCTGTCTCATGTATCATTCAGTCGAAGTTCGTTCATAGCCGGCGATAGCTGCCTATCGCCTGGCCAACCCATTTTCCTGAACAGATACGACATACATCATGATATAGATTATACTCAAATTGTAGAATATGGATAATCATCATCACTTCATCATCATGCCTCCTCCTATCTGACTGTGTTGAGTCATGTGATGCATTGGCTGAAAGTCTTCCACCACGCTGGGAAAAGTGACCATTCCTGCATAATGTGTTTATTAGCAAGCAGTCTTTTGCAAAGTACAACTTTAAGCACATCAAATCCAACTGATAACTGAACTTTGTAGATTTTAAATAATTGAGCAAGTACTCCATTTATGTATTAATCAGACAAAAAAAAATCTGCATTTTTGTTAATCGCTCAGCACTAGTTGGTCCTTTTTTCTCCAGGGCACCACAGCATAAAAAGCTGTTACTTCCTCTGTAGCAGAACGAACACTCACACATTTTATTAGTATGGGGTAAATTTTTTTAGGGAAATTGATAGATGGAAGATTGGACTTGGCAATACTTTCCCACGCTGCCTAATTTCCAGACAGATGAGCGTCAAGCAACCAGTCGAAGGTGGCACCACAAGGCTGATGGCAGATTCTCTGACAGGAGTCCATCCATCATTTCCACAAGCTCAGCTCTCCTCCCACCCTGCCTTTATACTGTAGACGACCAACGTGAATTCACTATAATACCTATCAAACATTGCCTGTTAAGAGTGACCTGTATGCAATTGGCATTAGTGCAAAGGTACTGACCTTAAATATGTGGAATGCTGCAGGGTCCCAGCGCCCAAGGATATTTTGGAATGCAACAACACATCATGAGAAACAGTATTTATCAATGCTAAAATGCACACATTAGCAGTCAAACGTTGTTCTTTATGTATTTTGTATTTTCTACATTGTAGATTAATACTGAACACATCAAAACTATGAAAGAACATTTAATATGGAATTATGTAGTGAACAAATAAGCGTTGAACAAACCAGAATATGTTATTCTTCAAAGTAAATTAAAATAAATAGAAAGTAAATACTCATTTTGATGAGTCAAAAGGTTCGATTTTTGGTTCCACTCACCGTGTCTTTGTGAGACAGGGACATGTGTGTTTGCCACCGTGAAGCATGGAGGAGGAGGCATGATGGTGTTGGGGTGCTTTGCTGGTGACACTGTGATTTATTCGAAATTCAAGGCATACTTAATCCCGGGAACGCATCTGTGTCATTTTAAGATTTATTTGGCTATTCAAAAATAGCAGATATACAAGCATACATAGCAGATATACAAGCACATATACAGCATAGTGCGGCACCGAGTGCCATGCTATGAGCTTGTAGATCTGCTATTTTTTGAGAAATCGTGGAACATTTGAGCAAATCTTATATACATATTAGAGATGCGCGGATCGCGGTTTTAGCCGCGGTTGCCGCAGTTAACCGCAGTTTGGGTGGATTCGGGTCAATCAAATATAATTATTAATTAATATCGGATAAACCGCGGGTGAAATATTGCGGTAAATAAATTAATGACATCTATCCATAAAATAGCTAAATCTCTGCGTGTCTGTGTGAGTGTGTAGAGCAGCCTCTGTGCGATGCGATCTCAAAATGCATTGATTTAGCCTATGGAATGTCGGTGCGTCTTTTTTCTTTTTTTCAAACCGGTGCTGCGCTGGCAGCAGAGCAGTGCGCTCTGTATTTTGGATGCCGCATGTATGTTGGATGCCTGTATGTTGGATGCCGCACAGAGTCTGTAACTCTGTATGTTCAGCGCAGCAGAGCATGTGCGCTCATGTTCAGCGCAGCACCGGTTTTTAAAAAAAGAAAAAAGACGCACCGACATTCTATAGGCTAAATCAATGCATTTTGTGATCGCATCACACAACTAACGGGGAATACCAGAAAAGAATAATATTTTGACATACGGGAAAAACGGTTGGTGCGGATATTTAAATTGGCTAATATAATTATAGCGGTTGGATAACGGGCGGATAATTAATTTGTACATGCGGATTCGGAGGACGTGAGAGGCCATCCGCGCATCTCTAATACATATGTTTAAACTCCGATCTGTGCTTCTGGGGGTCCCTGGAACAACATATTTTGAGAAGGGGGTCCGCGGCCAAATACATACATACATCATTTTGGGGGTCCTTGACATGAAAAAAGTTTGAGAACCACTGATATTATAGCAACATAATTTTTTTTTAAAAACTGTTAGGATTTAGAAGACATTTGTAGAATCCCCAGAAGCAAAGATTTGAGTTACAAATGTTCGCTTTAAAAAAATACATATATTCAAAGATTTGCACAGATTTTCTAGATTTTCACAAAAATAGCAAACCTACAAGCTTGTAGCGCGGCACTCGCTATGAGCTTGTATATCTGCTATTCTTTATAGCCAAAGAAATCTTAACATGACACCGATGCGTTCCCGATCTTAATGGATTAACCAGCATGGCTACCACGGCATTCTGCAGCGGCGTGCCATCCCATCTGGTTTGTGCTTAGTGGTAGTTTTCACATGTCCTCACTATAGGACGATAGGATCCACATTACATATCAGCACACAAGACCAGCACATCAGTGAACTGAGAAATTTAAATTCTCACTCTCCTAGAAGGTTTAAGAACGATGCTAATGCAGTCGTTACACAGGTCATAACAGACTGGATGGGTTGCTCTGTTATTACTATCGCACTAGGCCTGTCCCCGACTAAGGATTTGTTTAGTCGAATCTAATTGCCAATAGTCGACTGGCTAATATAAAAAATTAAAAATAAAAAATAATATTTTTTTTTTTTTTTTTTTTTTTTGGGGCCAAAATACATTTTTTTTCAAAGGGCCAAGTCTACACAGTTTCTTTTGTAACTCCAGCAGAGTTTCTAGTGTCTCTATCTCTCTCTGGAAGAGGTTGCACATGAACTCTGCAGCCGCACTGAGGTGCTCCAACACAAACAATACCAATACAAAGACGAGGAATAAGAAGAATAAAGTGGAAGTTACGTGTGGTTGCAGGTGTAGACTTGGCCAAAAAACTATTAAAAACATTTTTGGCCCTTAAAAAAAAAATAAAAAAATCGTTCGACTATGTTCGACTAAGAGACACGCAGTCGACTCGGACCCCCCGCGACTAACCAGTCGACTAGTCGACTTAGTCGAGGTCAGGCCTATATCGCACATAATGTTTCTGAGTGCAATTTGTATGCCTCTTATTTAGAAGATGTTCCTTCCTGCTTCCTATTGCATGATTGAGTCTTGAAGAGAAGTCATTATGTTCGCACTAGTCTTTTTTTGTGTTTGGGTATATAATTACCAGATTGGGGGAGGCAAGTCTGTACTACTTCCCTGTTTTGAAAGTGGTTGTCAGTGACTTATTTTTTCATAAGTACAGATTTACTTTAGAATCTGTTTTTGGGAAAGAAGTTCATCTGCAGAAGAGACACATTATCAGAATGTCTCCCAGAGGAGTGGGTCCAATAATAGGGACACTTAGTGAATGGTTTTAGGGATTTTGTAGGCAAAATATGTTTAGCTTTCTTATTATACTGCTAGCTGAAAAGTGATGTCTGACATAAAAAAGCATGGAAAATGCACCGCTACTTTTAAAATACCACAGAGACACAAACAGCTGACATGCTATACTTTTTTGGTCCTGTTAATGTTTATAATTTAGGCAATTAGCATGCTGTACTTACAAAGTGCAAGAATGGAGAAAGCCGCATGAACCGTAGTCAACCAACAAGCAGTCAAATAAATACTGTAGAGTGCCATAAGATAACTACATTAGCAGGCCAGGCTGTACCGTTGAGAGTGTTCTGACAGGATGGCAGAACATTGTGGTTTAGCAGCCCGAACTGACTTTCTGAATATTAATATGTAATGTCTCATACTGTATGAATTGCTTATTTCATGCTGAATTCAATGGTGATGTTTAATCGGTTAAATTAATCTCCCTAGATAGAATTACAGTGGAATTTAACTAATAAACGTAGTCCCAAAGCAAATACCACCTCTCACTACAAGGCATGACTACGTTAATGAGCAGATCCTACCCTTTGGTGTGAGAAGTAAAACCAGTTCCCTCCCCAAAATCTCTCTTGACAATGTTGCATGTGCTGTACAGAATCAGTGTACATGTAGCCGGTTGGACTAAAGTCCATGTATCTACCTAAGCTTGATAGCTGACTCGGTTAGGCGTGCACAAGCCCATCTGATTCTGAACTACAGTACAGCATTGGTTCAACAGTTGAAAGTGATTCAAATGCTACTATCCGCAACTGTGATCATGACGTAAGGTTGCTAGATACAGTACATGCAACCCCCCTTTATCGAATGTCTGTGGATGTCATTGTATTTTTAATACACTTGACATGACAATAAAGTTGAACTTGAACCGTGTAGTCGATGAATTATTAAACAGATTGGTGGTGAATGTATTCCATCTATGGCATTTTGACATATTTCATCAGTAATTTGCATATTCAAATCCTCTTCCCTTTGATTTTTTTTAATAAGATCAAAGGTTCCAAATGATGTGAGTTGAGGAAGGAATTATTTATAGTGTGCCAATTACCCGTTTAGAACCTCGGTTCAGTTCGTTTTTAGTACAGTAACATAAAATGTATAGGTTTTTTATTATGAACTTGCAATCAACAGTTTATCATTTTGTTGTAACGTTTTTAATTAAACATAAGAATAATAATTATATATATATATATAATATATAATACCACTGCAAGTTGTCCAATAAATAAAATAATAGAAAACAATAAAATAAACGAAAGGACTTTTTAAAGAACTTTGCTTTTCCATTGGACATTCCTCTCTAACGGCGTTAAAAACAAATCAACATTTCCATTGTACTTTACTCTAAAATGGGGTTAAAGGTTTAAGTGTGGGGATCAAGCACCACTCTAATCACAGCCAGTGCATTCACAACCACAGCAAGAGATGGGACAGTAAAGCCTGCAGCATAATACAGCTTGGGCAGGGCTTCCCTAACCAAATAAAGTTAGCGAGGACGAAACTGTTTTATATTGGATGCGGTTGGTTTCTGAACGTTAGTGGACGGTCGTGTATACAGTGGACCACTGTATAGGGTGTACCAACGTCGCGTCACCAAAAGTTTGCCACGCCCCCTTTTCGGCGCTACAGCCCTTGAGGGGTCAGACTGTACATAGAGACGCGCTTAAGACTAGAGAGTGACGGTGGTTTGTGTTTGTAAACATTAACTTCTTTGCCGACTACATAGTGATCAGTGCACACTGTGTGGCTGGTCTATGAGAAAGCTGTTCACATGTCGCAGCTCTCCTCTTCAAGATTGAATACAGTGTGAGGCTAACAATGTATTCAAGAGACATAGTATGGCTTGGATCTCAGCTGTACCACACAAAGATTTAACGTTCAACAACCTACCCAAGTACAGCTGTGTTTGTTCACGTCATTTTCTCAAAGGTACATTTTTACCAAAAACATGAAACTGCTATTTTGTCTCTGCTAACTAAAAGTAACTAGGTAATGCAACTATGGTGGTCCAGAGTGTTAAGTGACTTTTTTTCCCTCTCTAACGATCTGACAGGCGGGCTGCTCTGCTCATAGACCGAACATTCCACTACCGTGCGAGGATTCCAACTTTAATAAAAATAAACAAAACTATTTCACTATTCACAGAAACAAAGGCAGTTTTGTGTTATTGAAAGTTTCGGTGAGTAGCGAAATAGCTTTGTTTATTTTTTATGTAAGTTGGAGACCACGGTAGTGTAATGTTCGGTCTATGAGCAGAGCAACCCGCCTGTCATAGCGTTAGAGAGAGAAAAAACACTCTGGACTATCCTAGGCTACCCTAGCCTAGTTGCATTACCTAGTTACTCTTAGTTAGCAGAGACAAAATAGCAGTTTCAGGTTTTTGGTAAAAAAACTCACCATTGTGACTGTGAGTTAAAAAAAAGAACACGGTCGGGTCATTGTTTACAAGCTGTTTATGTACCCTCCGGCCCCAACCCTCCAGCCCCAAAAATGGCCGCCGCCACCAAGTTACACATGTTGACGCCCCCTTTAGGATTTTTTGGTACACCCTATAGGCCTACACTGCTGGAAAGGCGATATTACCACAGATATTCGCTGATGTGTTACCACTGTTTACACAGTATTAACCAACCTTTTCAAGCCCATGAGCACTTTTTATTCCAATGTGTAAGCCGAGATCTACCACTACAATATGTTCCAAAAAACATCATGAGTAAGACTTCCTATTTACTTTTGCAATTTCTGACAGGCTCAATCTATCTGCATATACACCCACACAAAGGCTAGTAGTCTAAATACGAATAAAAAAAAAGCCAAAATATTAGGAAACTTTTTTATAAAGTTTAATAAAGACCATTTTTAGGTTACGTTTTTAAACAATTTAAAACACAGGAACATGAAATAAATTGCTATTACAGATATCTTCTCTTCAATGGACAATATTGACTTTCTCATCAATTAATATTCACATTTAGACATTCTGTTCAATTGATTGATTGATTTAGTTTTTTGTGACATTTGACAAAAAAGCATACACATGACCATATATTTGTACATATCTGTCAGTGCGTTCGTCACCTCCTCTCCCAATACACAAACGTGTTTGTGATCGACTGTGACGGCTTTGAAGATCGACATGTCGATTGACTCGATTGTGATGATCAACCTCTGACGTGCTCAAGGCTAGTTAGAACATCTTGGAGGTGTAAGAATTGCCAAATCGAATGTTGGCAATGCACTGCCAAAGTTGTTTGTCTCTACTATGACATAATTTTGTTCTTATTGACCTGCCGAGGCTGAAAAAAAGTTCCAGTTCGTTTGGAGTATGCTGCAGCCTTAAGTGTCATGGCAGAACTGAAATTATTTCCCGTTTCAACCATATCAAGAACCTGTTTAAAATCAAAAGCACACAGCTCACATTCTACAAATAATATACAGTATTCAACTTGCTGTTTAGATGAGGTATTGCCACCACATTGGGAAATTTACTACAAAATCTATAGAATCTACTGTAACATACTGTTCACACAAAACTGTGGGTTTAAACATTTATAATAATTACCACAATCGTGATGGACATCATAGTGAAACCAAAACATCAAAAAGTGTACAGCACACATTTCAACTTCAACGTTATCCAGAAATAGATCTAATCCATACATTTTGACATGTTGGACATAACACAGGACCAATATTACTGAGGCAACAGGTGTCATCTGTCAACTAAACCTACATTGTAAAATCCTCATTGTTAATATACGGAGCTCTGAGAGTGTACACACCTGGACCATGTACTACAATGTGTATAAATTATCCTCGTTTTGCTTCAGTACAAGTTAAATACTTTTCGCCCTCAAACAAATTAGTCATGAACCTTAGCCAAAGGGGTGGCATATATTTCCACTTTAAAGCACTGAGCATACACAATTAAATACATATTTTTATATATCAGATATGAATTTATAGCCACCATGTAACTCCATTTGACCCATAAAAGACCCTCTAATTCTTCAAATTGAAATTGATTGAGCTTTACAGTTCAAAATGTTCTTTTTGCGTAGAGTCGTTGACTGATTTACTGTACTAGCCGCTCTGTTCTTTCTTAAAATGACCGACAGTGTAAAAACACAGCAGACAAATGGCGTAAATGATTCATCCCACTCTGGGATGCTTGGCAGTGTTCCTTCAGAGCTCTGGCAATACCAACACCTTTTCCTCTGTGTGTTTTGACTGTACAGCTGGGAGACAGAGGTGGAGTAAATGAATCGCAATCTTTCCTATCTTCAACATTCACTCATAGACACACGCACACGCACACACACACACACACACACACACACACACACACACACACACACATACACACACACTCACAACGCGGCGCGCTCACAGCGCGCCACGTTGTGAGTTTGTAGATCAGCTAGTTACGATGTACAACTATGCAAGAAAGTAAAGTACAGTATATCAAGATTTATTTAGTGTAGTTCAAAAGATTTATTGAATTCGATGGAAATATTATTTAAACATATTTTCTAATAATTTAACTCTTTGACTGCGGACGACGCGATAACGCGTCAAGTGCTACTTTGTCCAGTTGGCCGTCGACGCGTTCGACGCGCTGGACGCGCGTTCATTGTTTAATCTCTGATTGCGCTATGCTGCTTAATATTCAATGTTATTCTCGAGTTCCACTTACTTCACGGACATCTGCATCCGGTTTCATGACCTGGATTCCGTTTCCGGTTTTTGATTTTTTTCCCCAGTCATTTTCGTCCAAAATAGGTAAATAAACGATTTTTCACACGGTATAACGGACAAACGGACAGGTTCTCTTCTATAATCTATGGTCTGGGTGACGATCAGTCATCGCCGTCGTGTATCACATCGTAATTTTTGCCGATCAAAACAATCTGGGACGACGTCACATCCGTTTTCATGTTTTTCCCTGTCTAATCTATCAAGAAGGGTGAGAGAGACCCAACGACCTGATCACGCTGTCATGTGCTGCTCTCTAGTGGCGGGTCTTTAAATTATGTGTCCTTAAATTATTTTCATGAGAAAAATTCAAAATATAAAAATAAAAAAACACAAAAATTGCTGGCACTGGGGGAGTACTTTATGAAAATACTCTGGCAGTCAAAGAGTTAACAAAGATACAATATGTTTTCTAAAACATAAAAAAACTAGAAAAGGTGCTCCTCGGAGCACAAGTCTCCGCCAGGTCAGGTAGGTTATTATGGCCTCCTGGTGGCGCTATATTAGGCCAATGTGAAAAGGGTGCCATTTGTTCTTAGGTCTTTCACGGCAATCGGACACTGCATCCATGATTTGAAAAATGTGGTTTGCAAAATTAGACCTGCTGGTGGCGCTATAACAGGCCAATGTGAAAAGGGTGCCATTTCTTCCTCGGCCTAGTGGGAATGTGCGTGCAAAATTTCACGGAAATCGCACACTGCGTTCATGATTTGAGGATTTTTGTTGAAATAGGACCTATCCTGCAGACTTTGGAAGCCAATGTTAGCCAAATAGGATGGAATAGGAAATATCGGACAGATCCATCTTGATCACATGACTATAGAGATACTGTGGACCGATTTGTGTGATTTTTGGACAGAATCTGAAGGAGTAAGAGCAAAAAAATTGTTTTATAAAAGTCAGCCTCCTGGTGGCGCTCTAAAAAGCTTATGTGAAAAATGCAGGGCATAGGTTTTTCCTTGGCTTCTAGGGAGTGTGCGTGCAAAGTTTCACGCAGATCGGTGCAGTTATAGGTAAAAACGTGAATCGGCCTGTTATAGCGCCACCATGAGGCTGATTTGAAAGTTTTCAAGTGGCATTTCTTCCTGGGCCAAGTGGGAAACTCTGTGGAAAATTTCACGGAAATCCCATGCTGCGTTCATGATTTCAGGCATTTTGTAAAAAATGAACCAATCCTGCAAACTTTGGAAGACAATCTTAGGCAATCAGGATGGTATATGGAAAATCGGACAGATCCGTGTTGATTACATGACTATAGAGATACTGTGTACCGATTTGCGTGTTGTTTGGACAAAATCTGTAGGAGAAATATATATGAGACATATAATATGTTTTGCAAAAGTCGGCCTCATGGTGGCGCTATGACAGGCTGATCTGAAAAATGTGGGGCAGAGGTTCTGCTGTGGCATCCAGGGAGTGTGTGTGCGCAGTTTCACAGCGACCTGGCCAACGGTGGCGGAGATTAGCTGCTCACAGACAGAAGGACGGACGGACGGACACACGGACGGACGGACAGGGGGCAAAACATACTCTCTCGCCATGCCTTTCGGCCTGGCGGAGACAATAAATATATATCCCACGGACCACCTGTAATTATACCATGGATCACTACTGGTCCGTAGACCAGTAAGACCACTGGTTGAGAAACAGTGCTTTAATACATTAAAACCGGGAAAACATCTGTGTCATTTTAAATCATAGCGTTGTTGGCTATCCAAAAATAGCAGATACACAAGCTGCGAGCTTTTACATCTGCTATTTTTTAAACATATTTGAAAAATCTTGAAAGTGTGAGAACTACTGATTTAGAGGACATTTTGTAGAATCGGCCTCAGGTCTTAATGGGCTAAAATTCCTCATTGATTGGTTCCATTCATACACACCACACCACAAGCACTCAACCAGCTCCCATAACAACCACAAGGCTACAGTGAATGGGAGTTTTGTTTACGAGGTCAGAGCGACAGCGTTTCTCCTTCTGTGTGTGTCAGGTGGTTTTATGAACACAGTAACAACTGTGTCTTTTATCTCCATGAATGGTTTGGTAACAGTATCCTGTAGACTTGTACAGCAAAAGTGTTTATCAAATTCTGATACACACTCTTCAGTTACATGTACTGTATTTCTGTTTTATCGGAGGTCAACCTTATTATTGTCCAATCTTCAGGAGTCTAGCGACAGTGCTTCCACAAGTTCCACTGACCATAATTCACACAGCATCCATTTTAACACCAATCGGCAGATTGGATTCTTATTTGTTTTATCTGATAACTTTGCTAAACAGGTTCTTTTAAAAAGGTGCCGGTGCCTAAACAGTGCCAGAACCGATACGATTCAATTGAGAGGAAAAAAAGGTCAATGACATTTTGCGGTGCACCGTAACAAAGTACATTTATTTGAGTACGAGCACTTAAAGGACGACTTCACCAATTTTCAACCTATCTTCATATAACTGGTCCTCACCAATGCTCATTATAATATGGTACCATTTTTGCTCAGAGGAGGGCTTTGCACAGTTCAGAAACCCGCCTACCAGTGACATCACCGATGGGGAATGCAAGCTAATAGAAACTACAGGCTTTCTATTCCTGGGTAGTTAGCATGCTATAATGGAAGCCATAGTTCTCGCGATTAATAATCAAAATAAAAAAATCTTGTTTGAAAAAGAAAATCCTGCCTATGATGATGTCACTGGTAGGCGGGTTTCTGAAGTGTCCACAGCCCTATTATGAGACACAGACCGAGTAGATTTGTTTTTATTATCATTTTATCATGAGCATTGGTGAGGACCAATTATGTGAACATAGGTTGAAAATGGGTGAAGTCGTCCTTTACGAACAGTTTGACTATTTTTGGATACTTTCACCCCACTACATTTCAAAGGCAAATATTGAACTTTTTACTCTACATTTAAGCCCACACTTAAGCCCAATTTCAAATATAGGGAAAATAGTGTGTGTGTGTGTGTGTGTGTGTGTGTGTGTGTGTGTGTGTGTGTGTGTGTGTGTGTGTGTGTGTGTGTGTGTGTGTGTGTGTGTGTGTGTGTGTGTGTGTGTGTGTGCTCTCATTTCTAAATAAAGTGTAGTGTACAGTAGGACTTAGCCTAAGGCTCAGCAGTAAAAAGTGGGGTATTTGGTTTTTTTGCCCAGTTGACGCAGACTTCTCCTTTTGCACCTGCAGTTTAAACATGTGAGATGTGCAAATATTCTTCTTTTCTTTAGTTTGCAGAAAGGCACATGTGCAAAGCAATGTTGACAATCTGCCAGTAGTGTAATTATGCTGCCATATTATGTTTCAAGTATTTGCTAATAAATTCAATTTGAGGATTAGCAAAATACCTACAGTACCGTCGCTGTCAGGTGGAAACCTTGTATGTCCAAAACCGGTGTTTCAATGGATCCATCTTGTATTATTGTATTTTTAGCGGGGCGGCCATAGCTGAGTGGTTAGTGAGCCCGCCTAGGGAGCCAGAGGCCTTGGTTGCCCCAGGTTCGATTCCAGGCCAGGCCAGCATATGTGTCGATGAAATGAAATTTGTCCCTGAGCAAGACCCCTAATTGCTCACAGGTTCTCATTGGAAACAAGACCGCAAGGACTTTCATGAACGACCTGTTAAAAGGAATTATCCTTAGCCACATGCTCTTGTTAATACTTTTCATTGGTTCAATATTTATAAAAAATACCCACAGACAGAATTAAACACTTTAACATTCAAAACAGCCAATCCACAAGCTCACAACGCATTGTGAGAGTGCCGCTGTTGTACAACAAAGTTGGGCATTAATTTATGAAAAAACATAACTTGAAATATGGACATACAAGGTTTCTGCCCGACAGCGACGATATTGAGTTTCATGTGTGTATTTCAGTGTAAGGGAGTTTTCCATCTTGCCCGTGTGTGTGTGTGTGTGTCTCTCTCTCTCTCTCTCTCTCTCTCTCTCTCTCTCTCTCTCTCTCTCTCTCTCTCTCTCTCTCTCTCTCTCTCTCTCTCTCACACACACACACACACACAGTGCATACTCCATGTGCCTGAAGCAGCAAGTGAACTCCCACACGCTGACACCCAAACCCAGCCCCAAGCCCTTGTCTCCTGGTTTTAAACCCATGACAAGGAGCCCTGTCCTGGAATATTATCAAAGAGCCAGAACTGTGAGCATGATGTAGGTGTGTGACTCACCCCTGGGACTGTGTCCCAGCATGATGCTTGATGGGCCAATTCGCTGGAAGTGGCAACAGCCTCCCGTGGAGGGAACTGAGGACAGGGAGAGCTTCTGTTGCGTCTGGGGTCTTTCGCAGAATGTACTCAAGTACTGTACTTAAGTACAATTTTGAGGTACTTTTACTTAACTGGAGTATTTCTAATTTTCTATACTTTTACTTCTACTACATCTCAGAGACAAATATTGTACTTTTACTCCACTACAATTATTTGAAAACTTTAGTTACTTTGTAGATTTTTATTATTATTACAAAACATACATTAACCTCTTAAAGGGGTAGTTCACCCCCAAAATAACTTTTTTTCTATTGATTACTGACCATCTGGAGCCTTGAATTCATAGATATTTTTTTGTTTTTGTCACATTCCTAAGCCACATTCCTAAGCCACATTCCTAAGCCAATAAAAAAATGACAATTTTTTTTATAAAAATCCTTTGAAAATAGCAGATCTACAAGCTCACAATGCGTCGCATCGCGACGCATTGTGAGCTTGTAGATTTGCTATTTTCAAAGGATTTTTATTAAAATAATTGTAATTTTTTTAAAAAATGGGCCATTCTGCATAATTAGTACTTTCTACTTTTGGTACTTTTAAGTACATTTTGATACCAATACTTTTGTACTTTTACTCAAGTACATTTTTAATTCCGGACTTATACTTTTTTTACATTATGCTATTTCTACATTGCAGTATTGATACTTAACTCTTTCAGTGCCAAGAGTATTTTCATAAAGTACTCCCAAACTGCCAGGAATTTGCGTTTTTTTTTATTTTGTAATTTTGTAATTTTTCATTCAAATAAATGATCTGATTGGGGTTTTAAACCCATAATACAGTTCTACCAGTAGAGAGCAACAAATCGACACATTGATGATCTCGCTGGCTCACTCGCCCCCTCCCAAACAGGCTCACGTCATATCCGGTCAGAACCGGATGTTGACATTTTCGACAATCGTTGATCGCGCTAAATTACGATGCGATACACGACTACGATGACTGATCGTCACCCAGACCAAAGAGAGTAGACGTGGACCTCTCCGTTCGCTTTTTATACCGTGTGAAAAACCGTGACTTTCCCTATTCTGGCCGAAAATCACAGGAGAAAAACAACGTGACCCGGAAATGAATTATTTTTTTTTACATCCGGCTCCGGGTGAGTCTGATGTAGTCAGGAAGCGAAAGTGATCATGAAAAATAAACAGAATAACGCGACCACAGTCAAAAGTAAAAACTCAGGATTTCTCGTGCTGGCACTGAGGGTACTCGGGAAAAACTCGGGATATGTCGGGGCGTGGCACTGAGAGAGTTAAGTAAAAAAAATGAGTACCTTTTCCACCACTGGAATTCATATTTTGTGGCCCGGCTGGGCAGACCTGTGAGGGCCTCAGTGGTGTGTTGTAGAGATGTTCTTGTCCCAGCCCCTGGCCCCCACCCCACCCCACCCCTACGTTGATAGCTGCTGTGTAATGACACGGTGATGTTAGGGATGGTAAAGAGGCAGTGACAAGCTACAAAGTGGCACTACTGTAGCAAGAGGGAACTGGGCGCTTCGGTGGGACTGCTTTAATCCACTGAGCCAGCAAGACGGCCACTTTTCATACACCACCAGTTAAAATATTATTCTAACACAGCAAACCTCATAGATATGAACTCTTACTTTTTAGTTTCAACTCAGCAACTTGTTTCTGCCATGAAGAGTGTGTGTGTGTGTGTGTGTGTGTGTGTGTGTGTGTGTGTGCGTGTGCGTGTGTGCGCGCGTGCGCGTGTATGTGTGTGAATACAGCAATGTACACGCCTGGTCTGTCAGAATTGCAGAGTGGTCTATTTGTATGGATGCTGGGCTTTGCTTGGGCTGAGGGGAACACGGTGCCGGTGCTGCAGCCTGTCTTGTGTAGCGGGCCGGGGTGACATGTGAAAAGGCAGTATCTGCGGAAAAAACCCTGCCTAAGTGGAGGCAGTATGCAGAAGCCGGCAGGAGCCAGGAGGCAAACAGACAAACAGATGGACAGGCTTATGGCCAAACAATGCAGCGGAGCAGATAGATTGTTCAGCGTGGTGAACAGACTCGGCCTACCAAACAACAGCCGATAGACTCAATGCCTGTCAGCCCGACTCCTGTTTCCGTATAATCTGCAAGGATAGGATAGATATGTGGTTAATGGGACTATTCACCCACCTCCCCTGCTCCGCATCTCATCCCTTGTTCCTAATGCGTTTCGTGAAGGAGGGGAACACTGTCTGTCTCCAGCCATGGGGAAAATGTGTGTGTTGTGAGTGAGCCTGTGATGAAGTGAGTGAGCGCCAAAAAAGAAATGCATGTATGGATAAGAGGGGTTTTCTCTTCTGACTTTAAAACACGCTACCACTTTGGAAGTGAAGAAAAAAGTTCATGTGTTTTCCTGGATAATGGAGAGAAATTGTTGTTTGGGTTGAGCTGGAGGAAGGTACTGAACATACTGCCACATGGAGGAGGTCTTACATGCTTAGGAACCCTTCTCCTGCGAAGGGAGTTACCGTTTCTCTTTGAGAGAATTTATGTATTTCCTCCAGGTATTTGGCACGTGCTCACTGGAGCCATAACCCCCCTGGGGGGGAGGGTTGCGAAAGGAACATGATTTTAACTTTTACTCTGTGGCTTTCCTCTCAGATTCGATGTGCCTAGCTGTTGTATGAAAATCAAACGCAATACCACCTCAAAGAAAGAGCGAAAACATTCCTGTCAGATCTGTCAGCATGAGTCTAATTCTTTTTTCTTTTTCTTTTTTGTCTGATTTTGTTTGTGTGCCTGTCTGTCCATTTTGTGTGTGTGTGTGTGTGTGTGTGTGTGTGTGTGTGTGTGTGTGTGTGTGTGTGTGTGTGTGTGTGTGTGTGTGTGTGTGTGTGTGTGTGTGTGTATGTGTGTGTGTGTCTGTGTGTGTCTGTGTGTGTGTGTCTACGTAGGTAGAATGTAAGAAAGCCCAGCCCAAGGAGGTGATGTTCCCACCGGGCACACGAGGACGTGCACGAGGGCTCCCCTACACCATGGATGCCTTCATGCTAGGGATGGGCATGCTGAGTGAGTACAACGCAAACACAGCCCCTCCAATCAGCAATGTACATACCAATGTCATTAGCCCTTCAAATAACGAGGTGTGAGTAGTGAGTACCCACAACTGATCAACTTTTTCATCATGTCACGGATCGCCAAATTGACTTTCATTGGTTCATGGGACAACCATTTCAAATGAGTCTGTCCTAAGAACCCCGAGATGAAAACATGTTTTGGTTTCAATTTAATTGAAATTTGAAATGGATCTCAATATGAATCACAAGATAAACTGATTCATAATGCTGATTCATAATGTTTTAACATATCGTTAGACTAGTCCTTCATTAATGTTTTTGTAATCTAATTTTAAGTGAATTGAACTATAGCTAAATTGGTCTGCTCATTTGGCTGAGGACACCCTGGAACCTCCTCAAAGACCCGTGCTCTAGGATATTCTTTCTGCCAGAGAAGTGTTTGGACGCGCTTTATTTTGCTGTACAAATCGTGCCATTTCCTGGTGCTTCTATTACCATTGCCTGTATGCATGCATACATACTACAACTGCAGTACATGTCTCATGCTCAACAATGGTGGTTTTGCACCAGCATGATCATGCTGGGATTTCATACCATAGAATAAGTATATGCAGCATAACAAATACATGCGTATTGCACAACAAAACTAATTCAAACTCTGGTCTAGACAGGCCCATTAGGTGGCTGCTTCCCCTAATTAGGCTGCGTCAAGGTGTGCCATCAGTGGCCACAGTGGTCTATTTCTGGTCCAGTCTGGTATGGGCTGCCCCTGGGCATGAAGGAGCAGACCAGGACATTAGCAGGCTAAATGAAGAGGAAAATTGGTGTAATGTCATATTAAGGATTCATCACTGTGCCCCTCCCCCTCCCCTCACCTCAACGGGTAATGACAGGGACATGCATGTCAGGGAGAGATCTCATCTACGGGGACCTCAGCTGCTGGCAAACCACCCCCACCTACCCCACCCCAGACTCATTACCGCCCAGCCCATGCCTCTGGCTCTCTTTGTTTTATGAACTGTATGATTTTTTTCTCCTGTGTTCATTTCTCTTTTGCACACGTCGTCTCCATCCATCTATCTACATTATCAATCTATCTATCAAGTAGAACAAAATTGTTTGTGTTTATGTATGTATGTATGTATGTATGTATGTATGTATGTATGTATGTATGTGTGTGTGTGTGTGTGTGTGTGTGTGTGTGTGTGTGTGTGTGTGTGTGTGTGTGTGTGTGTGTGTGTGTGTGTGTGTGTGTGTGCGTGTGTGTGCGTGTGTGCGTGTGTATGTATGTATGTATGTATAGTATGTACTTATAGTATGTACTTATAGTATGTATTTATGTTAATGATCTTAACAAACTTGCCCATCTAAATTTCTACTTGGTGGTACCGTTGCTGGCAGTGCAGCGTGTAGATTTCTCTCATAATTATTATACTTTTTCATATCCATTAGCTGTTGATTGTGTAGAAAACACAACAGTAACATAATTTTGTAATATTATCTATAAATCAATCATTATATTTAATTGTAGTTGAGAATTGGTTCCAAGTTCCAACAATTAGCCGAACTTATTTGAAGCATGGACTGGTAAAAGCAATATGGCAGAAACTGATGAAATCAATCAGTAGTCCTTTCAGATCAAACATGTTCAGCAGGGCTCCAGAATTCCCACCAATAGCACTGGTGCAGTACTGTCCCTTTAAACCTGAAACTCTTTGTTGCCTGCTAATGACATCATCTGAGACCTCGCAGATCTACAAGAAAACAACGCGTCACATCACATCAACTTGCATGTCAGTTTGTAGATCCGTTTTTTCTTTTCGGTAGGGGGGGCTGTGTGCGTGTGTGTGGACTGTATCCTCGCACACAACCTGATCAAATGAAATGCAGTGAACGTGCGCACGCCAATTGGCTGAATTCAAAAACTTTATTTGACAATCAATATGTTAGTCTTGTGTGCACCAGTGATTTGATTTTTAGTAACGAGTCGTTTCTTGCGACATTACATGACGTTACGTCAGTCGCTTTGAAGAAAATGACTATTAGGCGTGTTTCATCAATGTACTGACTGTACAGTTCAGCAGGGAGAGACAAGCCTAATGATCGTCATGCACTTGCACGAATGCGATCAGGTGAAATGTAAACTGGCATACTTTTGGTGGCAGTCTGAAGCCCTGCTCAGGCATAGAGGTTCAGAAAAGGCAGAGACAGCGGCAGCTTGCAACTGATGATGGGAGAAATCGAGAACGAAAACAAAATACAACATTAGACTCAATTGGTATACTTTACTTGCCCGACTGGGCAGGTCTATACAGTTTTCACTTGCTCGTAGGTTTGTTGTTTCTTTCTGTTTTTTTTACCAGCCCCGGACATCACTTCACCTTTGTGAGCGACAGCATGACTGTTACTGGTAAAAAAGAAGTGGAAGATGAGACTTGTTGCTCACTATGTGTGCTCCCTTTGTGTTTTTCCTAATCCCATCTCATTAAACTAACAGTCAACTTCTGTGAATATACTATGAACTAACATCCCAGCAGCACAGAGGACAACCTTCTCTCCCTCCACTGGGAGAAGGCAGTGAAGTGCTCATGTGAGAATAATAACACCAACTTGTTAAATGCTCTTATCTTAATGAAATTTGAAAAAAGCACAGCAAAACATTCCTTTATATAATTTGCTTTTGAAAAGAAAAAAAAGAAAGGCACCCCAGGCTCATCATTTAACGCGCATGCTTCTTTTTATGCCCAATCTCATTAAAGCCATCCCTAGCTCCTTTGTTTACTGCCTCTAATCGAGGCATTTATCTTTATTGTATTGTGCCCCATGTATGTTTGCTGAAATTAATACGCATTTGAGCCTGGGCGAGGTATGGGTGTAGCAGATGGATAATTGATTTTAAAGTGAATCAGAACTGTTGAGCCATAAAATAGGTACATTAGCATGCATATTAATGAGGCAAATGCGAGGGTTAAGAGGCAACGGGCCAGATACACTGGCAGCCTTTATTTACTGAAATGGTTCTTCTCCTCCCGTCTATGCTCATCTCATCTGTCTTTTCCTCTTCTCTGTTTGTTTTTTTTATTGTCTAATCCCATTTTCCTCCAACCTCTCACTCATGGATAGAAAGTGAAAATGTGCACAATATAATATAGGGTTAGGTAACATTTAACATTTTTATGAAAACAAATAATAAAGAAAATAATACCTCCACAGAGCTTTAAAAAAAAGTGTGGAATAAAACTATTGCTTTTCCCATTTTTTATTAATATGATAATAATAAAAAAATGTACGGACCATATACAGTATTAGTGTTTTGTTTACCTCGGTAAGCCTTAGCTGACAGCCGCAATAGGTCGATACGCGTTGGTCATAATTAGTTGCCTTGGAGTGCCTTGGAATTATTTTCTTTGCAAGTCTGCAGTCCACACCTTTTGGGAGTTAAGCAGTACTTCTTTGAAAACCCTTTTTTGTTAAGCCGCAATTGGCCATTTGCGTTCTTGGGTAAGGTACATTTTACCCTAAATATTTTCTTGAAAGGCAGTCATTGCATTACAGTGTTGCAGACTACATGGTTGCTGGCTTTGCTGCCTTATAGACGTGACAGGGAAACAGCTAACCTTATTCAACAGAGGTGTTGTAAAAGTGCGATATCTTGTCTATTGTTACAAATGTGTCCATTTGGTTGAATTTGTACACTCTGAGTTAAATTAACACTGAGGATTGTAAAGTGTATACTGTATGTGCACACACACTAATGTTACTGTATGATTTCTGATGTGTGTGTGTGCACATGCACATTAGGTACATATTTTGTCTGACTCTGAGAATGCTTGTTAGAGACATGAAGTTGCTATGATTCAGTGATCCTCTACTTTTACTATACATCTAGTGGTCCCAGTGACATGATGCATAAGGAAAAAAATATATGAGTATATCACTTCATATACAGTACGTCCTCTGATGTTATATAACATCTGGTGGTCTATCGCTCAGATGTCATGATCCCACTGTTGCCCTCTGTTGCATCTTATTCTTGCAATATACTACTGTATGTGTAAGCCAACAACAGGGAATTTGTGATGGCTACAATATGATTTTGTGCGATATTTCCATTGGGACACAAAGACATTAGAGAGAGAGAGAGAGAGGATCATTACAGCACCATGGACAGAGACACAGTGGGCGTACTGTTCACCACACGGTAGTTAGTTATTAAGTAGATGCACATGCAGAGTTTGAATCGGTAACAACGTTTTGTTCTCAGACCTGCCTCCTGGCTTCACTTTTGTATTGCAATAATCGCCAGCTTCGATCTTCTTTTCAAACTTGTCTGTGGACTCCATGCTGTTGTACTACATTCTGCAACAGTGCTCCACCCACACTGTTGCATGCTTCAGGTGCGCCACATCTACAGTAGGTTACTGCGGTAACAATGCAGGACATGTGGGACCCGCATGTTGTTGTTTTTTTTTTACCGGACATTCCCACTCGCAGCATCTTCAAAACCATCCGCTCCCGCAAGATTTCCGTGGGGTCCCCACGGGATCCCAGTCCCAATGCAGGGCTCTAGGGTGTACCTCTTTACCTCAACGTGTGATGTTTCGGTCTGTGTGTACCTCTTTACCTCATTCTGTGTCAGTGTGGAAGAGAGGGGACAAAACTCCTGGGAGAAGCATTTTTGCATATTTTGGGTTTGGGAATAAATTGAGCTTTTTTATTGGCAGCAATCACTGGGTATGTATTACCCATGTCAACCTTTCAAATTGCACCTGGCAAAGGCTCCGAGGCATATATTGTAGAGCAGGGGCAAACACCATTATTAAAGTGAGGTGTATCTGTGGACTTCAAAGCAGCTATCATTAAATTATCTGTCATTAAATGATACTGGAAGTAGCTCAAAACAGCATTAATACAACTCATGCTCGTGAATGTAGTGTGGTTGATATCTTTCATAGTTACAGTAATTTTACAACTTGGAACTGACAAATCTCTCCAGTAGTTGTTTCATCTCTGCCACAGAGCACCATTAATTTGTAATGTCTGTGGGCGAATGCGCTCGGAAATTAACAATGCAGACATTCAGATAGAAAAATCATGGCAACCAGTTTATCAGGCTAGACGCTATCCTAATTATCCTTTTCTGTTACCAAGGTGTCGCTTATAAACTAAAAATAAAAAAGTGTCTTGACCTGAAGGATTTCCCCTTTATTAAAATGTTTTTCTCAGTCTTTGGATGAAGGTCGTTAAGGGCTTGATTAATACATGAAGGCTGAAAAAAGTCCTATTCTAATGCACTAATTAGAGACTGAACTCTGAGGGTGCTTATACACAATCGCTGACTCACTCTATTTTTATTTGCCTGGCCCCTCAAAGGTGAGCTGTCTAGAGGAGGGTCTGTCTGTCTGTCTGTCTGTCTGTCTGTCTGTCTGTCTGTCTGTCTGTCTGTCTGTCTGTCTGTCTGTCTGGGTGTGTGTCCGGAGCTAATCTCGGAAACCGCTGGACCGATCAGCGCCACATTTCTTGTGCACAATGCTAGTAGGCCACAGATATATTGTACCTCCCACTATTTATTTATGTATTTATTTATTTTCAAATATATTATTGTCCATTCTAATTGGGGGGGCTCTGATCGTGCTGAAATCTTGCCCAGATTTTGAGTTATACTTCATGGATATGTCATAGATGACTGACGTCGGCCTGGGTCGCGGGTTCGACTCCCGTTCTCGATGACCTTTGCTGCGTGTCACCCCCCCATCTCTCTCCCCATTTCCTGTCAGCCTACTTTCCCTATCCCTCTCTAAATAAAGGCATTAAAAAAAAATTACTGACGTCATAGATGACTGACATCACAGGCTGGCCACATGAACTCCAAGATCCACACTGGAGCCATGCGGATCCCAAGATCCACATGAGTCAGGTTTTTGACCCTCCCATTCATTCATCCATCCAACCATTCATTCATTCATTCATTTATTCCTTCCTTCCTTCCTTCCTTCCTTCCTTCCTTCCTTCCTTCCTTCCTTCCTTCATTCATTCATTCATTCATTCATTCATTCATTCATTCATTCATTCCTTCCTTCCTTCCTTCCTTCCTTCCTTCCTTCCTTCCTTCCTTCCTTCCTTCCTTCCTTCCTTCCTTCCTTCCTTCCTTCCTTCCTTCCTTCATTCATTCAGTCACTCCCCCCCTCTCTCCCCTCTTTTCAAATACCTTGTTATGCCTGTGTGTCCCACTGTGTAGCTCACACACTGTCTCTCAGTATATCGGCCACAGCTGTTTCAGTGGGAGAACTGTGCAGATAATTAACTGGCCTGTGGATGTAATAGGCAGTCTGACAGCAGATGAACAATAAATGTGCTGCCCTTAACTTTGGTCTGAGGACACAATGGCCGCCACGGCCCACAGTGCACCACTCTGCCCACACAGCAATAGCACACCTACTGCATTAGTCAGACCTAGTCAACCACAGGGACCTGGGGCTGCAGGTGTGTGTGTGTGTGTGTGTGTGTGTGTGTGTGTGTGTGTGTGTGTGTAAGCCTGTAAACCAGACGAATCTATGCCAGGCTATTTGTGTGTGCATGTGTGCGTGTGTGTGTGTGTGTGGTGGTGTGGGCACTCTCTCCTGGTGTGTTGCGCTCGCAACTACTGACTTGATAAATAGGGTAATTTTGCCTATTATGCAACATGCAGCAACAATATGAAATTTCACGGCGTAAACAGACCCAAGAATATTTTATGCCGTAATCATTAAAGCAATTTGTGTCAGCATTCGTTGCGAAAGCCTCGCCAGGTGGCTCATTGTAATGCTTTTGTTTTTAAAGTAAATCACATCTTCATGATCTAATTCACTAGACCTGTTTTTATTGTTGACATTTTGATATATTTCATTGTATTCCTCGTAACTCACTTGCACGTGTGTGCGTACATGACTTGTACACACTATATATACACACACACACACACACACACACACACACACACACACACACACACACACACACACACACACACACACACACACATACACACACACACACACACACACACACACACACACACACACACACACACACACACACACACACACACATATTATGTGAAAAGTAAGAAATTATTTGATCATTGTTTTACTTTGAACAATAATGGAGCTATACCTGACCCAAACAAAATAAACTATTCTGTTTTTAATGAGCTCATGAAGGAACAGTGTAACAGGGCTCAATTACATTAAGCTCATAAAGTTCATAAAGCTTGCATTTTGCAATACAGAACAGTGTCTCATGTCTGTGGCAATAAATGTACCAAACACAGTGGTGATTTATTTTGCCCTGTTGGAATCAGGCGGACATGGCTGGCTAAATGCTGCAGGGAAGGTTTGTAGTGTGTGTGTCGCTCCTTGTTTTACACACTGTGGTGAAGTCGACTGACGTAAGCTACTCTCGTGTAGCAGATGCATGCGACATATCGTTGTCTTTTTTATCTACCACTATCTTGCCATCTCCCTCATAATTCTCAGGGAACACAAGACCTGCTGATGTTCCGTTTCTGGTCTCTCCATGGCATTAGTGTACCATGACTCTCAGCGTGACTATAGTAGCGTTTATTTCTGGGGGTGCGCTGGGAGGGGCAGACAGCATGCTGCCTGACATAGTTCTGACTGCCTTGATGACCACAGAGCGCATTGTTTGAAGTTGATCAAAAAGAGCGTATTGTTCGGTTCGTAATGCATGCCGAACCGAAAGCCTCGCATTGACCGGTTCAATGCGAATATGTGCACCGCTACACCCCTAATATCTGTGTGCATGTGTAGTTGTGTACAGTATTTGTGTGTGTGTGTGTGTGTGTGTGTGTGTGTTTGTGTGTGTGTGTGTGTGTGTGTGTGTGTGTGTGTGTGTGTGTGTGTGTGTGTGTGTGTGTGTGTGTGTGTGTGTGTGTGTGTGTGTGTGTGTGTGTGTGTGTGTGTGTGTGTGTGTGTGTGTTTGCGTGTGTGTGTGTGTGTGCATATACTGTATGTATACATACATGTCAATTTCCTCCCATGTATACTGTGGTCCCTGTCACTGCATCCCCCACACTGTTGGCCTGGAGCGACGTAGACAGTCACATGCCTCCTCCAATACACATGGAGTCACCCTCTGGTAGTTTCAGAAAGCGTGACACACATGGAAGTTCAGGTTATGTTCCCCGGCTCCCTTCTCCAGTGAACAGGCGCGCCGGCCAACCAGTAAGAGTCGCTATACTGCAGGGACAAGAACACAATCCCCTACTGGCTTCCTGCCCGGGAACACTGACAATTGTGTTCAATAGAGCGCCTTGCCGACCTCCTGAAGTGACCTCCAGGTGGCTTGTTTTATCTCCACGCCACCTGGAGGCCCCTATCATTTATTTATTATTTATAGCAGTGGTTCTCAAAGTGGGGTCTGGGGGACCCCCAGGGGTCCTCGAGAGTTCTAGGGCGTCCCCAGCTAAATAGTTGATAGTTAGGAACTAAATTAACCTTTACAGATCTGTAACTCTGAGAGTGTACGAACGGAACCCCGCCTTCAGAGTTATGGGGGGTCCGTAGCCTAATCATGCACACCAAACTGCGGGGCCTTGAAATGAAAAGGTTTGAGAACCCTTGATTTATCACACTTATTATCTACTATATGAAGTTGTTGGGGTGTCTGTGGAGGGCGGGCAGCGGTTAACATGAGCACACATCGCCATTGTAAGGCGGCAGATTATGTTGTATGTGACGTCAGACCAGAGCTCGATCAGCGATAGGGAGGGAGGGGGAGGGAGGGAAAGAAATACCCCATCCGTTGCTGGGTACCGAAACCTGAACACGCTGGACGACGTGTAGCAAAGCAACACGTCAGCGCAATAATCCTGGCATTAACTTGCAAGCTGATATTCTGCTTGTTACTTATAGTATATATATCCACCCATTCAGTCGCGTACATGACTTACAGTATGTACTGGTCTGTAGCCTATTAGTTTACATAGCAGGCAACAAAGGCAATGGTGTAAATTCAGCTTTTCTAATGACCATCCATTGTGTTTCCCCACTAAGGTTATCCTAACATTGTGGCAACGTATGGAAGAGGATACACTGGATTTGCCCCAAGCTACAGCTACCAGTTCCCCGGTGAGTCAAATAACTGTCTTTAAATGTCTGACCACTTCTGTTACACACTTTAATGCGAAGAACGATAACCACAGATTTATGTGTGTTACATGTGTATTTAAACCAGCTGTAGAAAGCTGGCATGCGGTGGAATAAATAGCTTAGTCCTTTTTAGACCACATTTGAACAGCATGACCAAATGTCTAGAATGGAGGGAGGATTTTCAGGTCCTCGGTCTGCGTTCGCCCAATGTATGCAAATCCACCTGTGAGGGAGCCAACAAATAAGCTGCACTTAGTGTCTGGAGATTTGAATTCCTTTCCCAGGACAGTGTCTTTCATACAAGGGCAAGTGACTGAAAGCTGTTGTTGCGCATGATGAAAGCATTGATTCACAGTTCTGGGTGCTTGTGTGATAGGGCAGTGTGAAGGTGAGCAGGTTTACATGTCTGCAGTATGGGCCTTAGGGCTGTGCTTTGTTGAAGCACTGTGCTGAGATGTGCCAGATATCAGTCAGTCCCACTGCTCAGGGATGACAACCCACGGATCACGCTCATGTTACTTTTATAGACGTTTGTCAGATGACTTCACGAGTTGCCCACAAGACTTTGTTTTAAGCACTAGAAAGTTTGTCGAACTACAAGAAAAAGTGAGAAAAGTATTTGGAAAGGGAAGAAATGACCGCTATTCACGTATTCAGACCCTCCCTCCCTCCCTCTCACACACACACACACACACACACATGCATACACACTGAACGAACATGGATTTTTAAAAATGTTTATGACAAATTAACCCATTAAGACCTGAGGCTGATTTTAAAAATTATGTTTTCTTAAACTTTTTTTTTTTCTTTTTTTTTTTGTAAAAATATAAAAACATCTAAAATTCTCAAAATATGTTGTTCCAGGGATCCCCAGAAGCAAAGATTTGAGTAAATGTTCGCTTTAAAAAGTATATTATATTCAAAGATTTGCACAACATTTTCACGATTTTTCAAAAATAGCAGATCTACAAGCTCATAGCGCTATGAGCTTGTAGATCTGCTATTTTTGAATAGCCCAAAAAAAATCTTCAAATGCCACACCACTGCGTTCCCGGTCTTAATGGGTTAAAGGCACATCACCTTCCCCGTGGTGTAGCACACAATGCAGTATGTGCTAAACTCAGTTTAGAGAGTGTGATAAAGCTGTATGATTAAAATAGTCTCCTCTGGGCTCGCTCAACTCCTGACAGGGTAATTGGAATTTTTAATGTATGAATCAAACTCCCTCTTCAAATGAAATAACCTTCGGCCAAGTATTGATTAGTGGCAGTTCCTGGCTGAGATGTGGAGGGCAGTCTCCATTAAGATCAAAGGCTTTCTCCCCATTGTACACCAGTAGTCTGAAATAGTTAATTAAAACCTCTCATAAATAACTGGAAGGGATCGAGTGAGGAGTGAGGTGGCGATTACAAAAATTGGGGAATGTGGGGAAACTGTTTGGACCAAGAGCTGGCTGCAGAAAAAGTTGCCAAGTGGCCAACTCTAGTACTGCAAGCTGGGCCCAAAACATATTTTTTGCCCCATAAACACCCTAAGGAAAGCACAGCTCTCTAATACTGTTATGAAGATACCTGTAAGTCTGCACAATGTGCAAAAAATACTTTTTATATTGTGACATTTTAAATCATGGAGACCGATTTCTTTATTAGGTCTCCCAGAACTCATTTTACGTGTGTCACATAGCTACATATTTATTTCCAATGACTTGGTGAACTTGGCCACACCCCATTGCCTCCCAGGCAATTTCCATTGGATAGTGCATAATTGGATAGCCCCGCCATCAGCCCGCCCATCCGTCGTAGGCCCGCACAACACAAAAGGGAGACAAATAGACGACAGAAGAGGAGACAAAAGAACCGCTGAATCGAAGTCCGGAGATGTTTCACTCATGATACAATTTCTCTTAGAAGAGATACATGCGCCAGTAAGGTAATCCCCACATCAAGCAAAAGACCCTATAGACCAGAGAGTACAAAAATGGTTTCTGATGACACAGCCCTTTGATTACAACCCCAGTCATACAGTCTTAAGTAATACACAAAATAATTCAGATTTTGTCATATCCTAGGCTGCGTAACCACCACAGCGTTTTGTATTGTGATCTACGTTACAACATAATGCTCTGAAATGATGTGTGCTCTGAAATTATGCTGTAAAGAGACGAGACTAATGTAATCATTTGGAGTGAAGTACAATAGCTTCATGATTTAGCACTATAAAATAACTCAATTTGATAAATAGCTTCTTACCTCATTGTCTCAATTAATTCCTGTCGTCTGTTCTATCGACTTCAGCGTACAGTATCTATTCATTCATTTTCAAGTATAGACATTCTTGTACTGTATGTTCTCTAGTTGTATTTACTTGTACATGTAATAATGGTGAAGATTAACTATCAGTCATTAAGATGGGGACCCAACTAAAGGGAGTTACTGGCCCACAGTATTAATAAACAAAGCTACCTTTTTTTCGTTGACCAACTTGTTGTGGATTTAGTGACTTTTCCTGTCATATTTTTAATGTCATACAGTAGCCTACTATAACCTAAATGTTAAATTTACATTGTCTTCTTTGCCATATTCATTGTGGAGTTGTTTATGTAATTTCTTAAATGCACACCTATTATATACATGTATATCAGCAATACTGGGCTATACAAGTTGTGAAGTTATTATCGTTGTGATCCAGCGGTTGTCCGCATCAGGAGAGCTCACAAGCAGGGAAGAGAGAAACGGATGCTTGGTGCCCGTCTTTGACAGCTTGTCTGTAAACGATATACATTTTGGGCAAGAAATAGGCTATTTAGTTGCTCAACCTTGATTGATTTCACATGTAAAACCGCTAGTTTAAAACCTTGTTATCAATATGCACTACTTTCAAATTCAGTATGTGTTACATACTGAGACGGTGACAGCTGTGTGTATCGAACTTGATACAGCAGGCTCATATATGGCCGTACTATGACGGGCCCAAGACCCAGAAGGAGGTGGTCTTCTATCTGCGTATGCACTGTTTGAGTAAGGTTAATTGAAATGAATGGGTAGCCATACTTTCTTTCAGACTTTTTTATTTATACCTCGATGGTTTGGACAGTTGTGTTTGAAAATACCATAGAATAAACGAAACTGACAAATAAATGGAATTTCAATATTTTGTAACATGCAAAAAAAGTACACTGCAATGTACACATAGCTAACCATGAGGGGATGCTTGATTCCCTTCATTACAAATAATGCACTGTGGCTCCAACTAGCTGACAAGCAGCTGCCATGTTCACTCAGTGTTTTCTCCGCTGTACAGTTGTTCCCTTTCGCTTGGTTCAAATATATATCCTTTGTTCCTTCCACTTTAAAACCTGAATGTATTTGTAGTCATTGCAGTTTCATTATCATTTACAGCAGCCATTCTGATTCTGTACTGTTCTTTATTTGCTCCAACAAATGCCCCACAAGATTAATATTACTGGGGGAACTCTGGTAATCACTCACTGCAGTCACTAAGGATTAACGTAATTTGCGATTATTACTACTGTTTTTCAGCAGACTGCCATGTCCGCAGTCAATTTGTATTTATTGCCATTCGAATAACTGTCAGTAATTAAAATTAATTTGTGTGAAACGGCTCTCGATAATCTTGAGGTGTAATAATAGTAACAGTTAATAGAGAGAGAGGGCAGGAAATAAATTTGACTAGTTTTCAAATTCAAGCTGTTACTGGCAAATACATCATTTCACACATTTCCAGTGACTTCCAGTGACTTTTTTTAAATAGCCACAATTTAATCCACGGAACAGCTGTTCTGGCTGTGGTAGATGTTTGTTAGATAACTCTTTGAGGTTGAATATTATTAGAATGTCACTGCAAATTATCTGCAAACATTTTGTGTGTTGTACAGTAACTGCACAGATTTAGATACTGAAGCTAAAATTGCATATGGGTTTCATTATCTGTAATGGTCATACTAGCAGGTCAGTGGCTGTGAATTGAATTAACCCGTTAAAACTGGGAAAGCATCTGTGTCATTTTAGATTTTTGCATTGGCTATTCAAAAATAGCAGATATACAATCTCTCAGTGCGACACTTCGTGCCGCGCTGGGCTATCATTATTTCTTGGTGACATTGCAGCAATTGTGACACATTTATTTCTATACTTCCATCATGTCACGATGCATTAATTGGCAGGAGTGAACACCCAAGCATTGCATTAGAATTGTATTGCATTGTACTCATTTAAATTATTCATCATTGAAACCAAATGTGTTCATGGTCATGCCAGCATTGTGATCATAATTTTGATTATTATGGATCGTCTGGATGCACACATGGAGAGGGAGGAGAGACAGATGTCGTGAAATCTTGATCACTGTATATAAAAAAATATATAATAATAATAATTCAAAATGACAGATTAAATCACTGTTACAGTTTTCGTGGGCCTTGATTACCCTTTCAGGCAGTCTGAAAATTTGTCAAGTGTTTCATTCATTAGATGGTACAGTATATAGTAGTGTATCGCGGAGATGAGAAGGGATGCTCAAATCTTGCCAGCACGTTAAAGATCAAACCTTGTGTGTGAGAGATGCCTGGCTGTTATGTACAGTCTAATGATATTATAATGATGATGGATGGCCTCAGTCAGTATACTGTACCCCCATTAGGGCTGATCCCGAAGCCATTTATTATGGTTCGAACGTTTGGTGGATTTTTTTGAACAAACCCTCGAACCTTGGTTTTGTAGTTTTGTAATTTATTTGTGCCATTATGATGACTAGTGTACGGTCGCGGCAGCCGCTCCCTGAATGGACAGTATCCGTTACGTGCCCAATGTATCCAGGGGTAGAGGTAAACTAAACTTACATTGTTACATTGGACGTATCAGGTCTGTGATGGAGATGTCCATTTTCCTTAATGATGGAAATAGTTGACTGTACAGAGAGATTTCCATCGTCATAATAAGCATTTGTTAATGTTCAACGCTTGTCATCTTGTAATGTTGCTACCCTGTCAACCAATAGCAACACTGCTAGCGATGCTAACGAGCGTAACTTGCAGTCTGTGCTAAATCCCCCTTGATAGTATGATGTTCCGTTAATCCACGTTCAGTTATTCCACCTCTGTACTCCTTTGATTTAATCTGCCAACCACTCCAGGATACGTATTTATCCTTAAAGGTAGGGTAAGTGATATATATATATATATATATATATATATATATATATATATATATATATATATATATATATATATATATATATATATATATATATATATATATATATATATATATATATATATATATATATACATTTATTTATTTATTTTTTGTTAAAAAGGTTAAAGTACTATATTCTGATAGTAATCATTGCTACAGAGCATTTGTTCGGTCACAGGGGTCTCTCCAGCTCTTTAGTAAACAGAATATAATACATTTTCAGGTAGGTGACACATTTTAAGCTAATCAGGAGAGTGCACTGAAAATGCATTTTCTGTTTAATAAAGAGCTGGAGAGACATGGGAGACTCCTTTTACTGAACAAACACTCTATAGCAATGAGTACTATCAGAATATAGAGCTATTTAACAGTTATTTTAACAAAAGTAAATCACTTACCCTAGCTACCTTTAACATTAAACTTGCTTCGAACGTCCCTACCTGTGTAAAAGCCGGGTTTCTATCTAATGCTTTGTGCTCAGATCCGGTCAAGAGCCTGCCTACTGTATCCGATAATTTGCACAACACACAGTACATGCACGCACACAGACCGTTTCCGTATACTCTGGAGGGCTAGAAAAGTGCAGAATGACTCATGCGAGTCACCAGACAGAAAATAAATAAATAAATTAGCTTACGTCTGAACCTTTTAATTGATATATGAACGACAATGTCACGAATTAACGTTCATTTGGGGCCAGCCCTGACCCTCATGGAATGTGTGCATGTGTGTACACATATTTTGTGGAGAAAATAACTTGGGAACGTGACTAAGCTATATACTTGGAAATAGTCAATGTTGCCACCCCTTGTACAGCGAAATTGTCATTGTCCACTTATATTCACTGCCATTGACGGAGATCTCCGTCATTTTCGTTTTTCACACAGAACCAGGAGATCCAAAGATGTACTGCTCCATTCACCTCCTGGTTAAAATATTTGGGAAATATTGTGTATCTCGGCTCCTGTGTTTTACTATGTATTTTTGGTGAAACATGCTATTTTCAACTGGGTGTAACAAGCGAACGGGAGGTCGCGCTATTTTTTTTCCCACGGAAGCACAGTGAAACCCCTGTGATTAGCAACCATCAGGGGATCGATCATACTGGAGATAAATATTCTGTGGTTCTTGAAAGATTAGTCAGAATGCTTAAAAAGGCTGGCAGAAGCTACAGCCTGTTTTAGAAAACCCCTGGCAGTGAATGTGTTATTATTTATTTATTTATTCATACATGTATGCATAATTGCATATATAGACATACAGTAGTACACATTATAACGCTACTGAGAGAAGAGAAATGGGTGCCGGTGGTGCGACTCCACAGGTGAACATACCCTGCCTTGTTCCTCCATCCACTTTGATTGTCTGTGTGGTTTTAGGCTCCTACTGAGCCATGCCCGTTTGAAAGCACCATTATGGTTCCATTAGGAGCGCTACTAGGCTGTCATTATGCTCTCAGTGAAAATGTCCCTACGTTACCCTATGTTAAGGAAAGTGGTGTGTGTGTGTGTGTGTGTGTGTGTGTGTGTGTGTGTGTGTGTGTGTGTGTGTGTGTGTGTGTGTGTGTGTGTGTGTGTGTGTGTGTGTGTGTGTGTGTGTGTGTGTGTGTGTGTGTGTGTGTGTGTGTGTGTGCGTGCGTGCGTGCGTGCGTGCGTGCGTGCGTGCGTGCGTGCGTGCGTGCGTGCGTGCGTGCGTGAGAGAGAGAGAGAGAGAGAGAGAGAGAGAGAGAGAGAGAGAGAGAGAGAGAGAGAGAGAGAGAGAGAGAGAGAGAGAGAGAGAGAGAGAGAGAGAGAGAGAGAGAGAGAGAGAGAGAGAGAGAACGCTCCTAGGCTTAATGACTTTAGGGAAAGTCACTTAAAGGAAAGGAGTGATCAGGGAGAGATAACAAACAATTGGCCCTTCGTTGAGGGTGGGAAGCCAGGTGGGGAGTGTTAGGGTTAGGGTCTCTGTCACTGCACTAGCGACTCCTACAGGTTGGTCAGGATGCCTGTTCAGGGGGAAGCTGAACTGAGAACATAAGTGTGTGTACCTCTGCATGTGTTATATCGTCTCAGGGAAAACTCCTCACTGTCAGGTGAAAAGAAGCGGACTTGCCTCCTTGAGACCAACCAGTGGGGGGGTCTAAAGCGACAAAGGACTATAATACAAGGGAATTACAGAATAACTACATAGGGGAGAATGATGGGGGGGGGAACTTGAAAAAGAAAAATGCTAAAACTACTGGGGAGGGGTTTTAATGTCATGGCACATGAAACTACAGTCTATATATTACAGGGAAATTGGCATTCCAGGGAAATTGAAAAAGGAGCGCTCTTTTTCACCGCCCCCCAGGCAATTACGTAGAACCAACACTAGAGGGCAATGCAAGCCACGAGGCTTCCCAACCACAGCGCACTAACATATATGGCCCCGACCCCACACACACACACGCGCGCACGCGCGCATGCGCGCACACGCTCATGCTTTCAATTTGGTTTATTGAAAGCATGACTGTTAAGATAATTTTATTGTGTTCTGGCTTTTAACATTTGTTTTAGTTTATCCACGACACACACGAACACGTGGATAGTAACCCATGAAAAGATCTATTCTACCCCTATCGGTTTACAACTCGGACGGCGCTGATTCGACTAGCAGACCATCGGCCGGTCGGCGCGGGCACTTGCGCCTGGAGGCGCGAGGGCGTGCCTCCTCGGCCTCAAGCTCTGCTAAGTCGGCGCGCCTCCGTCATGGACAATAACTATTATCACGTGTGCGTGTGAACGCGTGTTCAGCGTTCCCCTAGCGTAGCTTCCTGGTTGCTATGTGGGGAGGAACAACAAAAGCCAGGTCCGCCTCGCATCAAAGCCCCGCCTCGCGCCTCCTCCTCCTCCTCCTCCTCCTCCTCCTCCTCTCGCCCCCTCGCATCAAAGCCCCGCCTCGCGCCTCCTCCTCCTCCTCCTCGCGATGAGGAGCACCTCGCGTAAAAAACCCTGTCTCGAAAATCCCCGCCTCTCGCCGAAGCTCTCTTGAAAAGTGCTCGTTTTAAGGCGCGGGCCTAAAAACGAGCACTCCTTTTTCAATTTCCCTGGAATGCCAATTTCCCTGTGACATATATACACACTACGGATTCCAAGGTTTTAGAGCACGTGGACAGTGTTTCATAACTAAATTTCTAAAAGATGGTTCTTCACAAGAGGTCACACCCACATACACACACACACACAGATGTGTTCAAAGTAATTTTCCTCACAATCATTTTGATCGGCCTGTTAGCAGGTTATACCGTTTCTTTCGCAAGAACATTCTCTGGTCACATCGGAGGTGTCAGATCTGTCTGTTGGCAGATAAGAAGGGTAGGCTTCCTCCATATCTTCACATCCAAACACCAACAGCACGTTCCATCATATCAACGGCACAGAGGATTATATTTCAAAAGGCTGAAATAAGGAGCGAATTACTTTCTCCTTCTATTTGAATAACACTCGGCTCGGCTCAGCGAGAGTGTTAGCGATTCCACGCCTTTGAGTATGTTTTGAGCTTTAAAACTGTAGTGTGGCTTTGGTCGTTAGACAAACAAACAGATGGGGTAGGAGAGTTGGACTGAACAGAGAAGTCAGCTGTTTTAGGAAAGGTTTGAAGGCTGATCGAACCTCCGATGAATTAGAACCCTACATGCTCCTCCGTTTTTGTTGTTGAGAGAGAGAGAGAGAGAGATATATTCACCTGTTTCCTAGGCTGTGTGTTTTCCACTTCCTGTCGATTTGATCCAATGAAATCCAATGAAACTGGTCAGATGACCAATGATATCCAATGAAATCGACAGGAAGTGGAAAAACACACAGCCTAGGAAACAGGTGAATAGAGAGAGAGCACAAGAGCGCAATAAAAATGCTCAAAAGTGCATTCATTCACGAATGCAATGTGCACACACATACACAATAAATGTGTACTGACAGAAGGAATATTTTTATTGCGCTCTTGTGCTCTCTCTCTATTCACCTGTTTCCTAGGCTGTGTGTTTTCCACTTCCTGTCGATTTCATTGGATATCATTGGTCATCTGACCAGTTTCATTGGATTTCATTGGATCAAATCGACAGGAAGTGGAAAACACACAGCCTAGGAAACAGGTGAATATATCTCTCTCTCTCTCTCTCTCTCTCTCTCTCTCTCTCTCTCTCTCTCTCTCTCCTCTCTCTCTCTCTCTCTCTCTCTCTCTCTCTCCCTACATATACACTACATCACTCACATGCACACGCAAAGCTTGTAAGGCCATATGTTCTCACTAACAGCTCTGATGTCGGCAGACGGAACTGTACGCATCATGCACTGAGTCATGTGACCTGTTGTCAGAGGAAGTCACTGCAGGCTATTTGACATGGATCAGAGGCACTGGGATGGATGGAGCCTCCGTGTGAGAAAATAGCACCTCTCACCAGGCTCACTGACTCACTGTCAGTTATTGGTGTGTTGATGAGATCACATCTGAACACAATAGTCATGTGTACAGTATTTGTATGGCACATTGGTAAATTCAATGTGCTTCACAAAAGAACACTAGAAAGGAGCGTAGATCTGCACCAGGAGCTGTGTAATGTCGCTTTTCTAAGAAATAATAAAGTCTGCACACTGTAAATTTAAAAGAAGCTCCCAGTCAAGGCTTTATTAACGTTTCGACACAAGGTCTTCTTCAGAATTCTTCATTCTGAAGAAGACCTTGTGTCAAAACGTTAATAAAGCCAAATCTATGTGAGATAGAACATTTTCTCTCTCTCTCTATTTATCCCTATTTTGGGGGGTAGCCTACATTCACCAAAAATAGCCGATCTACAAGCTGACAATGCGTTGTGCTGCCACAGCTTGTAGATCTGCTATTTTTGGTTAAGAAGTTTGGTGGTGTATAGGGCAAAAAATAACAAGTACAGAGCCAAATGTCTAATGATTAATGCTTTGATCTCAACGTAAATTTTTATGTTTTCCGAATGAGAAATACTAATGTATAGGCTACTATAAGCACATGCTGCTACCCCTGACATTATGCAGAGTATAGGCTATAAGCATGAATATTATTTTATTGCTCAATGATGAGTTTGCGTCAAATCCTATTTGTTACATAACTAACAGAGTTTGGGTAGAGTTAAGGAAAGCGTTCACAATCACAATCACACTCTACAATCTTATTACACTCCTTCTGTCGGAAAGAAACCATGCCGGAACATTAAGTCAGCCAGTAAAAGCTCTCGTTCTGCTTTGATCAGGTTAATGTTAATGTTACATTATCGGCTGCCTACAAGCATCGTTGAACTCGTGGCTCAACGGTGCCCTCGGTGACTCGTGGTAATTATTAATGCTTTGATCATCTCATCAATTGTAAGTCTAGAATGACAGATGCAATGAATACTAGAGTATGTTACGTTATATGTACAGTATATATGCTACAAGCAAGCAGAGCCACAGTTGAACAAAGTTGGCTCGGGCAGGAGTCGATCTCGTCCTCCCTGTGCGTGTGGTTTTCTGTGATTGGCCGAACGTTCATATTCTAGCGCTCCAACCTCGACAATCAGGCGATGTCTTTGGCGCAGTCGGTAGCGCTGTCGCCTCACAGCTAGAAGGTCCTGGGTTCGATTCCCACCGGGGACGCTATGGGCGCTGGGGGCGCGTTCTCGCGCCTGATGGAGGGGAAAGGAACTGGTTGGAATAACGTGTTCCTTCCATGCGCTACGTCCAACCAGGGAACCTCCCCCCTGTCGGGTGATAAGAAGCGGTCCAAGCGGTGAGTTTTAACCTAAGACTTAGGTGAAATAAGATTCATTCATTTAACCGTGCAATATAGTCCATGAGCCAGACAAGATTTCATTATCGAAAGAGTGGGCAAAACCAAACCTATATTAAATTGTTCATAGGGTCAATACGAGTAAATAAATATATGATAACCTTTCCACAGGAGCAGCTTTTTCATGGTTATCACACATTTTGTTATTTTCCCCATACGTACATGACAGGTGAAAAAATGACAACATTTTAAAAAGAGTTATC
This sequence comes from Gymnoscopelus braueri, assembly GCF_963280865.1. Classification (NCBI taxonomy): domain Eukaryota; kingdom Metazoa; phylum Chordata; class Actinopteri; order Myctophiformes; family Myctophidae; genus Gymnoscopelus; species Gymnoscopelus braueri. Next base: position 27,023,041 of record NC_137609.1, on the reverse strand, counting down.
ATAATGAAACTTCCTGAGTTGATTACTTACATGAAGACAATGATTTATCGTATTACAAGTTTTCTGAAATTGTATATTTAAATATGCAAATTAGGCATTTAGTCCATGAGCCAGAGCCCCAAAATTGAGCCAAATATTGAATATTCCCTCGTTAAAAACCTTTGACTCCAACATCTTAACAAAATGAAATAAGTATGTTGACTCTGGCTTTGTCCAATGTTCTAATGTTGATTCTGGAAAGTTATGCAAATGTGGGCATATTTTCCTAATGCCTAATTTGCATATTTAAATATACAATTTTAGAAAACTTGTAATACGATGTCTTCATGTAAGTAATCAACTCAGGAAGTTTCATTATGATAACTCTTTTTTTAATTTTGTCATTTTTTCACCTGTCATGTACGTATGGGGAAAATAACAAAATGTGTGATAACCATGAAAAAGCTGCTCCTGTGGAAAGGTTATCATATATTTATTTACTCGTATTGACCCTATGAACAATTTAATATAAGTTTGGTTTTGCCCACTCTTTCGATAATCATTGCTCAAGTTTGGGGCTCTGGCTCATGGACTAATAGCCCCAGAAAGTATAAATAACAACATAAAGCTACTGTTTCAAAATCAAAGAATACATTTATTAATCAGAGCACTTGAATTCATGAATCCTCCATCAAATTCAGCAGGGGGTGGGACAGAAACAGACGTTTTATATTTCCATCGTTTGGACTGATGAGCATAAACGGACGAGCCAAACATTGAAAGTATTTGTGGCAAATATATATGTACATCAGCAATAATGTTAGAGATGCAAAAGATGAATAATAATCATTTGCATAAAAACATTATTAGAGAGTCTATACCCTGGATCGGACACTACTGTTTTGATGCCACCCACTGTTTTAAAATGTCAGTCATTGCAAGTATCATCCTTTACCCAAGTGCCTCATCACATTCATTCCATTCCTCCCTGCTGTGGTCTTTGCTAATGGCTCTCTTATTATATTCAGACACTTTTCTCCCATAGTGCAGTAATTCTCAACCTTTTTAATTTCAAGGACCCCCAGTTTGATATGCATTTAACTACAGATAGCCATTTTTATGCCTCCGGACAGCCGTAGCCACAGGCATTATGTTTTTAGGTTGGCCGTCTGTCCATGAAGAAATATCATAACATTTGGCACAAAACATCCACTTGGACTCAAAGATGAACTGATTAGAAGTAGGTGTTCAAAGGTGAAATGTCAAGGTCACTGTGACCTCACAAAGCATGTTCATTAAATTACTTCAAAATCTTCATTCCCTTTTCTTTTTTTCCCCTTTTTTTGCTGTATTGTACAGCACTTTGAGCTGCATTTCGATGTATGAAAAGTGCTATACAAATAAAGCTCATCATCATTATCATCACTGTACATACTATATCAATCAGTCAACCTTAATGTAATTCTTGGGAAACACACTGAGGGTTGAGACCCTCTTTTCCAGTGGTGCCGAGATTACAAGTTTGGAGAAAACACAAAGAAATAACAAAAAAGAAAAAAAATGAAATTACACATGATTTATCAGCATCAGTACAGTAAAATTATATGAGTCTGGACAGACATGGATGTAAAACGACTACTGGTTAGTGGAGGCATACAACCCTTATTTTCTGGGACCCCAATCTACACTGTGATATCCAGCTCTGCTGTTTAGCTAGGGACCGCCTGGAACCCCCTCAAGGCCCTTTGGGGGTCCCCGGACTCCACGTTGAGAACCAGTGCTTTACCCAAACTCCACTTTGTCTTAATTCCATCCCTCCCTGCTGTGGTCTGTGCTAATGGCTCTCTTATTCCTTTCAAACACCTTTCTCCCCTAGTGCAGTGGTTCACAACTTGTGGGACCCCCAGGGAGGTCCCCAAATGATTTTTTTTTGTGGGGGGGGGGGTCCCCCAGATCTGGCGGAGTCAGGTTACAACAAACCAACATACAGTATAAATGTATACTATATAGGCTATCTGTACATTTCTAAAGACCTTTTAAGACCTTTTTAACACCTGAAATTAATTTTTCATTGTGTCATCAACAAACTAAAGAATGGTCAAACATTGGCCAAGTGATCAAATATTACCTAAGAAAGAGGAAAACTGTTTGAAAATAGCTGATCTACAAGCTCACAACGCCTTGCAAGTCGCAACGCAAGGCTATTTTCACAATTTTTATCTGTGGAACCGAGTCAAACTAAATGTAATGCCTCAACTCCTACAATTCCAAGTGCTTGTCAGGGTAGGGGGTCCCCAGTTCACATTTGATTATTTTGGGGGGTCCCCAAGTTCACATATGATTATTTTGGGGGGTCGCGCCCTGAAAAGGTTGAGAACCACTACCCTAGTGCATGAACACACATGGAAACACACCTACCCTAAAACTCTACAAATATATGTGCATTTAGCAATGGCTCGTGTTGCAGAAGTCCATCACCACCACATCTATCCTACCTGATACTTTTGCTAAAATAAAATAAAAATTGCTACCCGCTTCAAGTAGCCTGCAATGATATTTTAGGATGGATATGTCTTCAGAAAACGTGGTAATAGTTCAATTCAGAATGGCCATCTGAAAGACGTTCCCCCCTCCTCCACCCTCTTTCTTTCTCCCAAGTGTGATTATCAGCATGCGCGCTCACAACTCTCTCTCACACACACACACACACACACACACACACACACACACACACACACACACACACACACACACACACACACACACACACAAAAGACACACACACACACACACACACACACACACACACACACACACACACACACACACACACACACACACACACACACACACACACACACACACACACACACACACACACTTATATTGAGGAGGGCAACTTAACTCACACAGTTTCTTATTAAATGTCAAAAAGTTCCACACTCTGCACTACCATCCTTAATGCAGGGATAGGGACATTAAAATGCATGCAAAATTAGGCTGTTTACTTGGACTCTAATGAAATGAGGCTAAGGCGGTCCAGTCTAATTAACCCATTCAATCCAGGAACTCATCTGTGTCATTTTCGATTTTAGCTAAAACCATTATTTTATACTTTGGATATTCAAAAATAGCAGATATACAAGCTTCTAGATCTGCTATCTTTGAAAAATCTTTAAAAATGTGTGCAAATCTTTGAATATGTATTTTTTTAAGCAAACATTTTCTATATCAGTTTTTGGAGAAAAAAAGTACATATGTTTCTATATCAGTGGTTCAATTCGAGTTCAAAATGTTCGCTTTAAAAACATATATATATATATATATATATTCAAAGATTTGCACAATTTTTTTTTTTTTATGCAGATCTACAAGCTCGTAACACTGCACTCAGTGCCGCGCTATGAGCTTGTATATCTGCTATTTTTTAATAGCCAAAGAAATCTAAAATGACACAGACCTGGATTGAATGGGTTAATATGGCTGCTGGCAGACCTCACAACAACCAATTCAACAGGATCTCACAGGAACCCCTCAATACTCTGCTAATGTCAGACTCTGATGCTACAGTAGGATTGCCCGTGCCATGCTGTTTTTGGGCGGTGAAACCGCCCCTATAAGTGAGATTTGGAAAAATGTACAAATATCTTGGGCAGTGAAACCGGCCCTAAAAGTGAGGTTTGGAAATGTGTACAATTATCCTGCGCTGTGATTGGCCAATCACAATCTATTCAGGACTGTGATTGGCCAGTGTCACATGACACATGTGCATAGCCCTATATAAGCAACCATAACTTAAAAAGTTATGGTTAAAGTTAAAGTTAAAGTTTTTAAGTTATGGTTTTGTCCATCATAAAGTGTGTTTTACAAAAGATAAATGTATTTATCTTTTGTACATGATTGATCGACTCCATTCAGTATTGTGATTAGCTAGCAAGACACATGCTGACACTAAGTGGCTCTTTCAGATCAAAGCATATATATTGGTTGACTCCATTCAGTATTGTGGTTAGCTAGGAAGACACCGCCCACTTCACACAGGGTGTGATTTTTTACTCATCATTGACCATATTCACACTTTGGCCATTTTGCATCTAATTCATACTCTGGGGCAGCTTTGAAATAAAATGAGTAAAATGGCTGCCATGTGAATATGGTCCATAGAGTGTCTGATAAGGAGGTTCATGATACAAGTTTCTTACAAACTTTCTATTTCTTTTCTTTTTCTTTTTTTCTTCCAAAATTGGAGTATTTCAATTATTTCTCAGACACAAAAAATGAGAAAATACTGTATTTTATGGTTAATGTATACCCCATCGTACCACGGTGTCGCGCATAAAAAATAGCAGATCAGATCAGTAACATCAACAATAGGAGCATTTCTTTCTGTACACAAAGTGCACTGCTGCTGCCTTCATAACTGCTAAGGCCTAATTTATACTCCGTAAAATGCAGCAGTGGTTGGGAATAATCTGAAAGGTTCCCGGTTTGATCGCCGGCTCCCCCCTCGGTTAGTGTGTTGCTCAAGTATCCTTGAGCAACACACTGAACCCGTAACTGAGCAGGTTGGTGCCTTGCAGGGTTTCGGTGTATAAATGTATGTGTGTGTGTGAATGGGTGAATGTAATGCACATTGTAAAGCGCTTTGGAGAAAGGTTGCTTTATAAATGCACCATTTACCATTTAACACGTGCCAAAAACGAATGCGTTGGGTGAACAAGTAAACTCAAAACTAGGTCATGCACTTGAAAAGTGCATCAGGATTCATTTTTCAATCAAACTATTTGAATTGTCACATATTTGAATCAATAATTAACTCGGAAATGCATCGTTGCATCCCTATTCCTTCTATCTACCGGTCTCACTCTTTCTCTTATCCTTATTCGTGCATCTTTTCTTTGTTTCCCTCTTTGCCTTCCTTTCTATGTTTCTACACCCACTTGTTATTGGTATGTTGATGAGGTACAGTAACATCACCTGGCCTTGTCTGTCATGTGCTGAACTCTAGTTTTACTGCAAGCCAGCTGCTTGCATGAAAAGGCAGATATATTTGCATAATATGTGATGGATGGCTGTAGCTGAGTGGGTAGATAGGTCAACTGGTAATCAGAAGGTCCCCCCAGTCCGCCCACTCTGTCAAAGTGTCCCGGACCCAGACACTTAACCCCTAACTGCTTCCTGGGTGCTGTACTAATAGCGCCCACTGCTCTAAATGGATTAAATGCGGAGGACACATTTCACCTAAGACTTTTGTACAAATGTACAGTGATGAATACCCCCAAAAACAACTTAAAACAAAGCAATTCTGAATCTCCTTCTACACTGTACACTGTAAGTTCCAATTTCTCCTGCTCACTTCTTTGTGTCATAATTGTTCTCAATTTCACTTTTTTATTCTGTATCCTATATGAGTTATCTCTCCTGATTGGATACAATTGGTTCCCCCGACTTGAAAATGCATGTTCTGTTTACTTAAGAGCTGGAGAGACGGGGAGATCACTATTACTGAATAATCACTCTATAGCAATGATTGCTATCAGAAAATAGAGCTATTTAACACTTATTTTGACAAAAGACAATTACTTTAATACATCTGTATAAATCTGAATCAGAGTAATCTTTTTTAATGAAACATTTATACATCCTTTTCTCTGGATTTTACAGTGCAAGCCTCTGTATGCAGTAATTGAAATGATGTTCGACCTGTCAAATTGACATAATATGGTCCATGAGACGGATGTACTTTATATTCCGGTGCATGTGAGAAGAACACACGTCGGCCCAGCAGCACTTCAGTTCCCTGACTTCATCATAGCACTTCGAAGTGTGTACAAAATGAGTGCAATTACCACCACAAAGCCAAGCCTTTTGGGTTCACTCTCTCTCTCCTTCTGCAAATGAGTTTCCCTCTTTGAAATCAGAGACCATGAAGTCTCAGTGGCGAAGGATTGACTGCAGGAGTGTAGTTTCATCCCACGCTGAAACCACCTTCCCTTTGGCCCGCACAAAAAGCAGCGCAGTTCAGGTTAATGAGCAGACACAAAAGCGGGGCTCCCACAAACAAAGGAGCAATACACTCACACACACATGCACGCACGCACACACCAGGGCCGCTTCTCCCTACACGCACACTACGCAGGCTGCGTAGGGCCCCGCCTTGCGTGGGGCCCCGCCTACCCGCAAAAAAAATTAAAAATTAAAAAAATTAAATTTTTTTTTTTTTTTTTTTTTACCCAATCTGCCCAGAACTGCGAAAAAAACGGACCCAATCCGCCCAGAACCGCGAAAAAAACGGGCCCAATCCGCCCAGAACCGCCAAAAAAAATCGCGCGCGCGCGGGGGAAACATGCACGCGCGCTGCGCGCGCGTGCATGTGTCCCGTATCATGCTTAGGGCCCCCGTGGAGTCTAAAGCGGCACTGGCACACACACACATGCACGTAATGTTGTGGGAGATATGAAGTCGTTAATCTGTGTAGTACAGTGGTTTTCAACCTTTTTCATGCCAAGGACCCCTAAATTGATAGACATTTTGGCCCCCATCTGAAAATGGACCCCCAGAAGAGAAGATTTGTGTAAAAAAATTGCTAAATTCTACAAAATGCTTCAAGCACTTTCAAGAATTTTTGAAAATGTTCAAAAATAGCAGATGCACAAGCTCACAGCGCGTCACAAGCTTGAATATCTGCTATTTTTGAATTGCCAACGTATACAATATGGATTAAGGGGTGAAAATGTATTAACAGCTTTTGCTGGGGGACCCCCTCAATGACCACTGGTGGTTCCCGGACCATTGGTTGAGAACCACCGGTGTAGTATATTGCTTGTATTGTTCCATGGTGTTCTTTCTGGTCGCGTCTGGCTGAAGGTGTGAGCAACGGCACTTTGGCCTGAAGGCCTGTCTTGATCCAATCAACCCTTTGATCAAGCTATAATGTAAAAGACCATGTCACACCTATTGTTTGTCATGGTCCCCACTGGGCCTGGATTGGAAGAGAGAGGTATGGCCAGGGAGTTCCTGTCTAAAGCTGGGCGGCGACAGCTCATTGTTATGGTCATGGTTAGCCGTGGTCCTGCTCGTAGGGTATAAGTGAACCTTAACCAATTCAATCCGGGAACGCATCTGTGTCATTTTAGATTTTAGCTAGGAGAGATGGGCTGAGGGAGAGGATTTGAGAGATGCAGGCCAAGCCTGCTAGACTGAGAGAAGATGTTGCTTGTTGCTGTTCTGCTGTTAATAAACTCCTAAGATATGCATTCATCTTCCGAATGGACAATATTATTTCCATAACAGCACGCACACACACGCACGCACGCACACACACACACACACACACACACACACACACACACACACACACAAGCACACACACACACACACACACACACACACACACACACACACACACACACACACACACACAAACACACACACACACACACACACGTAGATATGGTCATTTCAACCAGCAATAACAGAGAAGCAGTCTCCTGTAAAAGGCCAAGAGGCAGCATATTGAAGGAAATGCAGCTCTAACCTCAGGTCAACCACACACAGAGCAAAGTTAGTTGCGCTTATTGAACAGAAACAAAACGCTGCGGCCCTCAGTGCTCGTGAAAGGGGAGGCGTCATGAATGCTTGATACTGTAATTGCTGGAGGGAGAATTCTAGTGGGCCTACTCTTTGAAGGGAATTTGGTCGGTGGATATTCAAGTTTGAACACACAGAATCTATGCTACAAGCCAGTTTTGACGTGGACTGAGAGATATTTCACCACACCTCTTAGAACAGTGAACGCGTTCTCAGACACAGTCACACAGGTTTCATCAGCAAGTGCATTAATGATGTTCCAAAAAAGACAGTTTGGATTTACCCCAAACTGAAACCATGGATTAACAGAGAGGTTTGTGCCGCTCTTCATGCACAGAATGCTTCCTTCACATCCGGAAAAACTAGGCATTACCTGTGTGGTGCTTGAGTACCACCAGGAGGGCCAAGAATGAGTGCACTGCTTAACTAGAGGACCAGTTTGAGAGCGGCGACACGAGGAGCATTTGGCAAGGACTATAAACAATTACAGACTTCAGAGGGACTACCAGATGCGTAGAGAGCCCCACTACCTCCCTCCCTGGCTAGTTGAACGAACAACTCTTTGGCCCGTTTTGAGAATGATAGCTCCAACCAGCCAGAGCCTGCACTACCTGTGGAGGCCAGCCCTCTAACCATCTTGGAGGCTGACCCTTCCTAAGGGTGAACATCCGTAAAGCCGCCGGCCCTGACAGCATTCCAGACCGTGTCCTCAGAGCATGTGCAGCCCAGCTGGCAGAAATGTTTGCGGACTTTCCAGTCTGGCGAAGATAATAACATTGTGGCGTATGGTAGAGCACAAAACTTGTTTTAAAACTTTATAGAACAGGCTGTGTGTTTGAAACATAAATTTTAAATTGAGGATTACAGGCACAAATCACAGACAATTGTGATCCGTTTAAGTCTATGAAGGTACTTGTGTTGTTCACCAAGCATCAAAACAAACAACAGTCTTCTGTGGGCATCCATGTTGTTCCAACCAAAACCACTGGAATGCTCACGAGTGCTGAGCTGGGACGTTGACAAGTTCGCAGATGCCTTGGCAGATACCTTCCCCTGCTAGAGACCTTTCATTTAGGGCCAAGTAGTATATTGAATCCTGCCGTGTGATAGATATATTTGAATGAACTTTAAAAGAAATATTCAATATGTCTGTCGGAAATATCAAAACCATCTCGTCTCTATCTCATTCCCAAATGGTGATCTGATTTCAGTAAATAGACACTTAACATTGTTGAATTGTGGAAATAAGTAAGTTGTCCCTCAAGACCCTTGAGTAGGGTCTGATGGCCAAATTATTTTGGGTGGCGAAAAAAAGCAATGGAAAATGTGATCGCAATATTTCGCACATTACTTCACAGATAGAGTAAGGGAGTGATCCTATGCAGAGTACACACAAAAACCAGTCCATTGGCGTTTTGTTTTCTTTATTGAAGTGCAGTTGACATATAAATGAACATACCAGTCATAATTACAGTGTGTTTTTTGTAGCTGTGATTCTCTGTTGCTTTTGTGGTACTGTTTCTGTCTCTGTCTGGTAAGAACTGTTTGGCTCCCCATTACCTGTGTCCTTCCTAATTACTGCACCTGTGACCCACCCTATATATATATGTCACAGTACGATTGGAAAACCAGTCAGATTGAAAAAGGTGCACTCGGTTTCACCGTCGGAGGCACGCCGCCTGAAGGTGACTTGAGCCACGAGAGGCACCGCCGAGCGAGCTTAGGCGAGCGAGTCACCATGCGTCCGAAGTCACCTTCAGTCGACTCAGCGGCGTCCGAGTTATGTCCCGATAGGCACAGAATCGTAAATCATCGCCCCCCCCCCCCCTCCTAGTCTCGGTACCTCAGAGACATCATTAATTTTTTTTGACAGCCGCGGGGGAGCGTGGAGGTGAACTCAAAGGAAACAAGCACTCCTTTTTCAATCTGACTGTTTTTTCAATCATACTGTAACATATGCACTCCTGTGCCATCCATCTAAAGCCTACCACCAAGTGTCCAATAATAATACTACAAAATAACAAATAATATGCCACCATCATAAATGGCTCCTACAGAAAGTCACATTATCCATCTTACAGGTTATCTTTATAAGTCTTAGTTTTTGCCTTGATACATGATTTACTGCTCCATCAATATCAGCTGTCCCTTAAAATGTTTTAGTCTACAATTTGAGCTCATCCTATACTTGCACCAGTGTTAATTCTGTCTACTAAAACTATGACAAAAAATGTCCGTCGACTATTTTTGTTTCACTGACGAAAACTAAATAAAAACTAAGCTATGATGACTGAAACTATGACGGTGATATATTGACAATTTCGTCAACAAATAAAAAATAGACGAAAATGTTCGGGAGGGACTAGTGGAGAAGACATTCAGTAGAACTAAGTCATTTTATGCTTGGTTGTGTGCAGGTGTCGCACACCGAAAATAGCCGATCTACAAGCTCACAACGTATCGCAGCGGGACGAGTTGTGGCTTGTGAGCCTATAGATTGGCTATTTTCGGCATACAGCTAAGTATAAATCAGGCATTACGACGCCATCCCGATTCCCGACCCGCCAAAATACATTTTAGTCGACTAAATCAACTATAGATTTAGTTTTTTTTTTGTTATCAATTGTTTTTATTATCATATCAGCAATACAATTACCGTATGTTTGTATGGATACATTTTTCAACAAAAACAAGATACAAACACATACACAATTTAAAAACAACACAGAAGGTTAACTATAGATTTAGTTGACTAAAATCTTATGATATTTAGTCAACTAAAACATTTTAGATGACTAAAATATTACTAAAACTAAATCAAAATGAACACTGACTAGCACTGGGTGCTTCATGAGAGATCGAGGTTAGTCTGCATTGATGCTGGTAATGTTGCACTTGACATTAATACAAATTATGCTTGTCAATCAAACTGTTATAGCGATGCAAACATGACATTGACTTTACTGAGGGGGTATGGTGTCAACATTACAATGTGACCTTTCCTGGGACCAGAAACCCAGATTCTGTGAGTTTGAGGGAAAGACATGAACATTGTTAGTTAAATAGAAATTCATCGATTTTGAACCTAAATCCCATTGTTCTGATGTGAGAGGATACAGTAGTGTTGAGAAAAAGTGAGTTGGAGTTGGTACTGTAGGTTGAAAAGAGAAATGTTTAAAGGTCAGCAAGGATATTATACTGTAGAGCAGCCTACTGTAGAATCGATTGAGCCACAGTTTTAAACTGGAAGAATAGAGTGCCGGTGAGACTGGAGATCTCTTCTTCTGTTGAAATTCAAGGATCTAGTAGTTATTATTAAATATGAATCACATTCAGAATTTGTGCAGAGAAGACATTATGCAAAGGATTGTCTGTTTTTCCTCTGAGAAAAGATGAAAGGTCTAGCGTGTGCCGTAGTGTTTTGAGTGGAAATCTAACCTTTTCTCTTCTGTCTGTTCCTGGCGAAGGGATGAATTCTGTGCTCCAGGGCAGTGGGGAGAAAGTGAGAGAGACAGACAGAGAGAGAGACAGAGAGAGAGAGAGAGAGAGTGAGAGAGAGCTTACGACAGTTCCCCAGAGTGGTCACCAAGGCCCCCAGGCCTGCACAGCCCATAAACAGCTGCGTCCTTGTCCCCAACCAAGCGCAGCCACTCAAGTGGCAAAGCAGGGGCCCCAATAATTGTGAAGAATTGAAAGCTAAATATTGGCTTTATCTCCTCAGTAATAAAAGGGCCATGAAATTGATTTAATGCTGCAGCGCTTCTCATGGGTGGCTTCATACAGCCTGCACTCAAAACAATGAGCAGCAGCCATCTATTAATTAACCCACCTAATCCTGCAAAGTTAATCTCTCGCCACAATTTTGCCCGCTGCTAACTTCCAAGCCAGTGGGTCTGCTAGGGGTGTTGTGACAATGGCACAGAAGGAAAAGATTCAACACTTAGTATGAAAGGAGAGAGAGAGTTGCGTGACTGTTTTGCACGGCAACAACGGGAACAGTGTAAGCGGAAAGACAAAGGAGCATGCCAGTCATTAGCGCTGCATCAGAGCCGATCTGTGTTCCTGTGAAAACATTAAGAAGAGGGACGGGGGAGTGATATCAGATGAGCTGGTGAAGGATGCAGCTTCACGACGAACAGGAGGATAAATAGGGATGACTTTGGTCATCTGCTCATCATCTGTTTAAGTCTCTTATCCCCGCATCAATATGCCTCTCCAGGTCCTCGGAGCACTTTGTTTGTTTCGTTTTGTTGTTGTCTTTTGCTCTCCACCTGACAATCTCAGCACAATGGAAACGTCGCACACACCATTCAGTCCCATGCTCACGCTGTGTCCACAGAGTTGTGAATTACCCACTTCTCACGAGGCTGATTGTGTTTTTCCTCTTTGGCTGCAGCTCATCTGACCTGGCCCTCTCGCCTCTACCCCTCCCTCCCTCCCTCCTTCCCTCCCATCAGTCATTGTGTGAACCTTTCCTAGTGGAACAGCGGTATAAGGCTGGCTCAGAAAATAGGTCACACCTTGGTGATCCTCTCACTTCCTTAGCTTTCAAAAATGACCCCCCGCTTCCCTCAGGAGGTTTCTGGACCTTCTGAATGATCTACAGGGTTACTGTAAAATGCCAAAATAAATGTGTCATCAATTAGAAAGAGGGATGTGGAGGGAATTAACGTTTTATGGCCATTGGCCAACAAAGTGTTCCTTGTGGAGACGAGGAACACTCGTCAACACCAATCAACACCTCTTGATTAGACAAACATGACATTATGGACTGATTGTTGTGCTGATATTTGTGAAAATAGCAAGGTGCCTATACTGCCTCCCCCTGGCCAGCCGGGGCGCCTGATGGAGGGGAAGGGAACTGGTTGGAATAACGTGTTCCTTCCACGCGCTACGTCCAACCAGGGAAACTCTCCCCTGTCAGGTGACAAGAAGATCAGTTGGCTCTCATGCATTGAAGGAGGCATGAGCTCGGCCCTGGCCTCCCTAGGTTGGCAGAGGGAAGGTAGTGCCCAGGATTACATAGACAATTGGCACTGGGTGTAAAAAATAGGGTTACAAAATCGTGGGATAAAAATGTAAGAAGAAAAAAAAATAGCAAGGTGCAAATGAATGGAATTTGTACTTTTATACTTTTCAGGGCCTTCTTTAATTTGAACAACAAAACTAAAAAAGAATGGAAATCCACGTAATCTCGATCTCTTTATTATACATCCACATTCCACATTTTCTTTGGAAGTTTCAAGACAACTCATAAAAATAGAAGAGAATGCTGATCTACAAGCGCACGACGTGTCGCGTTGCGACGCGATGTTGTGTTTCTTTTATTATGAGTTCTGAGCTCTGGCTTCCCAGAACTACCTCCTGAGCGGGGCTCAAAGTAGGTTCTGAGAACCTTATCTGAAACCGAGCCGCCATATATGGAAACAAACCCAGAACCCATGAAATACGTTACACTAACAGCATAGTACAGTTGGCTTAGTTCTTGTAGTCGAAAAGCAAATACAGTATACGATAAGGTACATGAATACAGTTGAAAAAGCTTATTGATCCTGCAGGGAAATTCTGTTGTCGTAGCAGCAACACAAGACAGATCAATTGTATACATCTACGCTTCAAAAATAAAATAATAATAATGACGATAAAAATAATGAATGAAAGGGAGTAAATGGGTATAATGTACAGTACAGGCCAGGGATTAGAAATAATCTACCAAAAACCAAAGGATATATTAGGGTTTTGCCTGGCCCTCTGCCGTATGGATTCTTTTTCGAAAGTGCTAAGAAAAGCTATGTAATCTATAGCCCTTAATGAAAGAAATCACCCACTTAATTTCTCATATAATTTGTGTGTTCTTTGCACTTGTTTATGACGGTGGTTTCTGTAAGAACAGAATAGCCTGATTGTCTTAGAGCAGGACAGATAGGGACAGAACTTTAGAGTGGTCCTCTTTAATTTGTAAGAAACACTCAGACATTCAGACTGTTATGCAATGGTGTTTTCTAAATTTTAAACTTGAAATAGTCAGCACCGACATGAATGCCTAATGTTTGGGTCTTAGCTGGTAGCGCAGTACTTCCATTGACTATATTCACATTCTGGCCATTTTGCACTTCCGTCATACTCGAGTGTGTGAGAATTAGCATTCTCCTGTGGCTGTGGATTGTATCCATCTTATGTGCATCAAAGTGACATTTGGCAATGTGTGTGTGTGTGTGTGTGTGTGTGTGTGTGTGTGTGTGTGTGTGTGTGTGTGTGTGTGTGTGTGTGTGTGTGTGTGTGTGTGTGTGTGTGTGTGTGTGTGTGTGTGTGTGTGTGTGTGTGTGTGTGTGTGTGTGTGTGTGTGTGTGTGTGTGTAGGCTTCCCAGCGACAGCATATGGACCAGTGGCGGCGGCAGCAGTAGCAGCAGCGCGTGGCTCAGGTAGGGGGGCCCGTGGAAGAGGCGGCTACGTGGCGTACCCACAGAACGCAGGGCCAGGTAAACGCTCTGCTCACGTTCTGTGTGGCTGCTGCTCTCTGGCCAACTCTTGTGCTGCTCTGCTTTTGCTCTGACACATAGGCCTGTCCTCCAAGTTACACAAGTACACAGTCACATCCTCAGCGTTCATTTAACTCAGAGTTACCAATTGATAAATTAACACTTAGGATTTTACTGCACACAATAGTGTACATCTAGCTTAGTATATATCGACAGCACAATCTCTCTCTCTCTCTCTCTCTCTCTCTCTCTCTCTCTCTCTCTCTCTTTCTCTACCTCTTTCTCTATCCTTCCATCTATCCATCTATCTAATCTACCTACCTACCTACCTACCTACCTACCTACCTACCTACCTACCTACCTACCTACCTACCTACCTACCTACCTACCTACCTACCTACCTACCTACCTACCTACCTACCTACCTACCTACCTACCTACCTACCTACCTACCTACCTACCTACCCTGTAAAATCCAGATGGACTCTTATGGATCCATTTTTTCACTCTTAGAGTTAAATTAACACTCTGGATTATCTATCAATCATTCGTATCTATTTCTCACCTAAACACTCACTCAGGCATACTGTACTCTCCAGTAGCAAGTTAAGATTTTGATCGATTTTTCCATTTACTGCATATGATATGGTCAATTCAGGTACTTCTGCAGTTTTCTATTCTATTTAGTGGTTCACTGTCCTGTTGCTTCAGTCTTAATGTTCTAGCTCAAATAACTAATACTTCTTCATACCACAGATCTGGTTTTAACATGGGAAATAAGTACAAACCATATTTTACATCAGACACACAACAGTGTATCATCCAAGTATACGAATTCAGCAAACACCCACTTCCACAATTAACATGTTCATGTACATGTCATTTAACACAGCAGCGTTTAATTAGTGGAATAAGTGGAAGCATAACCGCATACATAAAGAAATTCTATCTACACATATTCGATGAGGATTCCATAGCAATGATTTCCCATCAAACACTAGTGACGTTTCTTTTTTTCTTGGAAGTTTCCCCTCTCTTGTACTCATCATTGATTTACTATCCAGCTTCATTAACAGAACTGGCTTTCTCTACCCTTACAACTGTAGATCATTCAATAACGGTGATTAACAACTCCAATGACAGCAGACAGGCTTTAGAGACGGCTGTCTGTCATAATCAGGCTTAATCAGGCAAGAGTACATTTGTTAGAGTAGTGTAGCTGTCAAGAATCAAGAATCAAGAGGGATTTATTTGTCGCTTACTCATACAGGTACAAGCAGCGAAATGCTGGGCGGACATGTTCCACAGAGACTGTGCTAATACAATATAACAAGATAATAATAATAATAATAATAATAATAATAATATTAATATTAATAATAATAATAATAATAATAATAATAATAATAATAATAATAATAATAATGATAATAATAAAGATAATATGAATTAAAATAATTTGTGGATGAGATAGAAATATAGTAAAGTATAGGTAGGGCGGCAGTATGATAAACCTCTTAAGACAGATACAATCTATTTTAGCAGCAGTGTCAAAATGTGCAAGAGCAGAAGGTATTATAATTATCTTTAGCAGCAATGTCAAAAGTGCAAGTCAATCAGAAGGCATACACATAATATACATCTACACTTGTCTGTTCCACTTGTCTATGTACTGTACACGTGCAAGTGACATTTGAGCGCTGCTCAGGATCTCACAGTTGCTTATGCGTTACTATGATCTTTCTGGTTCTTACAGCATGCCATCTAGCATAGTAACTAGCGTGTTAGACTTTAGCTAAATCCCCTGTCCCAGTGATACTTGCAAAGTCTGTAGAAATCTACACACTCATGCGTACTGTTGTATGCCATGGTTGCAATATACTCACACTGAATATACACACAGTTACCAAAACATAAGCACAGGGACACCGTCACCTACACTATAGACACAGTTTACTTATGGACGCACGCACGCACTCACGCACGCACGCACGCACGCACGCACACAACGCACGCACGCACGCACGCACGCACGGACGCACGCACACACGCACACGCACACACACACACACACACACACACACACACACACGCACTTACAGTACCCACAGATAAGAAAGCAACATTCTCCTTTGAACAGCAATCAGCTTAACAGAGGGAGCACTGGAAGGTAATCAGATGCTCTTTCTCTTTCATCAGCCGGCTTGATTTTGCATCTTCAAAACAAACAATTTCCTCAAACCAACTGTGGCATTGAACATAGCGCACAGGAAGTTAAGCAGGAACTTAAGCATTATTGTCAGGACAAAAGAGATGTACACAGTAAGTGGAGGCTGTTATACAGTTCAATTAGCTTGGGAACTAATACGAACACGCTATAAAGACATACCGATGGAGGTTTTAAAGCTGTAATCAGTGACCTCATGGGCCTGGAGGCACGTGGTATGGTTTAATTGTGTGTGGGATGTACATTGAGATCAAGATGGTTGTTGTCAGGGATGTTTTTTTCTAATATAAAATTAGAGTGCAGTATTCACATCTAATAATTATCTGCTGGTTTCATTAGGGCTCAGGATTCCATTTTCAGCTTTCCTTTGTTCTTCTTCTTTCCCTTTCTGTTTTGTTCAGTGTTGCATTTAATGTCTCTGGTTACTCCGTCACAATTTGCTCCTCTTATTTCTTATCTCATCTTGTTCTTCTGTCTCTATCTCTCTGTGGCTCTCGCTCTCTCTCTCCTTGTCCTTTATTTCTCTCTATTAAATGCTCAAATGAGGTAGGCTCAACCCTCTGCTGTTCTAGCCCGGCCCTTCCTCACTTTATCCTATTCTGTTATACACGCATATATATATACATACACACTTTATGTTACGGCAAATGTAGTAAAACATGAAATACAATTAACCAAAAGACCGGTACACGCTGCTATCCCACTGTAGGTCTCACGGTTAATGGTCACTGTGTTTTCCTTTTCGCTGACAAGAGAAGTGTTTGCATCATGTTAAACAGATCTCTCTTGTTCCGAATCATGTTTAAACACATTTACCCAACTATTTCGGTAGGAATCTGGTCATGTCAGGGAAGGGGGAGTGCTCTGCTCATTATGTTTCTCAACGTTTTGCATACAGTACAGTATGTGCAATTTAGAAATGGGTGATAACATATTCTGTCCACCAGGGCTTGCCAACTCGGATGGCGGGCACTCGTTCGCCTAGTGGCTCACTGGCCTCGCTGCCTGCATGTCTGCCTTTTTTTTTAAGAGATTTAAAAAGTCATGCCATTATTTTTTCTGTAAAAAAGTTAAACCAAACCAGCACTCCCCCTCCGGCCCACCCAGTCTAGTGCTAACCGCCTCAGAGCATTCTGATGGACGGCTCCCTGGTCTGCATGCTTTTTTGCTTTTCCCCCACATTTCCCAGTGGGGGAAACGTCCTGTTTTCCTACATTTACTGTGACATACGTATATTCTTTATATGTATATACAGTATATATGTATATATGTGTGTGTATGTATGTATATATATATATATATATATATATATATATATATATATATATATATATATATATATATATAATCATGTCCTATTGGTGCAAAGTCTGCAAATAGAAATCATTACTCTGATGATGACACAGCAGCAGCATTGAATCGCATCAGTCTTTTGTTTGCACTGATAAAAGGCTGTGATTGCATCTGTGTGCGCCACCATAACTTTGTTTTCCGTTTGCATATACTGTAGTGTGCTGTACATCTTCTCTATAAATTTAAAGTTGTCTGTGCCGGTGTGGCGGTTTGTATCTGTGTGCCCAGATACCAAATATGGACATGCCTGTGCTTATGCAAATCAGCAAATTGCGGTTGTTAGGCGTTGTGTGTGACGTCAGAGCAGATTTCGATCAGTGTGACAGAGAGAGAGAGAGAGAGTGCTGGAGGGAGGGAGAGAGAGGGATGGAGGGAGAGGGGTTGTGTGTGACGCCAGACCAGATACTTTACTTTTACCACCCCTCTCTACTCTCAGATTTGATAAAGGATTGCCTGTGTGTACAAGGCAATCAATTAATCTGACAGCTCCTAAACACTCATGTCCAGTTGTCCCAGAAGCAGCTCTGCAGTGCTTGGCAGTGAGGCCAGAAATGTACTGTACACATTCCTACTATGGATTCGTCTTAAGTCCAGGGAATCAAATCAAATCAAATCAAGCTTTATTTATAGAGCACATTTTAAACAGTTGAACACAGGTGCTGTACACATTCAAATCAAAGTGTCAACGTAAACATTATGCATGTGCACCCACATAGCATTCTTTTTTTTATGAAATAGATACAATAACGTCAAGTATGACCAAAAGCCATTGAAAAGAAGTGAGTCTTAGAGAATTAAAAGCCTCAATAGACTGGGCACTTCTAATGGTGAAGGGCAGGCTAATCCTGAGCAAATTAGGGGCTGTAGCAGCAAAGGCACGATATCCCCTGGGGAGGGATTGGTCAAGGTCAAGGTAAACTTTATTGTCCACAACGTAAATTTGCCTTGGGCTTCCACCCCTGCTACAGCCACCAAATACATACAAAGAACATACAGTACATAAAATATACATAACAAGAGAGGGACACAACAGTACACAGGTGCACACATAGTGAGATTCATCTAGCCTTTTACAATCAGTCCTGTTTCATTGCCTCATTTAACAGTCATTGGGCACATTAGGGAGGGCAAAGTGTCCCTTTCACTGTCACGCAGAGCAATGTCAACCTGTTACAGATGTGGCAGCCTGTTACAGATGTGGCAGAATGTTACAGATGTGGATAGCAGATGATCTCACTCAGGTTTCTGAGTGGCCCTTTCGCTGCCCTAGCTCACTCTATACAGAAATTTGGGGGAAAAGGATAAACATACAAGATGCAGTGTCCTGTTAACGTCCAAGCTCATCTCCAATGCCCCCATGAGGTGTTAGGAATATAGGATACAAAATACAGGACATGTGCCTCTTTTCTGCACTCACCTCCCATTGGTTAGCTTTCTTCCACACCTACAGGAAATTGGGACAATGCTCTCATGTATTTATTTATTCATTACAATTATGTTGTTGTTTGTTTTTTAACCTTTTTTAAACAGGTAATCTCACTGAGACCTGTTGTCTCATTCTCAATAGAGGCCTGGTCAGACAGCAGCAGCAGCAGCAATTCACACAAAGTTATAGACAGACAGGACATTCAGTATGAAGACAAAACAAATCACAAAATGTTAATTGTAAAAATGCATCAACGACAAAGGCCAGGCCTAGGCATTATAATTGACTCTGGGCTGACTCTGGGCTGCTCCCTAATAGTTAGGATGGGTCAAATTCTGAGGACCCATGGGGATCAATAAAGTAGAACTTCCCCCAAGAGATGATAGTAGGTCTCCACCAATATGTACGTCGGAAATCACTGAACAAGGGAAAAGGTGAATAGTAAAACATCTGAGGCCTGTGTGGGTGGGCTAGCCAATTCAAGAAGAAATCAACTGTTAAAATTCATTAGCTAAGCCTCTCTGAACACAAAATGGCACGACATTAAATATGTATTATTTTGAAATGTCTGTGCACTCTGAAAAGGGTGCTGTTAATTAGTCAGCCATTCATTCAGAAAAGATAATTTCACATGCAAAGTGAAAGCTACGCTAGGCAACAATGCTATTTTTTTCTGCTTTCATTTATTTATTATTTATTTTCTAAATGACATTGGTGAGCATGGAGCGGCTAATTGTGGTGGCTTTTGTATTTCAAAGCATATTCAGAGAGGAACATGATTTACAAAAATGTGCAACTGGTGGGCATAGAGTATGTTAATTCGTGAAATTGCGCATGTTTATGAGTTTATAATTGTGTTAGTCTCAGTTTAAATGATTAATGTTATCTGTAAAAACTCTCAAGGGGCAAAATGCTGGGTAATATTCTAGTATGTTGAAAAATATAAAAGCAGTTTACAGTGATTTCCTTACCACGAGAACAGGGTAACTTACCTTACCTACTTGAACCCCAGCGTTCATATTTTGGGAGGAACGTGTTTGCCAAAAATAGCCGATCTACAAGCTCACAACAGCTCGAGCGTTGTGAGAGAGATTTGATGTAGATGGAAAAAAGCGCAGAGCCAACTCAGGTCTAGTTACTAAGTTACTGAGTTACAGTCCAGAGGGTTTAAGTGGTTAAAGAGAGCCACCTCGATGGCGGCAGTAAGCGATGGCGAGACCCTCCCCTCTCCGGCACTTAGCAGCAAACCCACAACTCAAGCCTTTGCTCGCTGGAGATGGAGGGAAGAAAAAGGCTTTGAGTAGGGAGGGGATAAGTACCTACCACTAGTGGTGGACATAGTGCTCAACTCCGGTACTTGTCTCAAAGTACCATAATATTACTGTGTGAAAGTGAAAGTTGCTCCATCAAAATTGTACTTGAATTAAAGACTGGAGTACTTTTCAACATGCTTTTAAATACAAATGACAAAGTACATTTTATTTTTAATATCAATTCATTGGTGTATTGAAATGTTGACATTTTCAATCAATAATATCAATAATAGTGAAAAAAGCAGATCTACAAGCTCACAACGCATCGCATCGTGATGTGTCGTGAGCATGTAGATCTGTTATTTTCACTATTCTTTAAATAGAGCTTAATGGGTTCATTCATAATGTACCCTTTTCCCTTCTGTATGTAGTGGAGTATCAAAGTTCAATATCTGTCTTTGAAATGTAGTGGAGTGAAAGTCATGTATCCGAAAATACAAATACTCAAGTATCGGGATACTCGGATACAGATACTCAAAAAACGTCACTTAAATACTGTACAGTACTCAAGTAAATGTACTTTAGTTTCTGTCCACCACTGCTGTAGATGGAGGGAGGAAAAGGGTTTGAGTAGGAAGCGAGAGGGGATAATTATCAGTATAAATGAAGCCTGGTGACTGATATGCACTGCTGGGCCCCATCAGCTGGTCTCCTAGGCAACCTCAACGTGCTCATTTGTTTTGTAGATGAGTAATTACACCCAATTAGTGTCCGGTGGGGGAAAAAAAGAAGGTCCAGAGAAGGGTCCATTGTGCTGGTTAGATTGTCTGAATATTAACCCATTAAGACCGGGAAAGAATCTGTCTCATTTTTTAGATTTCTTTGGCGATAAGAAAAATGCAGATTTACAAGCTCATAGCACGGCACCGAGTGCCGCGCTATGAGCTTGTAGATCAGATTTTTTTTTTATCATGCAAATCTTTGAATATATATATTTTTTTTTTTAAAGCGAAAATTTTTAACTCAAATCTTTGCTTCTGTGGGTTCTACAAATGTCTTCTAAATCCTAACAGTTTTTTCTATTTCAGTGGTTCTCAAACCCCCCAAAATGATATGTATTTGGCCACGGCCATCTCAAAATGTGTTGTTCCAGGGACCCCCAGAAGGAAAGGTTTGAGTTACAAATGTTCCCTTTAAAAATACATATTCAAATATTTGCACAAAATGTTCAAGATAAAAAAAAAATAGCAGATTTACAAGCTCACAGCGCGGCACTAGCCAAAGTATAAAATAATGTATAAAGTGGGTTACACAGATGCGTTCCCGGTTTGAACGGGTTAATAACGGGACGACGGTAGGATGCGCGGTGATCTGATCTATGATCAGCGATACGCATGCAGCTGTGGGCACAGGCTCGGTCTGCATAACAGATCAGATGAGTACTGATGAGAATCAATGGCTCTCCAGGGGTGTGCGTGCATGCAAGTACATATGAGTGAGCTTTACTCCTGTCCATGCTGCCTATACTATATCCAGTGAACAATGCTCAGTTCCTCTCCTCTCCTGTGCCTGTCGGTCAGCATGTGGTATAATTCCTGGTGTTTTTTGGAGGTTTGCCGGCAACATTTTGATAACAAATTTAAAAGCAAAATGTGTATGTGGTGCAGACCATTTAAGACAGGTCTGTACGTTTCAGATTCATATATTTACGCCATGCATTACTTAATGGCTATGCATTACTCAATTGTCTCCCGTCAAATGTTACATACTGTAATGCTCTGCACATGTTTTACCAAGTTAGTATTGTATCCACAGGTGTTCTTCATTTGGATATAAAAGCCAATCTGCCAAAAGGCATTGCCACCATTCACCTCTTATTTCTGTATCTTGTTGGGCCTTGTCTTTGGTTTTCTGCTGTATATTAAAATACAAGTTAAAGCTATTGCTTATTTCCTATATGGAACTGGGTAGTGGGCACAGAGTCAGACTGATCGAGTTAGCGATCAACGAGTACTCATTGAGGATTGTGTGTGTATGAGTTGCTAGACTTTATGTATCAACATAACATCGTACGTATGTCATAGTACGTCACCAAGCAGGATTAGTGGGTTATAGACAGCTAACTGTGGGTTTAACGCTCTCTTTTAACTCTCTCAGTGCCACGCCCCGAGATATCCCGAGTTTTTCCCGAGTACCCTCAGTGCCAGCACGAGAAATCCCGAGTTTTTACTTTTGACTGTGGTCGTGCTATACTGTTTATTTTTCATGATCACTTTCGCTTCCTGACTCCTTCAGACTCATTGGGTTCCGGTTTCATGACGCAGATTCCGTTTCCGGTCCTCATTTTTTTCCAGCGATCATTTTCGGCCAGAATAGGGAAAGTCACGGTTTTTCTCTCGGTATAAAAAACAAACGGAGAGGTCCACGTCTACTCTCTTTGGTCTGGGTGACGATCAGTCATCGTAGTCGTGTATCACATCGTAATTTAGCCCGATCAACGATTGTCAAAAATGTCAACATCCGGTTATGACCGGATATGACGTGAGCCTGTTTGGGAGGGGGCGAGTGAGCCAGCGAGATCATCAATGTGTCGATTTGTTGCTCTCTACTGGTAGAACTGTATTATGGGTTTAAAAACCCAATCAGATCATTTATTTGAATGAAAAATTACAAAATTAAAAAATAAAATAAAACGCAAATTGCTGGCACTGGGGGAGTACTTTATGAAAATACTCTTGGCAGTGAAAGAGTTAATTGCCTGTTATTTTTTTCCCAACCGACTTCTGCCACAAACCATGCCTCCAGGACTACCCCACATAGTGACACAGATGTTTTGGTAATTTAATTGACTGATCTCAATGTCATGACCGAGACTGAAATAAGCTTAACACAAAGTCAAAACCCGAAAACAAGAACCAAGGATCTATATCTGGATCAGTTCTCTATCGATCTCTATTTCATTTATAGATTTAGTACAACAAAAATTGTTTAACATAATAATAATAATATTTAGATTCTGATTGCACTTGAGCCCTGTGAGGTGTGGCAAGGAAGCACCACTGGATTTGAAGCCCAGGAAGTCATTATTTTAAGCCTGCAGTTCCCATGGCCCAGCAGATGTCGCTATATGCAGGCTGCAGAAGCATTCGCTCTCATTTGAATTCATTTGAATGAGGTTTTGGCCGGAGTTTACACTTGATTTTATTACCTCAATAAACATTTCAACTCAGCGCTGTCCGAGTTGCTCATCAATAGGGTTGTAAACAGTTGAAATCTATTTCATAATTACACATAGTACCACAGTAAGAGTAAATTAGACTAAAAGTTGCATACCGATGTTCCTGGATGTTCCATTCTGGTCAAACAGGGTCAGGGTGCTGAAATTTTGCATGTTGGCCTACTTGACAAGCTCTGCTAAACTAAATGGAACAGAGCCTTAATTAGTATCATTGGTAACACCTGTGAAGGGAGTAAGAAGTGGCCCAAGTTCTTGCCAATTTGGCTGCGTGCATAGAGCCTATCGGCAAGGGAGGATGTTGTTTGTCAGTGCACTAGTGACTCCTACAGGTTGAACGTTTTAATAGAGAGTATGCACAATCATCACTTTTCCACCGGGATACGCCCCCCTCATCTAGACTGAGTGGCAAAAACATTGAGCACCATGGAGCATCGGAGTTTGGAACTCACTCAGTGGTCCTGCTTATCACCTGTTTCTAAATTGCACATAATGCAGGAGGCATCAGGACGTTGGGTTATTGTAAACGAGCGCTTCCAAACTCTGATACTATCTGAAGATAATCACCTGCACAGAATTTATTGACAAAAAGTAGCTCATAACATGTCTACGGTGGATTTTTATGAAACAAAAACTTAACATTGTTTAATACAATCAGATAGGACTTTTCTGTTTTGGATGTATGGGCTGTCAAGGCCAGAAAGTATTTTTTTGCCACTCAGTAGGCGTTCCCGCGTAACTTCCGGGTACGATGATGTCACACGCATAGGCTCTATTGTACAATTCTGAAAATCTTTTGAAACATTTTTTGAACGTTTTTAGAAGACTGAAAGGTAAAGGGAAAGTCAGAAAAGGAAAAAAAAAGAAAACTGAATATTTAGTCGCAACTCATAAACACGGGACAGTGACCCTATTTGGGAGTCACTGCCGTCTACACTGTACCCACATCAACTCTGGCCTTTAGAATCTACAGGAACCATGTAGTAGAGCTAAAACAGACCCGATTCCTAATGGACCGTGAAATTTGGTCAGATTATGAGCCGTTCCGAGATGTTTTTCAAATAACTATACCGAACCCGGTCGGACCTGTGACAATTTGGTCCGATTCCGAGCCGTTCCGTTTTAGTATTTCTTTTACGGACCTGGTCCCTAATTGGACCCGTGAATTTGTTCCGAGATCTGATTAGTTCTGAGACCCATACAAACCCGACCCAGACTGTTGGATATTATAAAGGTAGGCTATGAGACTCAACGCTGCTAGTAGGCTATTATCTGTGATAGCAGCACATTGCACTGTCTGCCCAGTAGTGATTTTTCATAACCCGCTCTGCCCGCCCCACACGGGAGCCCAACCCGCCCCAACCCGTCCCGCAAAATTGAATATAAATCAACGAGTCAACGACCCAACCCGTCCCGCAACCCACCCCAAAAAACAACAACACACAAGCAAGTCCATTCAATTGCTTTCCATAGAGAGAGAGAGAGAGAGAGGGGGACAGAGGGAGGGAGAGAGAGAGAGAGGGTGTGCGCGCGAGTGTTTCAGTGTTATTTTTTTCTTCCGTGGGTTGACCCGCTTCGCCCACCCCGCGATAATTGCGTCGTAATCTATAACCCGTCTGCCCACCCCGCGGGACCTGCGGGCTACGGGTCGGCCCGCGCAGCACTACTGCCCAGTAAAATCCAGAGTGTAGACTACAAAATGAACTAAGCGGACCAATTTTTACACAATCCTGTGTTCATAGATAGCGGAATACATGATCGCACACTCCACCTGCACATTTTGATTCCATTGGTATGGTTTGATGCGCTCTGAGTCTGTGCCATGGACTGGTCTGTGCACTTTCCGCTCTCACTGAATTGATGTTGGCATGCGCGGCTCAACTTTGTACTGCTGTGCAGTAATCTGACCCGAGGTCCGAGATAAAGAACCGGAACCGACCCGGGTCTGAGTGATTTTGGTAAAACACGGAATCGGGGGACCCGTGAAGAGCTGTACCATGTAGTGTAGTTCAGGGGTTCTCAAACATTCAAATTTCAAGGACCCCGAGTTTGATAAATGTTTTATCTCGGGGTCCTCAATCTACACTGTGAAGTCCTCAGTTTAGATTGTGGAGAGTGTACAAATGGAACCAAATGGACCCGTAAAGGTCCATTTGGTTCCATTTGTACACTCTCTAAGTTACAGCTAATACAGCCCATCTCCGCAAGCAGCCCCGGGCCCCCTGGACCCCTCTTTGAGAACCACTGGTATACTGTAGTCCATTATTCAAGTGGAATTGGCATAATTACTAAATTGTGGAGAACAATTATTAAACTTTTCCTTTCCATGTGCTTTTCAGAGTTGATTTTATTGTGTCTGTTACTTAGGAGAAGTACACAGAATGGTTATTTCTTGGGCTTTGCTCAGTATCTCAGGCATTATGTTAGGTATACGTGGGCAAATTATGAGAGGACCGACATTTTTCATGCTCGTAATTGATGAGTCGGTATTGTTGCTGTCGGGCAGAAACGTTGTCCAAAACATTACTTTTCAGGAAACGGAACCAATAACCTGTGTTCCAATGGATGCAATGTAGTTATTCTATAGTCACAAGCTCTTGTTAATACTTTTCATTGGTTAAATATTTATAAAACACATAGACATGCTTAACCACTGTTTAACCTGGCGTCCTTATTTTGAGCATTTTGGGATTGGCCGTAACTGAGTGGGTAGAGTCTTGTAATCAGCACTGTCATACGACGAGGCATAAAATAGGGCTTTCATTTATGAAGGAAAAAATACATAAAAAGATGAAATATGGAGATACAAGGTTTCTGCCCGTCAGTGACGATATGGTGGCCCACGAGTAATGACATCACACAGTGCTAAAAAGCTTTGGCTGGGAAACATGTGGGGCCCTTCCTTTCACAGGTGGAATGGCTTTGAATGTCTGTTCGCCCCAAGACCCCAATAAAATGGAAGCACAGCATTAGTAATCTGCCATGGAAAAGTCGGTGTCGCCAAAATAAGCCTCTCCTGAGTAGATGAACTCCAGTATAAAGGTGTGCAACGGGCAACAAGTTCTTTTAATTGCACATTTTATGTGGCTGCTTGTCAGAGATTAAGAGGATAAGCAATAAATGTTGTCGCTTTCCTGAATGGCGTTCTTTAAACTGTTGGTAATCCACCATCTGTGTGAAAAGAGGGGATCATTTTGAAGAGGACTGCTGGAGTGCTTAGAGCCGTGCCATATGCCCGTCGTCAATAAACACTGATGTTTCTTTGTTATCTCACCTAGAAAAAATGTCACATACACCTCCAATATCTACTGCTATTTGTCCAGAATCAGAGGCTTGAAATTAATTATTGATTGGCATGCATTGTGTTTCCCCCCTCCGTTAAATGACAGAAGCTTCCTTCAGGTGTGTCCAGTGAGCGTTGTTGTATTGTATTGTATTGAGCTGTGCTTCAGTGATTCTTTCATCTGTGTCGTGAAAGATTGCAGGAAAGCTGTGGGGGAATGCAGGTCGGATCGAGGTACGGACAGAGATATTACAAAACTGAGGCGGCATTGTCTCCGATTGGTACTTATGACACAGTCGGAGACAAAGCTATCCCACACCAACCCCTTTGCTACAGAAAGAATTGGTGATCTCATGACGATTTTAGATCCAGTAAACATATCGTTGCCGTCAGGCAGAAACCTTGTATGTTGTATGTCCAAAACCATTATTTTTCAGCATCGCGTTGCGATGCGTTATGAGCTTGTAGATCTGCTATTTCACCTTTGAGGCGACTCTTGTACGATGAAGTAGGGCAATAATGTACAGGTTTTCTGCCCGACACCGACGATATACACGTACATAGGCCCACTGACCACATGCCAGGAGGGCCTGGCCACATGGCATGGGGGCTGCTGGGGGAGAGAGGGCAGGGAGGACCAACAGGACAAAATGATATACATCTAAAAACATGGTGTGCCACACCGACCGTGCCACGCGCAAACAATCCCGACATTGACCACAAGTCATGAACAAAGTTGATTTCCCCAATGATGGCGTCCCCTTCCCTTCCCCCCTTCCCCACCCTATACTGTATCTCCCAGGCCTCCCCGATTATGGGTTTTACTCCACTCCCAGTGACCAGCGGGGGGGGCCCTGCTCCTTTGCGGACTATGGCTCCCTGGGGCCCCAGGCCGCTCAGATGCTGCACAGTGAGCATGCCAACTCCGCCTGCAACTCCCCCCTCCAGCACCTACAGAGCCCGGATCAGTTTAAGAGCCCAGGTTTGTATAATGTGCATCTCTCTCCACGTAGTGGACTTTTCAGCTTGATTCATTGCATTTTTTCCCCCCTTTTCTTTTTAGTTTTTTTTTACGTGTTCTCTTCCACGTTTATGGATGGAAGAAGACAAACATGAAAAGATGTTTGCACCGCTAAAGGAATATTTGCATTAAGACTTTGTGTCAACATGCATTGCATGTTTTTTCCTTATTTGTCCTCAATTTTTTACTTTATTTATGTTCAGTTTGAGCCCCAGCTTGCACTTTTGGGGCATTTACATACAGAATGTATCCCTCCGTTTGCATGAGTTACAATATGACCCCTGAACAGGGGGACTGCACTGGCCTGTAATTTCTCAGTTTAAGACTGTTAATTTAAATCCTTCTTCCTTGATTCTGACTGCAGGAAAGGAGTGAGTGAATGAGTGAATGTGTCAGTAATCAGTGAAACAGTCAGTCAGTCAGTCAGTCAGTCAGTCATTCCAGAGTCTGATTGAATAATTCAATCAGTGAACAATTGAGCAAAGAGGAGTGTTTTTTGTTTTTTGTTTTTTTTAGTCAAAGCCTTTAACACATTCCATGCCAGACGTTAATCTCATAATGTACTCACCAGTGCCAACGTGTTATTGATGTTTTTTTGTTTTTTTCACGTCGCCATAGACCTTGTTAAAATCCTTAAGATTGAGCTGTGCACTGTTTGTAAACATCGCCGACATCTCACTGATTCTACCAGTGAAATCCACGTGTCAAACAGAGCTCCATTGTTGTAGTTAGAACGGTTTACGTTAAACAGTGATATGCGAGGAGAAAAAACTACAAGGAGAAAATGGAGTTTCAGTTTCGTCATTAGAACGAGGGCCGACGGGATCGGCAAAACCGGATCCCAAATAATTCTGTTTCCGGTGGTCAAACCGGAACCGGAAATGGATCAAAAAATTCCGAAAGTGCACTTTTGGTGAAATCAACGCGAACCGGTGGTTCGCGTAGATCTACGCGATTGGCACGTGGCGGCTTTAAATAGGTTCGCGTAGATCTACGCGATTGGCACTCAATGCGTTAAGGTAGACATGATTTCTATTATCAATATGCAAATTAATATTTATTAAAAAATTGTATTTACGCAATCAGTAAATCAGTTGACTGTATTACATATCACAACATTGATATGTATAATTCAAACAATGGTCTACAACCGATTCTTCTTGTGATATTTTCAGCTTCCAGTTGCTTTCTAAAGCCAAGTACAAAATTCTGCTCTCTGAATAAAATGTGCACTTCAGTCAATACATATATTTCTAATCTTTTTAGATTATAAAGTAATTTTTCAAAATGAGCAACATTCATTCAATCCCTGTAACCACAGTGTATTATTTTGTTTAAATATTCTTTATTTTGTCTTCATTTTTGCTCATGATCATGTTTGCAGTGGCATGGCACGTCCCTAATGTCCCTGCATCTCGTTGCTTACAGTGACTGTGAGGAAAATCTTGTTGAGTGGAAATGCCTGTCATGAAACCTGAATGGTGTTGTTTAGACAGAGACATAATAGACCAGCATCTGGTTCAGACAGACATATAGATCAGCATCTGGTTCAGACAGAGACATATAGATCAGCATCTGGTTCAGACAGAGACATATAGACCAGCATCTGGTTCAGACAGAGACATAATAGACCAGCATCTGGTTCAGACAGACATATAGACCAGCATCTGGTTCAGACAGAGACATATAGACCAGCATCTGGTTCAGACAGAGACATATAGATCAGCATCTGGTTCAGACAGATACATATAGATCAGCATTTGGTTCAGACAGAGACATATAGACCAGCATCTGGTTCAGACAGAGACATATAGACCAGCATCTGGTTCAGACAGAGACATATAGATCAGCATTTGGTTCAGACAGAGACATATAGACCAGCATCTGGTTCAGACAGAGACATATAGACCAGCATCTGGTTCAGACAGAGACATATAGACCAGCATCTGGTTCAGACAGAGACATATAGACCAGCATTTGGTTCAGACAGAGACAAATAGACCAGCATCTAGTTCAGACAGAGACATATAGACCAGCATCTGGTTCAGACAGAGACATATAGACCAGCATTTGGTTCAGACAGAGACATATAGACCAGCATCTGGTTCAGACAGAGACATATACTGTAGACCAGCATCTGGTTCAGACAGAGACATATAGACCAGCATCTGGTTCAGACAGAGACATATAGATCAGCATCTGGTTCAGACAGAGACATATAGACCAGCATTTGGTTCAGACAGAGACATATAGACCAGCATTTGGTTCAGACAGAGACATATAGACCAGCATCTGGTTCAGACAGAGACATATAGACCAGCATTTGGTTCAGACAGAGACATATAGACCAGCATCTGGTTCAGACAGAGACATATAGACCAGCATTTGGTTCAGACAGAGACATATAGACCAGCATCTGGTTCAGACAGAGACATATACTGTAGACCAGCATCTGGTTCAGACAGAGACATATAGACCAGCATCTGGTTCAGACAGAGACATATAGACCAGCATCTGGTTCAGACAGAGACATATAGACCAGCATTTGGTTCAGACAGAGACATATAGACCAGCATCTGGTTCAGACAGAGACATATACTGTAGACCAGCATTTGGTTCAGACAGAGACATATAGACCAGCATCTGGTTCAGACAGAGACATATACTGTAGACCAGCATCTGGTTCAGACAGAGACATATACTGTAGACCAGCATCTGGTTCAGACAGAGACATATACTGTAGACCAGCATTTGGTTCAGACAGAGACATATAGACCAGCATCTGGTTCAGACAGAGACATATACTGTAGACCAGCATCTAGTTCAGACAGAGACATATAGACCAGCATCTGGTTCAGACAGAGACATATAGACCAGCATCTGGTTCAGACAGAGACATATAGACCAGCATCTGGTTCAGACAGAGACATATAGACCAGTATCTGGTTCAGACAGAGACATATAGACCAGCATCTGGTTCAGACAGAGACATATAGACCAGCATCTATCACATCTGTGTGTGTGTGTGTGTGTGTGTGTGTGTGTGTGTGTGTGTGTGTGTGTGTGTGTGTGTGTGTGTGTGTGTGTGTGTGTGTGTGTGTGTGTGTGTGTGTGTGTGTGTGTGTGTGTGTGCGCGTGCGTGCGTGTGCGTGTGTATCCAAACGTTAGTATGAGAACTCTTCCTGATAGGATCTATCTCCTATTTGAGGTCGATTCTGATGGTGTAAGCAGGTGAACGAGGCGTGTCACCGCTACTACAGAGATCTTTTCCAGTATACCAGTATAGAAAGTTTGGTTTTTTTTCTAGACCTGCTCTACAAAAAAGATCTGCTGCCCTCGCTTATAGGGATGAAGGGGTCGTTGTAAGTATTCCCTGATAGGCTACTCACAGGAGGCAGGGGTGCCATAAGAGTGTGTGTTTGTGGGGATGGGGGGGGTAGAGAGGAGATGACTACACAGGTTGTAGCCCCCAACCCCCACCTCCAAGTTGCAAGCCCCGAAAGGAAGATGACTGGTGTACACACATTCTATAACTTCCCATGTTAATACATGGCAGTGCACTGAAACTAGTGTGATGTCCTCATCTATTCTAGGACACTGGCACCATTAATAGAAAGGATTAATAGACATTTACTTCATCATGCCATAGTACCAGTTGTTAAGTGTTTCCACTGTAACTGTTTACTACCAAAGGAAAGTCACAAAACAACTTCTCCTCTAATTCAATGGTTCTCAACCTGTGGGTCGGGACCCTCAGGGGGGTCCCCACAAGATTTTTTGGGGGTCCCCAGATGACAGTAAAGTGACAATTTAATTTTTTTTAAGACCTTTTTAATACCTAAAAAAAATATGTGAATAAAAGAAAAAAGAGCATTATTGCATCAAAAGTAATCAACAAACTATACTATAAAGAATTGTGAAACATTGGCCAAATTCCAAATAATATACATACATACATAATATACACAACGCCTCGCAATGCGAGGCGTCGTGAGCTTGTCAAACTAAATGTAATGCCTACAATTCCAAGTCCTTGTCAGGGTGGGCGGGGCGTCCCCAGTGCAAATATGATTCTTTTGGGGGGTCACAGCCTGAAAAAGTTGAGAACCACTGTTCTAATTCAACAATATACAACAGCTTGCTAAGGATAAGCCTCCTCAGAAGTCATCTTTTGTGTTCCCATTTGTGTATTGTGCCCAATGCATAATAGCTGCTTCTTCGTTCAACAAACTTATTAGGAAACACTGGCACTAACGTGAGAAACTGAGCTGAAAGACTAATAAATGCATGTTGCTACAGAATCAGTTTACCCATCCTGTATTTAAACAAATGCCACTACAAAATGGGGATATAAGGCAACATGAACAAGAACACAGTAATTAAACACTGTGTAATCAAAACAGTGGTCTGTTGTATTACCATGAGCCCTGCTAAAGCAAACAAGTCAGACTTAATCAGTGCAATTTGTTTTGGTGCTCAAGTTAATGGCTCAACCAGTACATCACCCCCCCCCCCCCCCCCCGAATAAATAATAATAATAATATGAATCTAGTTTCACATTGAGCCACACACTAAAAATGCAGACGATTCTAAGAAATGAGAATTTCCTTTTCCACTGACAATTGCCTCAATTACTTAATAAGAAAGAGGGCTGTGTAGGACAGATAAGAATGCTAGTGGCCCGCTATGGAAAATCCCCTGCAGTCAAAGAGCAGTTAGACACTGTTAGAGACTATAATGCATGCCGGTTATATCCACAGTATGTTTGTAGGTGCCCCTCATGGGGCCAGCATATCTAACAACACCGAGATTAGTTCTGAGAGTACTTTGAGCAGTGATGTGTAAAGATTGTCAATTATGTTATCCTAGGTACTGTATGTGTATGTGTTTGGTTATGTTGTGTGTGTTGCATGTTTAAAAGCATTGTATTGTTTGCATTGCAACGATTCCCCCTCATATGACACACTGCGTCAGCCCTGGTCATGAGGGGCTTTCTTTTGAATGCAGTGGTTGTGTGGTTACTTTTCACAGTTTGTGAATAAAGATTATGTACGGTCTAACAGCAGAAGCTGAAGTGCTGTCTTGCTGTTAAGAGACCATTGCCTTTTTCTCCCTCTCTCATCTTGTTTATATTTTTATTTACAGTGTTATTGCCCTTTGCTAGACATGTGGTTCTTTAAAATACTTTTTTTAGTCTGAGTCACTGTTACTGTTGTGCAAGGCAAAGGAGGCAGGTCAGATACAATATTTCTATTAGATGTTGGAACTTTTTGATGAACTCCGGTATTGGTTTTAGTATCCCTTTATTCCTCTTTGCTCCCTATGTCCATATCTTTTTGCCTAAACATTCCCCTGTAGACATACAGTTTAGACAGCAAAGGCTTGCTGTTAACAATGAGACAAACTACATGAAACACAAATCATGTATTTTAAAACTGCTGCATTAAATTGCCATATAGATTATTCGGTTGACAAATCTAAATGAATTATACATGTACTGTATTGTGGTATACTTTAAATATATGTAAAAGACAAAAGGTTTCTCATGTTGTGCATGTAGTACAGTATGCAGTTCATCTTAAGCATGTCAAGCTGGATTCATTCCAACTCTGCACAGAATTTTGGTCCATTTTCTTGTTACAAATTAAATATGATATTTGGCTTAATGAACTGTCCCTTAAAGGAGCACTTCACCAGTTTTCAACCGTATCTTCATAATAATTGGTCCTCCCTAATGCTCATTAAGATGGCACAATTTCCATCTACTCGCTCTGTGTCTCATTGGTGGGCTGTGGACAGTTCAGAAACCTGCCTACCAATGACATCATCAATGGAGATTTCAAGCTAGGTAGAAACTACAGCCTTTTATTTCTCTTCCTAAAAGGTTATTATGCTGAAATAGAGTAAATGAAGAAAAAGGCAATGTCCGCACACGATAGGTTGCTCTCCCGTCTTTCCTTTTTATTTTAACCAAACAACAACGTTTCGCCAATGCAGGGCTTCATCAGGTTCTTGATGAAGAGAGCAACCTATCGTGTGCGGACAATGCCTTTTTCTTCATTTGATATTTTTTGGGGTCCAGCACTGTGTTTAAAGAAACTGTGGGGAT
This sequence comes from Gymnoscopelus braueri, assembly GCF_963280865.1. NCBI lineage: Eukaryota > Metazoa > Chordata > Actinopteri > Myctophiformes > Myctophidae > Gymnoscopelus > Gymnoscopelus braueri. The sequence goes on along the minus strand of NC_137609.1, from coordinate 26,989,086 downwards.
GTGCATATCATACTCCTTTTTTCATATGCTGAAATAGAAGCCGTTGTTCTTCCTTTAATAAAAAACGATGAAATCTCGTTTGAAATGTCCAAACCTGCCTACCTATGACGTCACTGGCAGGCAGGTGTCTGAACTGTCCACAGCCCAGACACAGAGTGAGAAGACAGAAATATGGTGCCATTTTATAATGAGCATTAGTGAGGACCAATTATACGAAGATAAGCTTGAACATTTGAGAAGCACTCCTTTAACAATGTATGTGAATGCCACAAAGCAAGTTCTTGAAACTCAAAATGTGAATCCAATCACGTGTTTTTAGACTGTGGTCATAAAAAGTTGTGACAGCACTGCATGCATGGTTCCTGCATTGACTTCTGTGTGTTTCTGACCTGCTGTGTATCCTGCTGTGTTCTGTGTGTAGGCAACAACCCATCAAGACCCGGAGGCTTCCATGGTCCCAACAGTCCTGGTCCTGTGGCTGACCTGTATGGACCTGGCAGCCAGGACTCTGCAGTGGGCAACTACATAACAGCTGCTAGCCCTCAGCCTGGGTCTGGCTTTGGTCCCAGCATCACAGTGAGTATGCATTACCTCTGTACTCCTTATTGGCCTCAGTTACCTCTCCTTTCCTGTTAGGGTTCCATCCTTACTATTGTAGCCGGTGTATCTTTGACTAGAAGGCAACATGTACTACTTAGTGTCGCTATTTAAAAGTACTAAGATTATTTGGTTTTGTATTTCACTGTATCTATAGAAAAGTGCCATGAGCAACTATAATGTACAACGTTTTTTCTAGTGGATTAGCTCAGATCAGTGTCCTACACAGTCTCAACAGTGACACCTACAGGACCACTAATTATGTATACCGGGGAAAGAAGCAGCTGTGTTAATGCTTGGACCCCATCTTGTCACTCTTATGCCCCATTTATACTAGCTTTTTTTCTTATTTTTTTTTTCTCTAGTTGTTTTCGGCAAGTGACACAGTCGTGAGACAAAATAAATGAGCCACAAGACTCTTGTCCTTGGAGACGAGGTCATAGTATGTTGAGGCGAGGAGTGCAGCACATTTTTGGACTGGGAGTGCATTAGTCACAAAACAATGGGGGGGGATTACAGTCGGAGAGAGACAATCTCAGAGCCAGTTTGACAGCTGTTAATAGATTACTAATAATTAAATAAATGTGACAGCAACAAATTTTACCCAGTCAATGTGCCTGCTAAGAAGCTTCGGGATTCATCAAATACGTTTTGTTACCATCTATATAAGACTGCCCCCAGTATGACATGCACTGTCCTAAAGTCCTAAAGAAAGTAACCTCTTTTTCCTCTTAACCAATCTGGCTTACTTTTTAGGGCAGTGGTTCCCAACATTATCTGGATCAAGGCCCATTTGACAATCTTGACAGAATTCCCGGCCCGCGCCGCGTGCATTTTGAGAGCATGTTTATTTTAATGATCAATCAATTGATTTCGTTACGGCTTGGATCAGTGGAACTAACGTAGTGTACTTTAAATTCCTTTACCTCCTGTACTTTAAGGTTCTTTATCACAATGAAAACGCAAGGTTTTAAAGAAAGATTTTTTTTTGGTTTTTACAATATGTTTTAACCCATTAAGATCTGGAACGCATCTGTGTCACTTAAGATTTATTTGGCTATTCAAAAATAGCAGATATACAAGCTCATAGCGCGGCACCGAGTGCCGCGCTACGAGCTTGTAGATCTGCTATTTTTTTTTTTATCGTGATTTTTTTTTTTTTTAAAGAATCGCCTCAGGTCTTAATGGGTTAATATTCATGTTATATTAACAATAAAATCTTAAAATCCAATTATTTGGGGGCCCACTTGCAATATCCTTATGGCCTACCAGTGGGGTCCGGCCCACAGGTTGGGAATCACTGTTTTAGGTCATGATTTCCTATCATTGGCATTTCCATGATGGGCAGTTACATCACTTTGTTTAGAGTCTGCTCTGACAGTGACTCAGCGGAACTAGATATATCAGTTCCTGGGAGTATAATTTAGTTTGTCCATAAATGACCTGAATATGATGCGCAAATGGCCTGCTATTGAGCAGGAACGTTATAATGAAAGAACAAATGATGGATGGCAACCAAATAAAAAACGTTACCTCACAGAGGCTTATGTTTAATGGTTCGCGTTTTGGAAGTTGTTATTTTCTGAATAGCTAGAGCTATTGTCCTACTGAATAGCATTTTGATTGAACAAGCATTTTTAAAGCCATTGTCACAAATCATCTCAGCATTGAATTAGTATTTTTGCGAAACTTGCAGTGATAAAATAACTATCGTATTTAGTTCTGTTTGATTATATATAATTTTGTATAAATATGGTAGAAAACCATGATATCACTTTGTTTATAATACTAGATACTAAATATTCAATATACATTTATTTTTTATATTCTTTAAGACCTTGTGTAACCATAGTTGTGCTGTTGTGAAATGGCCTTACATGTACATAGAGAGAATAACATTCTCTTGATTTCATATTATTTATTTTTATTGTAATAAAAAAGAGCACACTTACAATATTGCATATACTCACTGTAAGTTCTGCACATAAAATAACTGTCAGGATATAATGTCACAAAACAGTAATGAACTGGACTTCTGTTCCTTCGTGCCTTGAAATTAATCAAATGACATGACAAATGATTTCCTTAAGCTATCCATCATTAATCTGTCACTTATTTTCTTTTTTCTTTTTTTTGTGGACAACCCTCTGGTCCACACAATGACAAAACTACATCGATCATAAGGGGGGAAATGGGATGAATGACAGTGTTTATGATTATATCCTTTAAACACATTAGGTTTTCATTAGATTGTGTTTGTGTTAGCATGAATGCGTATTGTTCTTAAAGGAAACACTATCTCACATAAAATTAACATGACTTTGAGTGACTTTGACACCCTGTAGGAAATAGGATGACTGTTTTCTGTGCTGTGCTTCAGTAGTCATCCTGGATGTCTGATGAGGACATAGTAATGTCGAAACATTGTTATCCAGTGTGCAGGTATTTTACTTTAGCTATTATATTGATTGGATATTTACCCTTAATGATTATGGAATTCATACCCAATAGATATGGCTCCTTTAATGTCAATAAATCAAGTAACAATATCAGCAATATTGACACAAAGTTGGAGAGAGAGCGACACCTACAGTAGATGCTGTCAATTGTTAAAGTTTCAAAGGGTAAGAATGAAAATATACACATCTTGAACATTATCAAAGTGAACAGTATCATCAATAATGCCCATTCATGCTAGCAGAACAAATTTGATGTGATGAATTGTATTATTTTCTTGAAATGCATACTGACAAAGCCCCTTGCTGTACACTTTTAGGGCCAGTTGATTGCAACAGCTTTTACAAATGGATACCACTGAACAGATAGCCGGTCGCCATCTTATCAGAGGTATTACATCTACAGTACTGTGTATTTCAATCACACACTTTTCAGTATTTCCTATAAATGAGATAGCTACTGTAGTACATACTTGTGTGTATGACAAGAAGTTTACCTCTTCAGAAGTCAATGGCACGCTTAGTTACCATTACCATCTGGATGTGTGGATATTCGCTGGCAATATCACAAATAACAATGGGAAAAAAGACAGCCATGTACTCCTGCCATAACAACTGTCATCATTATTTTTTATGAGGGCTTTAAAACATAAAATACTTGTTTTATAAGGAGGGCTTTGACTTCTGAACGGATTTGGCTTCTGTCATGCTCAAACACTACAGATAAAACAACGAACCCCAACGGGCACAATTGGTGTCCTTGTTGCTGCATTAGCGACCCCTCCTGGTTGATCAGGGCACCTGTTCAGTGAAATAGGAATTTGTCTGAGATAGTGTGAACCTCCACACACGTTAAGCTCTCCCAGTGAAACTCCCCTCTATCAGTAGCTGGTGATGGTCCATGTGTATCGAAGGAAGCATGTGGTAGAACTCCCTCCCCAGCATGTGGTAGCACTCCCTCAGCAACAGGGTTGGCAGCAACAGGGACTGCAGTACAAATGGGGAATTGGCAATGACTAAACTTGGAAGACAATATAAATAATAAAATGTTCAAAAGAAAAACATCAACAACACTACAGGCTATATTTCTCCAAGTTAATATTTTGAACATTAAATTCAGATATAAAAGCTCCTTGCATTAGCAAGATGTAAAAGTTGCAGATTATGCTGTATTATTTCTAAATACCAAATGTATGCAATGGACATATTGCACTGAATCAGTGTCTGTTACCTTTTATTGCTGACACTTTCCCCACATTGTATGTAGGACAAGTTCCATCCTCAGTGCATCAGTGAGACCCATTTATTTAATGTCTTGTAGTGTCACAAATTCAATATTGGAAATTACACTTTTGTTTTTTACCTTGAGGTTACTGATTTTTTTTCCAGGATGCCAACTTCACCACCCATGCTGTGATTTAGAGTTGTGTCCATGAAGCAGGAATTTTAATTTAAATTCCACACATCGGAGGGAGGAATTTCCATAAAATACAAATATGTCTTAGTGATTGTGATTCAGACTTGTGATATGATATGAGCTGGATTATTTTATATATTCGTTTTATTAGTTATTTAAACACAAGAAAAGATTGGTTGGTCTTCACATGTGTATTGGCATGATTTATGTTTTATTTTTTAGTACTTTGAAACCTATATGTAGCATTTGGCTAAAAAGTCTAAAATATAATAAAATCACAAGGACCCATATTATTAGTACCCATTGTACTGTACCTGGACAGAAGGTTACCTGTAGGTATAAGTGAACTTGTTGCTCTCTGTTGCACCTATATTGGCTCAAATTTGTTTGAAGGATGTGTGCTACCTACTTCTGTTTTAAGAATCTGCCAAAGGTTTTCTATGGGATTTATACCTGTACTCACTACTGGCGGTTAAGAACAGTCTAGCATTTCTTATTGAACCACGCTAAGATGCCTTTTGATGTGTTTGGGGTGTTGAGACGGAGGAACCCCACAGCATTACCTAATCTAATGTACTGTATACTGTATTTAACCATAGTTAGCAATGAAAGGCTCATTTGATAAACCGCGAGGATCTAAAGAGGCGCACATCCATTTATGTTAAAGGCAGATGCTGAACTTCAAACTACAAAACATAAACAAATAATAAAGGTTTGCACACTGTAGCTCCCTTCTGCATATTTATTTTGGTACCACCTCAGTGGGCTGAGCGACGTTTCGAGCGCACTGCTCTTGTTCAGACTCATTTGGTAATCAGTAAACATATACTGATAAGAATTTTTCATTTTCATTCACTTTTCTTTCTCTCAAAATGTCATTTTCAGACTATGTACTGACTAACTAATGAAATTGAAAAGAGACAGAATAATGCCTTATGCTACAGCATTCACCATAGACAGTTACTTAACCTTTATTAACCCTTGTTTAAACAATTTGGTGTAGAGGGCACAAACGAGCGGACCATGTGCAGAGCACAGTATTAGTTTACTAATACTTGATAAACTAAGTATTATTTGACTAAGTATAGAGGGTTTAAGTGGTTAATTATTATTATTTTTATTTGATTTATTAGAAGGTGTTAACCATACAAAATGACAAGCGTACTGGTTAAAACCATCGACGATAAAACACAACAAAGTCCAGGACTTATTTCCATTGTGGTCCTCACATAAAAGCATGACAAATACTACAAAATATAGATTACTACAAATACTACTAGTACATTAAATAAACACTTTTCATTAGTGTCCTTTGCTGTGACAGGTTCGCTGTTTTTTCTTCAAAAACATACCAAAAATGATGAGAACACTACAGCCACATCATCGTGTTCCTCATATTCACAGTAAAATGTTTCGTCTGAGGCCCTCTAGTCATTCACAAAATGTATTTGACAGTCACATTGCCTTTATTCTGTGATTTGTAAAATTAAAGTTTGTGGCAAGGCTTTTTATGGTCATGTGTGAAAGTAAGAGTTTATAATTCTAAGGATAATTTCTTTCTTTATCGCCAGCAGAGTCCATCTGGTGGCCAAATGCTACAGACAGGCCCGGAGTATCTAATTGGCTTTGTGTACAGGTGATGTCAACCAACATCAAGCACTACAGCATCACCCAAGAAAAAAGAATGGAAATGGAACTACATGAAGAAAGAAATGGGGAAAGTTTGTCATCTCAGAAAGAAAAGGGGAAAAAAACTACAAAGAACTGCTGTACTATATTCCGAACCTTTGATAACTTAACGTGGTTTGGTTTAATGTTTCATATCAATTTAATTCACTTATGTCCTACTTTTTTTAGCTTTTCGATTAATTTTTTAAGACGTCGTTTTAGATTTACCCTTCATTTTGTGTCATTTTAATTTACCTTTGTAGTATGCAAGTGGAAATGTATTTGATTTTTCCTGGGGGGGGGGGGGGGGGCAAACATACTTGCAAGTCACCTCTTTATTAAGAAAAGGAAAAAAGATTGGAGACATACGTGTCAAAAATACATTCTAATTGCTGACATGGAAACATATTAAATTTTTAATGGAAATTAAGGGTATCTAAGTAATAAATCTTAATCGCTGTTTTAATTTTTGTGACGTCTCCTTGTTAACCATAATTTCCTATTTTTGGGCAATACAAAGAGGACTCCAATATTTTTATGGTCCTTTTTTATAAGTGTTGTTTTTGCTGTTTAGAAAAAGTATATATATATATATATATATATATATATATATATATATATATATATATATAAGATTTCATATAATTACATTGTGAATTGAAACTTGAGAAAAATAAATGTAGCTGTACATATTATTCCAGTCACTGCATATAATCAACTCAATAAGAGAATAGCATATTTTTGTGATGGTGTGTTGAAGAAAATGTAATAGCGTGTGAATAGAAAAAAAGCGCTAAACGATTATTACACTTTTTTGCTGGAAGACCGTGACCACCCTAGTGACAAACGGAACATGTTTGCTCTGTAAATACTCAAGCTGAATAATTTTACAAATGTCCTACCAGCGTACGGTGAGTAAGTAAGCGCGGTTTTTAAGAAATAAATGATTGTTAATGTATCCTTTGTCTAACTGTTAATTAAGATATCGATATAATTTTTGTTTCAAAGAGAAAGATGATTTAATCCAAAGCACACTGTACTTAGATGTTAGGCTCAGAACATGATCCAGGCAGGAGAGTTCTGTCGATACTGGCTCTTTTATACTCGAGAGAAAACTTAACTGGTTTGCTGTATGTTAATGTTTGTTTCACCCTGCTTGTTCCATAAGGATAATTTATGCTTTGGCGAAAACTTGTCACGCTGCATGTCACTCAATCGAAAATGACATATTTCAACTACTTTTTTTTCTACTTTTTTTAGTTGAAAATACAGCATTGTTGCGTGACACTCGTTTTTCCAAAGTGTACATTTGGCTTTACTTAGTTTGGAACACAATATCTGACCTCTGTGTTCAGGCTTTTATGTAATGCTTCTTCTGTGGATCAGCTAGTTATTTTTGATTGAATTAGGAAGGTAAACATTTTGATACCATACCTCAGCCCTGTGACTTCTATTGTGGAATCATTGGCAGGTTTAATTTATTCTAATGGACATCAGAAAGTAAAATAGGTAATCTTTGCACTGTGAGCAGTAAAGTACAGGACGTTTCCTATTTGCACATGTATATGTTGGATTTTTTAAAGGGAGAAAAAAATAGGTCCTTAGCTGAGTATTTAAATGAAGGATTTTTGGTTATAGACTAGACTTATACTTCAAAGTTGTGGGGTAAACATACATTATATACATATATACAGTACATTGTGGTAAGGCAATGCCTTTGTGTTTCATCATATGATGGACCCATATTTCCCGTGTATGTCAGAAATATTTTTACAAGGTGGATAAAAGACACTGAGTAAATTGTTAACCACTTGAACCCTAGCGTCCCTTTTTTGGACATGTAACAATAGGGAACATTCTGTGAAAATAGCACATCTAGAGATTTGAAGACATTTGGTGTACTGTATTGGGGGGGGAAGTAGGGGCCCAAGAATAGACCCTATATAGGGTTTAAGTGGTTAGTCTCAGTTGCTGCACTAATCTGTAGGCTAAATGATACATGTGAGTTACAAACATTTAATAATAAATGCTCCAAAGTGCAGTGCGATTTCTGAAGATGGAATGAATATGTACCCCTGCTGCAAATGTATTTGTTGTTCAACTTTTTTAACTTTTTATTTTTATTTGTTTGTCTCATAGCTCTTTTCTCTGTTCCAAACAACCAGGTAAAGAAAAATGCTGGATGCTTTTAAAGTAAATGATGGAGTTGTGATCAAGTAATAATTTAAAGAGAAGGAAAAAAAAACTTGTAATAATGAAATGTAAAGAGAGAAAAAAATATATAAAACTATTAAAAACAAAAGAGATGCATCTTTGCTGATTTAAATTTTAATCAGAAAGTTTTATTGATACTTTGTGGTTACTAACTGTAATATACTATTAAAATGTACTGTGCATCCACTGATTTCTCTCCTTCCCTTCCCTGTCACCAAACAGCCTAAACTATCTTGTTGATCATCCATTTATTTCAATAGTGTGTTTGAAAGAATAAGAAGAAAAAGACAGAGCAGTTACCTTGTAACAGAGTGCTGTCTTTGCTACCAGTGCAGTGGTCTATTCTCCTTGTTCTACCTGTCCTTTCAACAGATCTATCCCTTTATCTCTCTTGCTCTCTTCCTGTAATTACCAGTAGCGGATACATCATAACAAGATCTAATTAGTATTGATATTACACCTGTAGTAATTAGTGGATTTATGACCGATGGAGATCACACTTTCTCCAGTGATCACATTATTCTGATAAACACAAACTGTTGTTTTGGTATCCAATGTATTGACTGTTTCTTTTGTTTTGTTAGTTTTGATTTAACAATCCCATGTGGTTTCAGCTAACCAAAGCTTTCATGGATGAACAATAAAGAAACATGCTGTAAGATGGAATTGTACACAAGGCACAATTTGGATCCCCACCTTGAATGTTTTAAAAGGGGTATGCCATACTATACCTTAAATGCTACTGCTAGATATGCTAAAATAATTTGACTACTTTCTAAGAGGGACACAACAAGCTACAATTATGAAAAGGAGTTTATGTGAAAGAAAAGTCTTATTTGTTTAAGAGTAAATAGTTCTAACATACCAATGATGACACAGTAGTGATGACACAGTAGTAATGATAATATTAAAAAAAATCATAGTGTTTAAAATAATCTGTAATACCTTTTAATGTTTGTATGTTTTGGAAATATCCCAGATGCCTCTGACACAGCTATTTTTTAATAATACTGTTTTTGACAGTACTTGTTCTCTCTCTCTCTCTCTCTCTCTCTCTCTCTCTCTCTCTCTCTCTCTCTCTCTCTCTCTCTCTCTCTCTCTCTCTCTCTCTCTCTCTCTCTCTCTCTCTCTCTCTCTCTCTCTCTCTCTCAAATGTCAAATAACTTTTTATGAATACTTTTTAATATTTGACCTAGTGTGTTACCAGTTAAATGAATCATTCTCACACATGAACAGGCATTACTATAAGATTTAAAAACCCGATGAAACAGAAATCATTGCCCATTTCATGGAGGTGACTAGGAGTGGACAAGGCTGTGAATCGGAGATAAAAAATCTGTGGTTCTCAAAGTGGGGGGCAGAGATCCTCAGGGTTCCTTGAGGGGATTCCAAAGGGACCCTTACAGGTCTGCGTTACAGACATGAGAGTTAAAAGTTTGAGAATCACTGTTCTAAATCACAGCCTTGGCTGAAGTGTGTTGACACCTTTCTCAGATGAAAATATGTTATTTCTGTCAAGCGACACCGGCGACGTCACACAACACTTTGTCACTGAAGCATAAACTAACCCTTTACAAGGCAGTTGCCCAAGTGCATCTTTAGAGTGTGGCCTGAGATGTGTGCCATTCCAACCTTCCTTTCATCATAGTTCCCTTTTACACTTGTTTCAAGCTGAAATTAGGGCTGCAACTATCAATTATCTTCTTAGCTATTATTCTCTCAATTACTTTTTCGATGCATCGAATAATCAGCATGTTTTTTTAAAATAATAGACTAAATTGATTAGTCTGATTAACCACTTCCACCCTTTAAATAGTTCATCTATTTTCTATGCTTTCTGAGCTTGTGGATCTGAAATTTTAGCTATTTTAGAAAAACTATCATTTTATTTTAAAAACAAAATCCCTAATTTTTATACACTGACAGTTGGACAGCCTACTTGAAATATGCTTATAAATAGTAAGGAAGTAGTTATGAATTAAATTTATATCCTTCTTTCCTGATAGCTTTTTCAAAAGGAAGGTATAAAAACTGCCACTAATTTGTGGTGAGACAAACTAACATGTAAATGATCTCACAAGTGCAACCTGAGCACTGCTAAGATATGCCAATCAAATTGTCATTGCCCCAAATCAAATGCAGGGCCACTTGTTGAAAATATACACTAAAGACAGAGAAAAACATTATGGGAAGGAGGTTACATTTCAACTGAACATTATTTATCATGTCTGCCTGTATCATTTCCTCATAGATCCTAAGAAATGTCCATTTCACTTCATGGGGTCATTCATTCAAACACTGTACAATTAATGGATTGTGATAAATACATAAGTTAGCTTTATTATAAACAGTGGTTTATTTAAAGATTTAAAGACCATTAGCAATCCAATTTTAACAAATAATAAATAGCATATAATTATTTTTGCTTAGATTAGATAAGATGTACAAAATACTTGCTAAGGGAAAAAATATTAATATATGAGTTGTTTGCTTCAGTTAATTGTAGCACAGTGCAAAAAGAAAGTATTTTCAAATACACTTTCTCATGGGGGACACTTGATTTATTTACTGTAGTCGATATAATATGTATTAATGTCTGCTTACAAGGTTCTTCTTACAGTACATATATCTCTCTGACATACAGTATATGGACAAACAATATGGAGTTTATTTATGCTGAAATTGATCTTGCATATCTACAGTAATTTAATCTGAAAGAGAAATAATGGTATATAAATATGAAATCCAAAATAGTCTATTTTCACTATTACGAAGCCTTGAGGCTCTTTTTCTTCATTAAGCAAAGGACTTGAACTGGCTCTTTCCCCCTTAGATACTCTAGTATTTTACTCCCATAGTTTTTGAGTGGTGCTAGCCACTCCAAGGACTGACTTTGTCCGTATGTTATGTCCGTCCGTCCGTATGAGCACGGCCTCTCTGTATGTTTGAGCACAGCCTCAACAGCAACACAAAGATGCAACCAGTTACACTAATTATACACACACACACACACACACACACACACACACACACACACACACACACACACACACACACACACACACACACACACACACTTTTGAGTAAAAATACTTAAAATGAGTAAAAAATACTTAAAATGAGTAAAAATACTTAAATATTAGTAAAGATACTTTAAAGTTCCTAAACTGAGTAAAAATACTTAAAATTAGTAAAAATACTTAAAATGAGTAAAAATAATTAAAAGATGTTAAAATGAGTAAAAACACGTACAAATCTGTAAAAACATTTTAAAGTACTTAAAATGAGTAAAAATAATTTGAAGTCATCAAAGTCTGTAAAAAGTAACTAATGAAATGAACTCATGAAAGGCACCACTCTCTTCACACTGGGTGTGATTTTTTTTTTCTCACTGTAGCTAGGACTTTAAGGTAGCATGGTTCTTTTGTTGTACTATTGTTTTGTAATGATAGCAGTTTGCAGCTGATGAATGTTACCCAATACCCATCTTACCAGCTCATCCATTTGGGGCAGGGTGTTGGTTTAAGAAAATCAAAAGAGAAAAAATAAAATCTAACTGGAAGTTGTCCAACATTTGGTGTATTAAATCAATCCATTGAAACTTTAAGCTCAAGGCAAGTGCTAGGCAATGGCCAAACAATTAATCCCAGCCATGAAGGGAAATGTCACCCTAAAACAAACCATAAGTATGTCATGTTATTTCAATGTTCTTGGACTGATGAATATGAAAGAAAAGAAAGTATATCCAAAGCTGGCAATCAGGCTACACAAGATGTACGATCTGATGCAATGTGGAATTATCTCTGGTGCTACTCCATTTATTAAAAAAACTAACTAATTCTAAAGACCATAGAATGTTTTTGAGCATTTATACACAAAGGAGTTTTTTTTGTTGATACAGGCACTAATCATTCTGTACCTGAACATTGGCCAACCAGTAAAATCACTTTGTCCATGTTCCTGTTCACAAATCTATTACAATTGAAATGTTCAAGATCGGAGAAATAACCGAGTGATCGTTTTTTTTCATGTTTCATGTTTCATTTTATTTACCTGTGTTCATGACTGTACATAGGCTACCATAGACAATTGTTTGTCGTCGTTAATGAGTTTAGAACGGTGACTGTATTTTTGACATAGCCAAAAAAAGAAAGGAAAAGAAAAATAGGTCTATATAGTCATAGTTAATGTTCTCATTTGACATCACAGTCAAACTGTAAAATCCTCAGTGTTAATGTAATTCTGAGAGCGTACAAATAGAACCAATTGGATCTGTAAGGGTCCATATGGTTCCCTTTGTATTTTGTACATTCTCTGAGTTAAAACACTAACTGTGACTGAGTTGAAACAAGGTGGTCTGTAAACATTGTGAGACTTTTCTTCCATAGAACTTCAGGTGTGCTCCCAGAGATGTTCAACAACCTGGCACAGAAGTCTCCGTACTGTTGTCTGGGACTTGTTGGGATTGTCCATTCGTAGCACATTTTGTTTGTGTTACGTTAACCAACTTTTTATGGCAAGAAAACTGTCCGACATCTGAAAGCCTCTTTCAGGTCTTGTATGGCTTGCTCAAGCCCTGCTGTAAAATATACCTTACAATGGATGGGGGTCTCTCACATCTGAATTGTGGAAAGTATCATTTTATATTTGTATTTTCAAACAACAATACTGACAGAAAAATGTTTGTGAAAGGTTTCCATCCTCTAATGGTGCAACAATTGATTGATGTGTCTTTCTGGAAAACGAAATAAAATAAAACTAACTGTTATGTCCCTTCATTGTTTTATTTTTTATCTCCACCAGGCTGAAGGCAAGGGGAGGCAAAACAATTATTGTGGAGGTTGGCAGTAGGTCAAGGAAGTCAATCGAATATTTTTCACATATTGTGAATATATTCTGTGCAAATATGTTTCACATTTTGCAAATTCATGACCTCCGATGCACTGTCTTGCCCAGGTAGGCAATGGAGTACCACACTGACGATGATGTCAGAGATTCACTGCACTTTTCTTTTTTCTTTAGTTTGTTGTTGTAATGTAATTTCTTTGTGCAAACAGATTGTATTTGATTGTGTATAATATATAACATTTATGGTACTTTATAATTAGAATCTCTTCTGCATTTCAGTATTGCAAAATAACCAATGTAACAGTTAGGCATCAAGACACTTTCTTTACCTGACCTTTCTTTTTGAACAATCATGGCATCCCACAGCATGACATTTGACAGTGCAGGCCAGGGTTCCTTTTATGACCGTGATGACATTGATTAATCGAACACATTTTATCACAGCTACCTGCAGCTTCACTGCTGGTTTGTCAGACATAACATGGTACTTCATTCCAGTTTTATTCACTCTACCAGTAGAGAGAAAAACTAGCTCTAGCGTCCCGAGAACAATGTGCCACAAACATTATTCAATTTCAATTATGAGTCAGTAGGATAAAGTCCTTAATACTGAGTTGGTTTTAAGAAACTAAAAACAAATGGCATGTTGTTATACTGCCCCTCTGTGGTCAATCCCAGCATCTACAGTAAGAGGCTGTATAATTCAGACATACAGGCCAGGGTTTATTCTTATCAGCGCTATCTCATGAATGTAATATGGTACAAAGTATTACATAAGTTGTTCCTTGAATAACATTGGTGCTCAATAAATGATGCCTTTTCCAGTATCAGTACATGTCTTAATATTAGGAGACATTCACCTAAATGTATAAATGGATGGCCAAGGCCACGACGATAAGGTGATATTATGCAAAAGGTGTTAAGTTGGCCTGGACCGCTGGCGTAGCGGTCCAGGCACCTAGGCTACAAGGCACGTAGGCTTCCTCAGAGTCATGACTCTGAGGAAGGTCGAAAGACCGAAACGTCAGTCTATCTGTTTTACCTGCACCGAAATAAATAAAAGGCCTAAACTGTCCGTGTTGCTCCAGCGTTCTCTCTTCTGCATATATTGTCCCTACTCCTGTGACGCACCGGACTGGCCGTTTAAGGCTTGAGGCGCAACCGTAGAATCCCTTTGTTTTAGTCTGAGAGCGCGTTGCGGGTTCAAGTCCTTCCTGTCAGCCTACTGTCCTATCCATAATAAAGGCATAAATAGCCCAAAAGATATCTTTTTCTTTTTTAAAGAAAAGGAAAAGAAAAGGTGTTCAGTATCCTGCTGCCAGTGGAGCAGTCCTACTTTCTCCCCCATAAACAAGCACACATGTATACACACATACTATGCACCGACCTGCACATAGAATATTACGGTTAACTTTTAATGTGACGTATACAATCATTGCACTTTTTTGCTTTGTAACATGCAGAACTTGAAACACAAGTCACTAGCAAAGATTACTCTTTCTTTCTTTCTTTTCTTTCTTTCTTTCTTTCTTTCTTTTTTTTTCCTTTCTTTCTTCAAATCACTTTCCCAGAAGAATAAAGCACAGAAGATGAGGAACTGTATAGAAAGTGTCTGCTGCCCACTTGTCCCAATCATAAGAGATTCCTTTATACCTGCAATACAGTATTAGGGGCTGTTTTGAGGCTGAATGGGTTTTTCATTAAACTGTACAGTAATCTGCAGATCTTCTGCATTGAATCATATTATTTACATAACCTGCTGATCAATTCCTAATAAATAAATGTTGTCTTCTTCACTTTCCAATTATGCCACATTGTAGTAATGTGTAAACTGCAGTAGAATTTTCCACAATAAGCTCAGACCCAGAACAAATCCTGCTGGCTCCCTATTAACACTAAGTGATCCTATTTCAGTTTCTTTAACTCTTCCCATTCTTGTTGTGACTAGCGAAAGACTAAACATGTTCTTCGCTGAAGAACATGCAAGAGAACCAATTTTGCAGGAACCATGGTGGTACAGAGGTACTGTAAGATACAGACCTTGAAGAGCAGAGACTGTGAAGGTGCTTGGTTCAAAAAACGCTTTTGTAAGATGCACTCTGTAGTCTGCATGTACATCTGATAAGGCTGATAATGTTCTCATGTGTATCTTCCATGCCACTATAGCACAAGCGATGTGACAGGGGTTTATAAACCGAAGGTTTAGGGTTCAAAAACTGCGACAGAACATTTTCGCACTCCATCTACACTCCAAAAGGTCATCTAAACTCTAAAAGGTCATCTAAACTCTAAAAGAATAAGTATTTGTTTCTCACATGCATCTTCCATGTCTTTGTGGCACAGGCGATATGGCAGTGGTTCATAAAACTGAAGGTTTAGGGTTTGAAACGGCCAAGAAATGTTTTTGCACTCCATCTAAACTCTAAAAGGTTAAGTATCTGGTTCTCACATATATCTTCCATACGTTGTCTGGGAGATGGGATCCAAAAGGAACGGACAACACTCTGTGTCGTGTGGTATAATCAGGTTTATCGCTTTGAAAAGTGAAGAAGAGCTCATGAGGCCCTGCATCCCTATGCATATTCATGATAATGTGATGCTATAATACATGAGTCTGAGTCTCTCAGAAGTAGTGCCACTTGCTGGTTAGTGTCCACCTCCAGCCACAGTAAGTAGGCCTACTTCTGGAGAGGCCGCAGACGTTGGGGCTCCTTCGCACTCATTAACAGTAATTAAAAGCTTAGGCTGAGATGCTGGCATAATTAATTGCCAATTACAGATAGACCAGACATACTGTAAGTGAAAATTACAGAGCTGCTAGGCTGTAAATATATGGTACATAGATGCAAGGCAGCTCCTTTGTTGCCTTCCAAACAAGACAGAAATGGAAAGGTGATTAATCATTTACACTGTATTCAAGTGAGATAATGAGGAATGTTCAATAGATGTGTACTTAATTTTATGAAGACTGCTGCAGAAATACTTATTGCACAGGCGTGTCATGGTTACCACTCTTTAAGAGGAAAAAGAACAGTGTTTCTAGTTAGTTTTGGACAGACCTATGCAATATTCATTGGTTACAGCATGTACGATTCTTAGAGTGCTGTAGATGGGGAGATGGCATAAGTCCAGGTTACAAAGTATAAATTAGCTAATACTCTGGGGACTGCTCCCTCCCACTGTCCTGGCTTTTCATGCACCAACCCTGGGCCATGATAATTGATATGACATTGATGGGTACTCTCCTGTGGTCAAGGAGTCATGTGCCTGCACAGCCATCCAGCACACTAATACTGCTGATTAAAAACTAGTTAAAAGCCCATGATGACTAAAGTGTGCATTAACCAAAATGACCCTCTGGGGCTAGCAAATAGTCTGCCTGCCTCCAGCAGTGTGAGCTGCAGTGATGGTTGAGAAAATAAAGAGCGTATACAGGAGGATGCTGTGTGCCTTAGGATGCTATTTAGTTTTTTGTTTTTTTCAGAATTGTTATCATTGACTGAAAATGATACTGACATATACTGACATGATACCTACCATAATACTGACCATGATACTGACCATAATACTGACCATGATACTGACTATGATACTGACCTTGATACTGACTATGATACTGACCATGATACTGACCATGATACTGACATCATACTGACCATGATACTGACCATGATACTGACTATGATACTGACCATGATACTGAATATGATACTGACATCATACTGACCATGATACTGACCATGATACTGACTATGATACTGACCATGATACTGAATATGATACTGAATATGATACTGACCGTGATACTGACAGTGACTATGATACTGACCATGATACTGAATATGATACTGACATCATACTGACCATGATACTGACCATGATACTGACTATAATACTGACTATAATACTGACCATGATACTGACCGTGATACTGACCGTGATACTGACCGTGATACTGACAGTGACTATGATACTGACCATGATACTGAATATGATACTGACATCATACTGACCACGATACTGACCATGATACTGACTATGATACTGACCATGATACTGACCATGATACTGACCATGATACTGACCGTGATACTGACCATGATACTGACCATGATACTGACATGATACTGACATGATACTGGGTACACCAATTGACACAAGTTTTGTCAATTGGTGTAACTAGTTTTCAACACTTGTTGCTTCTACAGTCAAATTCTACTCTTTGCTGAAGAAAGTCAAGAGACTGAAAATCAAGCATGAGGTCAACTTAAAGTAATACTACTAACTTTTTCAACAAAACTAAAGTTAAATTGTATATCTTTTGTGAGTGGCAAAAGTTTCACAACACCCACTCCATGAATTTCACCCCGAAAGCCTTTTATACATATATTTTCTATTGAAAAATCTTTCCCGTGAAAATGACGTCATGTAGCCGGAAAACGGAAGCGGAAATGCACCAGTTTCCTGTTTGGCCAGGAACTACCGCACCGGTTTCCTGTTTGGCCAGGAACTACCGCGCTAATAACAAAAGGGAAACTCACGCTGATTTTAAGAGATTGTATGATTTGAAGATCGAAAAAAAAAACAGAAAAAGAAAACACAGCTCACGGTAACTAAAGCTCCACTGGCTAAGAGAAACGATCCACAGATCGTATAAAACAATTAAAAGAACGCTTTTTGAAACGCTTCCGTCTTCCGGTGAAAACAAATGGAATTCTGGGTAACAGAGGAATAAAAGAACGGCCTGCAGTGACGGTAATGACCAGCAGAGGCTGCTAAAAATCGTTATTTGTGGACCTGCACTGTATAACTTTAACTTGTTTAATTTAATTCCACCTGAAAACAATTAAAACATAAGAAATTGTGAGCGAGTAAGTGAGTGAATCACTGTGACAGGACCGGACATACCTGTGACAGGGCCTGCGACATCAGACCCATATCACAGCACTGTGTGACAGGGATGTCAGGCCCTGTCACACAGTGCTGGGAGAGGCGCCTGATGTTATATAGGGCCTGATATCCCTGTCACAGGCATGCCAGGCATGATGTGACAGTCACAGAGCAACACACAATACACAATAAAAATAAAGCTTACATTTCAATTGGGTGTGTGGGCGGTAAGGGACCTGGATATTGGATAGGGGCACTGGCCCAAAAAAGTTTGAGAAGCACTGATCTAGTTTTTGCCCTAAGAGGCTGAAATGTTTCATGAACGTCAAGTGGGGCATGGCAACATGTTGGTTATGCTAATGTTAAGCCAATTGATGACATGATTGGTGAAGTCTTTGTACAAATGTAAAAGTACAAATGTTGTCTTTGAATATGATTACATTGTTGTAATCTTGAATCTGAGTTGAACCAACAATGTTTTCCTCCTGTCTGTGTCAGTGGTGAAGCTGTACATTTGTACGCCATTCTCTGAGCGATTGCAGTATACTCGTGCAGTAAACAATAATGGAGACTATATTCACAGACTACACATGAATCAACAGATTCAACACAGACAATACGGAAGAAAGGGCACAGATAAACTGCTTTACGTGCTATTCAAATGTCAGAGTTTATTAGGAGATTTGTTTAATTCATTGTGGCAAAGAAGTGCATAGTGAATAGATAAAGCCCCCTCAAAATCCTATATTTTGTTATCCAGAATCAGACAATCCACATTTTGTCCTGGTATGTCAAAGCAATTCGGGATATGAGCATTCTGGTCCAGATTCAGACTTTTCAAGCAGGGATTTAACCCTATCTATCTCCATCTATTGGACATGAAGAAGAACATAAGGGTATAACATAAGGTAAGGTATAAGGCAGTATAGCATTTTAGAGCCATTTAGAAAAAATATAATGATTAGTTATAGTTATATTAAATAATAAGTACACAACACTTGCTTAAAATCATAATTGTAAGAATGCAAAAGTCGTATTTGTATTTTACACAGCGCGCACACACACACACACACACACACACACACACACACACACACACACACACACACACACACACACACACACACACACACACACACACACACACACACACACACACACACACACACTTCTGTGTGTGTCTGAGTGGGCAGCAGGTATGTATACAAATCAAAGTTGTTCCTATTGTTTGCCACAAGAGGGCAGGATTGAACAGGCATCAATGATGATATTCATCCCGGGTTACAATCAGTGGGTTACATGATAAATCACACTGGTTTATCGCATTAGGGTCATTTTGGACCAGGTGAACCACTTGACATCATACCTGCCAACCTCAGACCGTCCGATAACGGGAGATTTTTTTTCCCAGGGGGGGGGGGGGCTCTTGACCACGCTGGGGGTCCCCCCCCAGGAATTTTTTAACAGAGTAGATGTAATTTCCAGTATTCTAGTGGATTTTGGGAGTTTGACACTTTTATCAGGCTTTACTTACATAGGATCCATTAAGAAGTTAAAAGTAGCAATAAAAGAGCCATATTTAATAATAACATTTTGCTGGGGACCCCCTGGAACCCCCCCAAGGACCCCTGGGGGTCCTCGGACCCCACTTTGAGAACCAATGCTTAACACTTTTTGAAAGTCCTAAAAAAAAAAAGGACTCGCGCAACAAAAATCGGCAAGACACACGATCTCCGGTTTACTTCCCATATCTGCATAGTCTCACGTAGCTATCTGCGTGAAGTGGGCGGACGCCTTTTTAGGAGACCGGAAGCAGGTTGGCCTACGCCCACTTCATGCAGATAGCTCAGTCTGAAGCGCTCTTGACTTCAGACCGCAAGATCATGGGATCGAATCCCAGCACAGGAATCTCGGCATCTGAGCAATCTGGCTCCCACGGGTCTACTATCTTTTTTCGCCTTTATCATAAAGGTTGCTGGACAATATATAGAGAAATGCATAATTTATTAAAGACGGGGTGCCGTGATTTTCACTGATTCCCCCCCCCCCCTAAAACATGATAATCAGGTATAGATAATCAGGTGTCCCTGAACAAGGAAAAGAAAGTATTGAAAATTAAAATTTAGAAATAAGGGGGGACCACGGGGAACCATATAATATTGCACTTGGCATCATAAACAGATAGCACAGAGTGTGTGTGTTTATGTGTGTGTGTGTGTGTGTGTGTGTGTGTGTGTGTGTGTGTGTGTGTGTGTGCGTGTGTGTGTGTGTGTGTGTGTGTGTGTGTGTGTGTGTGTGTGTGTGTGTGTGTGTGTGTGTGTGCGTGCGCGCGAAGTTATTAATACAACAGTGCTTTCACAGCTTTTGGGGAAAAGTTTGACAGCCTCTTGGTCCTAGCCTTAATGACCTTCAGCCTGCCTGATGGAAGTGTCTCGAACAGGTGGCGTGTCCGGGGTGTGAGGGGTCCTTGAAGATTCGAGGCCCGCTTGTCGAGCCGGCTTGAGTGGATGTCACTCAGGCGTGGTAGTGGAGAGACGATAATCCACTTAACCACCCGCTGCAGGTCTTTTCTCTCTGCATCAGTGCAGCTGGAGTACCAGACTGTGCAAGCATAGGTGAGGATACTCTCAATGGTAGAGCCGTAGAAGTTGATGAGCAGGTTCTGTGGAAGTCCATTGCATTTTAGTGTCCTTAGGAAGAAGAGACGTTTCTGGGCCTTCTTAACCAGACTTGAGGTGTTGAGGCTCCAAGTCAGGTCCTCTGAGATGTGCACTCCGAGGAATTGGTGACCCTCTCAACCTCCTCACCCCTGATACTCAGACCCCTGCGACATGGCTTTCCCTTCCTGACGTCCATGATTATCTCCTTAATCTTCTTTGTATTCAGGTTCAGGTCATTGTCCTTGCACGATACAGCCACTGACTTCCTCTCTGAATGCAGGCTTTAATGTTCGCCAGCACCAGTCTCTCAAAGCACTTCATAATCACTGGCGTGAGAGCGACCGGCCTGTAGTCGTTATCCGAATTACTCGACGGCGGGCACCTATAGTCCTTTACGCTGCGTGCACCGGGTTTGAAGTCGTTGGGTCCCATATATGCATATGACCATATATGGGCATAGCGGTTGGATCTGTGGCTCTGGACAACCGGATCTCTGTATCTATTAGTCCTTGTCCCTTTGATGCCCATATATGGAGATCGTTGGTGTCATCAGTATATGCCCATATATGGGCATGCCCCCTTTTGTGCCCATATATGGAGCTGACTGATTTGTTTGCGCCTGATGCCATGACGACACATTGAGGTTAGACAACACGCTCCATATTTGGGTGTAGCTGCATTGAGAACTCCTTATAATTATGGTTATGGCTGAGTCATAGTGACATGATGTAGTGTCACCGGCCGGCCCCGGCCGGTCCTCCCTTAAAGGGACACTTCACCCAAAAAAAACTTTGTTTCAATGGATTAGTCACCCCATGGAGACTTGAATTCATGGATATTTTTTAGTTTTTGTCTCATTCCTAAGACAATAATTTGATGACCAGCGGACCGGTAGGCAGCGGTTCCGGAACCGCTGCCGGTCATCAAATTATTGTCTTAGGAATGAGACAAAAAACTAAAAAAATATCCATGAATTCAAGTCTCCATGGGGTGACTAATCCATTGAAACAAAGTTTTTTTGTGTGTGAAGTGTCCCTTTAAGTAAATGTTAATATAGGATGAGATGGCAAGATATTTCTCATAGTTCAACATGTCCTCCATATGACTGCATTTTCAGATTCAAGAATAAGATGTTTTTTTCTGCAAGATATTTAGAAGTGGAAATGGTTGTTTAGTGACCACTTCTTTTTCTTAGAGGCTGGCCTTATTCATCATAAGAGAAGTTTACATAATTGTATTGCTTTATGCCTACTTACACCTAGAAAATAAATATTAGCTGAATTGAAATGATATGCTCACAGCCCCGAATGCACCGGCAAGGATCTAAATTAGTTTAGCAGACGGTCAGTTCAGATGTCATGAGCCTGCAGGAGAGTTTGGGAGAAGATCCATTACTGAGTGAAAGGTGCCTTGCTACAGCTTTTGTGCTGTGAAGGCAAATACGGCAGTTGGTCACCATAGCACTTTCACAGGCATGCATTTTTTCACTGGTTTTGACAAACATTGACATTCCGTTTGGAATGCTTCATATTGGCAAACTCTGGAGCTTAAATTCACTCCAGGTCCAAGTGCTATTATAGGTAGCCTACACAGTATGTAAGACGCAACATGTCTAAAATAGTTGAACTTGCCCTTTAAATATTTTCTCACATTCATTGTGTTCATAATGACTCAGCATTGTGCTTAACAGGGCGGATCCTAAGGTTAAATGCCTTCAACACATAGGCATAGGCAAAAAACAATAGGCAAAGGTTTAAAGCATAGTGTAGGATTGTAAATTGAGGGGAAACTAAATTAAACAGTATATAGTCTGCAGACTATACTAGGCCAGTAGTTATTCACTGTTTCCGCTTGGCTTGTAAAGGCTCAAATTTCTAGAATGTATACAATTACTTAGTAGCATTTTAACATTTGAATTAAGTCAATATTAAAAGCAGCCTATTTTGCGACTGCAAGTAGGCTATCCACTTTTTAAAATCCCATTTCATATTTTCTTGTAAAAATGTTGACCAATATACACAGAACTGACACAAAACACAATTCTTAATGAAAATTTGACATTTTAATGGAAACTAAAATTGTGAACACTTGTTTTTTTTAATTTAATTAAATCTATTACATTGTTTGGAATTTGAGGGTTATTATCATGCTTTTAAAAAAGGAACATTGTAATGTGACACTTGTTAAATTCAAAGAAAAAATAATTAAACAATCAGACTGCACACTTAAAAACTTTAAATGTCAAGTTGTAAGACATTTGAGAAAGAGTTGCAATTGACCATTTTGACAGGGCAGCTATTTTGCTATTCTGACACATGGTTGGGGAAACTCTGCCCACCCCTTGGGTTGGGGGTGTACAGTAAGAGCAAAATGGCCACCGTCTGAATATGGTCAACCGCCTTATTTTCTGGGGGCTAAAAGTGAAGAGGTGAAAGAGGAGAAGCAAACTTATAATGCATCACAAGCACATAGCCATTTGAGATGACACAGAGAAACAGAACGAACATGACTCGGCACCACATAGCCTATCACCTCTCCACACAAACATTTGCAGAACAGAATCCTGTTAAGACGCACAATGCTCATGGTTATGCCCCATGTTTGTAAGTGTAAATACTGTACCTCTCAGGTGCCATAGAGGAAAATTTTAAAGTACCCCCCCAAAAGAAAAAGAGAAAGTCTTCCCCAGAGGCAAACACAGCAGTAAGAGGGACAGTTTCAAAATTAAGCACAAACACCAAGTCCAGCATTTCCCTTTACAGACAATTGATTACTGGATGAAGCAGCAGCACTTTAGGTATTAGTTTCTCTCTAATAATTTCTCCTTGCTCATACCATAAGTCATATCACACTCATGAAATGACATTCAGCTGCTACAGTATTGACTCCTCAAAGATCCTCCCAAGCCCTGCAGATTGTCACAAAGCTGGGCATCATCACATCACCTATCTGTGTGTGGGCCATAAAGTAAAGTAGCTGAATATCTGAGTTGTGTACCTTTGGCTTAAGCAGATTTAGAGTTGTCAAACTGTATGTAAGTTAATACCCCATAACTCACTCTCCTTACAATATAATTAACAATACACAGGGGGGCAGGGGGGAGCAATGCATTAACAGGAACACTTGATGTACGGTTTTCCCATTACTTCACCATGACTATTTGAGGAAAATCATTTAAAGTAATTTGTATAAAATGTGTTGAAAAGAGTAGCATTTACCATCAGCTTCAAATATATTAATATTGATGCTATATGGGAAAAATAGGTCTACTTCAGTCTTGATCAACAACTAAACAGTCTAAAACTGTATGATCAAAAATGAGAAATCGTAATTCTCCCTATCATAATCCTCTGAAATAAAGTAGTTTGATACTAATTGTGCATCTATGGATAAATTAAGTGACAATTCAAAAATAAACTTAGTATTTAAAAACATACACAGTTAAAATATGTATTGTTAAATCAGTTCAAATTAAAAATGTGCTACCTCTGACCTTAACTTGACGATGGACTGGCATGTCTATACATCAGCAAGCAGTTCTCACAAAAATCAGTCCCATTCAAAGTGATTTTGGCTTTCGGTCACACAATTTTCAAGCCATAACAGTTAGAAATCTAGCAAACATCTAAAACGCACATTGCTTTCAACTACTTCCATGTCAGTTAAAGAAATAAAGACAGCTGTAAGAAAATTTGACTAGCAAACATTACAGGGAAGATAAAAAAAAAAAAAAAAACATGGCACGGATATATGCTGGAAGCAGTTTTTAAACAATCAAAATCGCTGTAAAAGTATATTTATCACACAGGCACCTGAACATGAAACAGATCTTTCTTTTAAAATAAGGGGAACTTGCATATAATAGGAAGAACTCACTATGCACACGCCCACAAACAAGGCCAAATGGCCAAACTCATTCAAAACCCAGAGGCCTGCTTCAGCATCCTTGAGGTGATTGCACATCCTGAGGGGGGAGGAGAAAACAAAGAATCCACATGTTCAAGCACACCAACACCCCCCCATCATTGTATTACCATATACTCCACTATCAAGAGCCAGTTTTTGGTTTTGCAGGCTACGTACAATGTTAAATAATGTCTATCTTTTCTTTAATGCATATTCAGTATAGCCTTGATGCTGTATTAAGTGCCTTAAAATACGAGGAGCCTTGGTGCAGGTGGTGTGTGACATCTGATTTCCCTGTAGCCAGGACAATCCTCAAAACAAAAACAAAACAAAAAAAACTGCTCAAAGGCCATTCACCATAAGACAAAAGTTAAAACTCACATACTGATTTTGACCACCCTGTTTTACATTTAGAAGCACATAGAACTGTTCACTGTCCACTCAGATGCAATTTATAGTTTGAGACCGGTTCAATGCATTGCACTGTATATTCTGACATTTAGATTATGGGAGCCTGATTGAGTCACTTTGTCTACCGAGCATGGGCATTCAAAAGAGAACACAATGCCAATATTTATGCCAGATTTTCGGCTATCGTTAAAAACACACAAAGTATAAATATTAATGGACAACATGCATTCAGAAACACCTCATTGACCAGGTAAGACCATTTTGTTCTCATTATCTGAAAATACACACATCAGTCACGCAATGTACAATGGAACACTCATCCGTCACGCAATGTACAATGGAACAAAAACACAAAGCATAAATTCTAGACGGCTACCAGGGCTTAGCCAGAGGGAAGTGAAAGGTCAAAGTTGTACAAAACATAATTGCAATTATGTCTTACAGTTCCCTACCTGTTTAATACAAGTTGTTACATGGCCTAATCATCAAACATAGGAAAGAACTAGACTTGAAAGCTCAGAGCTAGATTGTAGCCGCTTGATAAAATAAGACTTGCTACACCATAAACAAATGAAAACTGAATCATCAAAAACTGCAAGATTATGTTCAATTCAAGGAAATCAATGCAGAGAAATGTGCTTCACTAAGTGAAATTCAAAGGCTTACAGCTTACAATGATCAATTGCAAGCCATGACAACTTTCATCAAATGAAATAATTTGGTGTTCTGTTACAGCATATGAGATTATACAACAGGACTCCAATTAAGCATTTAAACCATTTTAAATTTGGGCACATTACATGACAGGGACCATTTGGCAGGGAACAAAAGGGAAAAAAAAGAAAATATTTAACATAGTCATGGCTTTATCAACACTACCTGAGTTACATTTAATAGTTCTGTATTTATCTTATTTTTCTGAAAAGTAACAGCCCAGAGCCATTCTTTCAAGGAGTTTCTCATCAGTACATATAGATCTCTCTTGTAATTAAAAGATAAAAGCAATTAGTTTACATAAAGTGCTATTAATCCACACAAACCAAATCACATATTCTAGACGAAGGAAACTTGAATAATTATCGTCCTTAGCCGATAACCAATCCTGGAGATTGTATTAACATAATGCCATGGCCAACCAATTAGCATGTTGCGTAATTTGGGCTCCCCAAACTTTTGAAAAAGCCTTGTCTACTGAACTGATTTCACAATATTGAAACTATGCAAGAGTTTATTTAATTGATAAGATCACAACATCTTAAACTTTTGGGACAAAGAAATATGCCAATTAACTACTACAGGCAAAAACTGCATTTTGTGTGATAGTTTTTGAGGTCCCATATAACCCATTTCACAAGCTATAGGGACTGCATGGTGTTATTGCACACTCATTTGCAAACTAAGAATATCCACAGTATAACATAATACGTAGTACTATTTATCTTCACATTTTAACACAATATGACAAAGTGGCTAGTCAGGGACCCTGGATTAGTATTGCAAATGTGTTGTTACTGTTATCTTTGTGTGGTAATGAACAGTGACCTTCTGATTTACTCATCTCCACCAGTAAACATGCAAGACATACAATGCCATAGTAATTTTCTCAGGCAGACAGTTGAAGAACAATGCTGAGTTAGCAAAAGATAGTGAATTTCAACTGGTTTTGAAGAATGAAAAAAAGAAAAAGAAAAAAAGACTTGGGAACAAATGTAAATTAACCATTTTCCTAATGGAGAAAATGTAGCAAAAATAATTTGCATGGACATCCTGAGTCTTCCTTTTCAAAAAAATGCTCAAAACACAGAATGCCACTTTTGATACCCAAGTGGCATTCTGTGCTCGTCACATTCACCATATCCCTAAACTCTAATATCCACATAATATAATGATTCATATAATATGATACGGTACTGTATGAATCTGAATTTAAGAATAGGTTGAACGAAACTTATATCATTTGATCACATGAAATGTATGGAGTTTTAAAGGATAAAAGTAAAAGACTTTGATGAAGACATTGAACCAAAACCTGATTCTAAAATTGTTAGTACACCCAGTATGGAACAACAGAAATGAAGGAGCGTGGCTTTCGTTAACATCTGGCACTTCTGTTTTCTGTGCTCTGGGGTCCTTATGCAGCATGTATCACACTGCAGTGTATCATGTAGGACAAATAGTGTCATGGGAGAGAGCAGAGCAAGCAGTTATTTACTGGGCATTCTAATTTCCTCCATGTAATTAAGACAAATGTTGTCCCTCACCGGATAGGGCCTGACAATACCGCTCAACGTTCACTCAAGTCGCAGTTTAACAAGACTGCTAACCATTCAGTTTCACAAGTTCAAGGCATTCTTTTCAAAGTGTGTTCTCGTCTTTTGTGATGATTTCGAATTTGCACACAGATGCTGTGGAAATTTTAAAATATATCTACAAGGAACTAATTGAATGCATGGAGAAACAAAATGATTGAGGCAGCCTACAGTCACACTGACAGTTGCCACAGTTCAATGGACAACAGGATAAAGGCTTGGGAGGTGCAGTCCAACACCTCCTTTGAGATACTCCCAATATTTGTAAAGAGCTATGACACAGCATGTCTATCACAGCGCAGTGTCGCTAGTGTCCATTCATATAATTTGGAGAGGCACCACATAACTCCTGCACACTTCTTTCGAGTCTGTGTTTCTGAATTAAGTCCAACCACCTGATGCCCCCAAAAGGTCCATCATTCCACCCCATGTCCCAAACATAATCCATTATGACACACAAATGTCTATTTCTCACAGTCAATTTAGTTATCCAACAGGATCATGACATCCGTGGTAGAGAACTGCAGCACCCAGGAGAGGAGTAGGTTAGTACTGTGGGCAATCTACCTCACTGATTAGGTCCATCCTTGGTCTCATCATAAACCACTACTCTTTTTGGATCTAGAGAGTGAGACATCAGGAGAGAAAGATAACACATGATTAGATAAGTTGAAAGTTGCATCCAAAGACAAACGTGTATGCTTTTTAAATCCATTTGGCCCCCTTGTGTCCGGGTGCCATGGCTTCTGGCTTTTCTGTTAACTCCGCATAAAACAGAAGCAGTAATGGTAGGTTTTTTTCTGTTAGCTTTGCATAAAATAGAAGCAGTAGTGGTATCGTCTTTGTCAAAGCGTGACTGATGGACAAATGGATTGAAGTCTTATATTCCAATTTGGTTCTGACAAACATGCTACACATTCAAGGACATTTCTTAGTAGTGACTTGTGCCGTTGAATGTATGGTGAGGAGATAAACCAATTGACTCGACGTCAATGCTTACTCGTTTAAATAGAGTATAGTATAAACTGGCAATATTTTCCTACACCAGGCATTTGCAAGGTTTATTACATAATTACTACATTACTTATTTTACAAGCTCATATATGCTACAATAGGCTTCCTGAACTTTCAGTAACTTTGTTTATCTGACCTCTTCCACATCAGTGCTGACCTGTTTAAAATGTGTAATAGTTTTTAAGTACAATTTTGGCACTTTTGTAATTATTTCACACCTAAAATACCTAAATAGAATTATTTAAACGTAAACCAGTGAATATAATTTACCTTGTTTTTGCAAGTTGAAAATGTATTCCATTTCTGTCAAAGGCAAATGAAGAGTATTAGATCAAGACACTCAAAAACAGCCAGCACACACACAATACACTTTCAGGCTACACATTAGGGCCGGGCGATATTCCAATCAATATAACGATTAATTATATTTTTAAAAAAAGTGAAAATAGCAAATCTATAAGTGGTTAAGGTAGGGTAAGTGATATTCCTTGGTTAAAATAAGTTTTTAAAAAAAACACTACGGTATATATTCTGATGGTAATCATTGCTATGGAGTGTTAGTTCAGAAACAGGGTCTCCCTGTCTCTCCAGCTCTTTAATAAACAGAAAATGGGTAACAATTTTATCCAATCAGGAAGAGAGAACTCATACAGGATAAACAAGTGAAATTGGAAGTGATGACACACAGAGATGAGCAGACAAAATTGAAACTGAACAATATAAAAAGCTGAAAATGGGTACTCTCTCCTGATTGGTTGGAATTGTGCCCCCCCACCACACCTGAAAATGTATTTTCGGTTTATTTAAGAGCTGGAGAGATGAGGGACCCCGTTATTGAACAATCACTCTATAGCAATGATTACTATCCGAATATAGAGTTTTAGTTTAATCGTTTAACAAAAAACTTTGTTTTGACCAAAAAATATCGCTTACCGTGCCTTTAAATCAGACTTATCACTTTAATCAATTATTAAAAAATCGTATTTGTTTAAGTCAATAAGAAATAAAGAATATATATACTTTTTAAACTACACAAAATAAATTGATTCTCAATTATTCTATTAACCTACATGAGCAAGATTTCGATACATATTCGGTTAATTGCTCCACCCTACTACACATCATATTATTATCAATAGAAAAATTATGAAGAGATAAGCTGATGAAAGTTACCTTTAGTGTGATAAGTGACAGCAGCTTTAACATCGAAGGGACCCCAGCTACACCTTCTATCAAGGTTTTTTGAATGGGCCTGCTCTTTAGATGAGCCAAATGACAAGGTGGTCAGTAGGCCCTGCACATGCTTAGCACCATTGTCTTTACTGGGGACCAACACAGAGCAACTTGGACTCTTGGCCTCCACTTTTGTTTTATCCTGGCCGCGTAGATGGGTCTTTGTTTCTTCCTCAGCCACTGCACAAACGCTAGGGACACAAGTCCTTTTCTCAGGGTCTTGAGCGAATGTCAATGGCTCTGGGATTGATGAGCTAGAGTCAAGGCATGGCTGGGCAACCTGGGCTGAAACAGGGGAACACTCTCCGTGAAATGTGACCACAGTAGGTTTATCCTCCACAGTAAGTTGCCCATTTCCTCCTTCTGCGCCCAAGCTGGGCTCATTGATGAAGGAAAGCCCCCACTGATTCTGGAAGATATCGCCCAAGGCTTTCTGATTTGTCTGAGCAGCCGGTGCATCAAGTTGGCGAGCACTAGGGAGCACAGGTTGCATATTTAAAGGGTAAATTAAAAGAGTACACTTTCTAGGCTCGTAAACTTCTGCATCCACAGCACTGGTTGTAGAGCTACAGTTACTGTCCAAAGGAGATGCTACAGTCTCCCCACTTGGGAGAGAAGGGGCTGGTGGAATACTACTAGCAGCAGGGGCAAAGAAGGTACCCATTGATGGGCAGCTGTTTCCATTACCAGAAACAGGACCATTAGTAAAGCTAGCTGAGGTGATCGTTTTCATAGCTGACATGGGGACCTGTGACAGTCTAACAGGCGGAGGCAGCGCCTCGGCTCCACCTTGGGCTTTGTTGAGGTTCTCCTTTACTTTACTTGCATAACTGATCTTGGGCACAGTTTTAGCACTGCTATTGTCCACGGGAAATACTGGAGGGGGCTTGAACAAAGTCCATGAGTCCTCTTTTGAAGAGGAAAGCTTTGCTTTGTGCCTTTCCTCAAATTTCTTACCAAAGGTGCCTACAGGTTTGCCATCCGAGTTTTTCCTCTGAGATTCGCCCATTGGAGTCTCAGAGGTAACTGCCCGTCTAGCTGCTGAGTGAACTTCTACTTTATGGACAGCCCTGAAGCCATCCAGTCTCGAATTTACTCCCTTCTCCGTCTCTGGATTAAAAGCCCCAGAATCGTGTGTTGCGTTTCCCTGCTGCATGTCCTTCTCCTTTTCTTTACTCATATTCTCAATGTGCTTAATGCTGTTACATCTGGCCTTGCGTTTCTTAGGAGTAGTATATCCACCTTCGGAGCCACTGCCATCATTGTCCAGCGACTGCTTGCTTGAATAACCATTTGTAATGAAGCCACAGTTTACAATGCCATTTTGAAGCAATATAGGCTCTTTCTTATCTAATGACTGGCCCTCAGTGTGATGCAAATCCAGGGCCTTTTCCTTGTCATTTTTTAGGTCCATATTCTTCTTATGGTCCAAACCTTTGCCGCTCACTTTTGGAGCAGTTGTGTACAGCTTTTGTGTCGACTTCTGTTTCACGTTTGTATTTATGTGTCTGTTACCATTGCTGCTGGAGGGAAACGACATAGCAACAGTATCCTCTTCCTCACCGATGTTTATTTTTCTATTACCTGAAAAGGGAAGTACAATCAGGTTAAAATCCATTGTGGGAAAAGTTAAAGCACTGTCAACTCTACATTCATAACTACATTCAGTGGTGGCCCTGCTCCGAATAGGAAGAAAGTGACAAAAGACTACAAAAGTAAAGCTTTTAGTCTTATTGTTCACTATAAAAAAAAAGGTAATGCATGTCATTTTTACCACCTACAGTATACGTCAACAATATGTCCATCTATCCATTTAAATAACTGTTAAATTACTGTACATCCGTGACTGGTGCTGGGAATGTTTGGTACTGATGAAGACAGCAAGACACCAGTTCATTTTAATCCCATCCTACATAAAAAAAAAATAGGCTGCATCATAGTGACAGAAAAGAGGTTAATTTATATACAATACTGTGGGCATTTGGCTATGGAAAGTATTTCTGATTCAGTTACCCCCTTTGCCACAAAAGTGCCTTGAACAATTACTGTGGTCTGGGTCAAGGATCATTAAGTACATTTCTGCAGTTTTTGTAAGAGTATTTGCCATTACCCCCTCTTTTGCCATTTTGGGGATTGCTGCGTACAGCATTTATATTGAATGCATTTATAAGCCAATGAATGTAGCCTAGTTGAGTTGTGTGTAGGTACAATTAACATTCTAGAGTTAAATTTGCATTTTAACTTGCTTAAGTACATGATGTTTCTTAAAACATGACTCATGTAATTTTTTATTTTTGGCTCATGTAGCTGTATGTGGATGTATTTGCTTATTATACCTGTACATCTTAAACTACTTATTCAATAGTACAACACCTCAAATCATAGCATGCCCAGGCTGTTGGGGAAACCTTGATACTTTTGTGTACTAGACCGATTTTCACTTATAGTTTGGATTTGGCAGCTAGAAAGAGTATTAGCAAAAATGTTCATAGCTTGTCTGGGTGAACAGCAAGCATTGATCAATCACTGTTGGCCTAAGCGTGTCGTTTGAAGCAACCATACTGCGAGCTGTTTTTCAGCGTGATTTCAGACTGACAGCACAACATGCAACAGGCCCACCCGAAAGAAACATACATAGCATTAGCAATAGCCTATGACAACTACCGTCACCCAAGTTTTCCAACTTTAACACTGCAAATCGTTCATGTGCGGTACAAGAAGTAACTAGCATCAATTGATACAAATGGAAGACAGCCAATGTATCTGTATCGAGTTGAAAAACACTAAGCGAGCGTGACGGGAAATATCTATGCTAGCTGTGCAGGTTAACTTTAGCATTAGCTTACACTAATATTCTAACATGGCCGACAGGAAATGGATCCACGGAACATTCCAGTGGAGCCGGCATGTTTTCCTAGAACTCCACACAAGGTGTTGTTCCAATAAAAAACAATCTCTGGCTGCACATCGTCGTGCACACACACACTGGGACCGCTATGATGCACGGATCTCGTGCAGGCTATCCTTCACACCGTGGAAAGCACAAGTAGAACGGCTGGTGAAACGCGGCGCACACAAGGTCAATCCCCGATATGTCAAAGCAACCACCAACTGTCACGCAACGTCACCTTAAACGAGCGTTAGCTTAACTTTATCGTCGCTTTTGGGATCGATTTTTTTGGCCTCAAGTTGCTTCATCATCGCCGGTAACATACGTTGTTATCTCATCCGGTTTAACTAAGATCTAGCTTACACACCTTCAACTGCGATGGAGTTAACGGTTAGTTAACGTACTTCGGTCGTCGCGCGACCATTTCATTTAGCTCGACCAAAAAAAAAAACATGGATGCCCCCCCCAACCCCCCTCTCTCTCTCCAACTGAAAAAGTGTCGACGCAAAACACAACGTTACTTTAGGTTTAAAAACAAAAAATAACAATAGTTATAGTAATGTTAATAACGTATTTTTTGTCGAGCGAAAGAAACGCTCGCGCGACTACGTGTACGCAAAATTAGCCGCGAGTTAGCTATAGCTAAAGCCTCTGGGTTGCACTTCGCCCGTACGAGGGCGTCGCGCGGCGAAAATAGCCGATCTGCAAGCTCACTGCGCGTGGCGCGAGCGACGCGCGGTGAGCTTGCAGATCTGCCATTTTGTCGCCGAGCTAGCAAATAACGCTAGCCCCCCCGTTTGGTCGTCTGTGTGGCTGACATTAGCTGACTAAGGCTAGCATGATAACGGTATATGCTAACTTTTTCTCCAACCCCTAACCTGTTTTCTTCTTCGTCGTCGCTTCCTGGTGCTGCTGGTACTGGGTGTTGTGGCTCTGGTCATGTTTTATTAAAGCTGCGTGTTGAGCAGAAGGCTTGTCTGTGTCTGTGTCTCCTTGGTGCTGCTGCTGTCCCTGATGTCTCTCTGTGTGTGGAGGTGGTGGTGCTGGAGCCCGCAGCAGATCTTTGGGCTGTTCCTCCATTGAAGTGTGGACGGTTCTTCTTCTTGTCCAGATTCAGAACAGTCCAATCAGTGCCAGTGGAAAACGGAAGCTATTTGAAGCTCTGGAAACGTCAGCAGTTTAAACGTCTAAAAAAAACGATACTATTTCGGGTGGTCACCGCCAGCCACCACCACCACCACCACCGCTCCTATGTGTTGCATTTAAGGTGTAGCTATTCTGAGAAAAGAACGGGGTCTGGGACCGTTAAAAAACGCGAAAAATAATATGTCATCTGCTGCACGAAATGAACGCGGTGTTGTTGTTTTTTTTTAACGTGTTGACCAGCCGCCCGGAACGGTTTGCAGACTGGACGATAACACGGGTGGGGTTTGGTTCGGTGGAGTGTAATCATATGACCAATGGAGCTGCCACGTCTCCATGCGGGGGACACTATCTGGGGGGGGTGGGAGGAGGAGGAGGAGAAGTGCCCCGCAGAGGGAGGCTATCTTTTTTAGGAAACTAATTTCATATTATCCTTAAAGAAATATTTGATTGTATTTATGTATTTATTTATGTTAAAGGAGTATAGCCAAAAAAAAGAAGAAAAGTGGGCAAAGCCCTCCGGTGGGGAAAAATCAAGAGTTTAACATTAATTACTTTACTATTGTGATGGACAGTGGTGGAAAAAGTACTCAAATGTTTTACTTAAGTAAAAGTATCAATAATGCAACGTAGAAATACTTTGTTAGAAGTAAAAGTCCGGAATTCAAAATGTACTTGAGTAAAAGGACAAAAGTATTGGCATCAAAATATTAAAGTACCAAAAGTAAAAGTACTCATTATGCACAATGTCCCATTTCACAGGTTTCAAATGTATACATTTGAAAATAGCACATCTACAAGCTCACAAAGCATTGCGATGCCAGCTAGGCCTTGTGAGCTTGTAGATCGGCTATTTTTAAATGGCTGAAATGTACAGAGCTGAAGTGGTTAATGTATGTTTTGTAATACTAATAAAAATCTACGAAGTAACTAGTAACTAACGTTTTCAAATAATTGTATAATTATAATTGTAAAAGTGCAATATTTGCCTCTGAGATGTAGTGGAGAAGTAAAAGTAC
Source organism: Gymnoscopelus braueri (assembly GCF_963280865.1). NCBI lineage: Eukaryota > Metazoa > Chordata > Actinopteri > Myctophiformes > Myctophidae > Gymnoscopelus > Gymnoscopelus braueri. Next base: position 26,954,411 of record NC_137609.1, on the reverse strand, counting down.
TGAACATTGCAAATACTCCAGTAAAGTAAAAAAAAAAAACTCACAATTGTATACGTACAGTAGGCTACTTGGGTAAATGTACTTAGTTACTTTAAACCACTGGAAATCAAGTTTAACATTAATTACTTTACTATTGTGATAAGGACATTTTCAGCATATAGTCAAATGGGTTGTAGGCTACTAAACGTTTCTGAAGTCATGCATTGGATGCGCAGATGTAACTTGTAAAGAAGTTTGATTGGATTCATAATTGGAAATAATGTTGGAATATGACTATGAGGCATGTGTGGATTAGTTGATGCGTCACGTACGTACCACTGACAAGAGTCAATGACCCCATGTGCAATAAGACATGACTACTGTCAGAGTATATCATGTAGGCCTATGTCTATATAAACAAACAGCAATAGTAAGTCACACTACTATAAAAGGTCCCGTGATCAAGAGAATGTTGCACAAGGCATGACTATATAAGTACTGATTAGTTGTATCGACTGCATACTGATTGTGCTTGATAAAAAAAACATTTTTCTCTCTTTATGGACCTTGGCTACTTTATGCATATCGGCTGCTGACTGTGACTGCATTCACCCTGCTGGATCAATAAAGTGCAATCTTATTCATAATCTTAATGTTAACGATCTCTTGATGCAGCAACTGGGACTAAAGCAAGCAGAACATAAACTATTCAATTATTCTAATTGTTATACTTATTATTCCTATAGGAATAATATGCTACTATGGCAGTGGGTCACCAGATGCCTGTGATGATCTACACCATTGGTAAGCTATTTACCTAACAAACTGCTGAGAGAAAAGCTGTGTAGTACCTTATCAAGAACTACATTAATATTGGCAGCAAGACAGCTGCTTTGCACAATTATTCCGATTACTGAAAACTAAAGCCTGATTTATGTGTGCCTGTTCCTAAAATGTACATACACAGTGCAGGACACCAGGGGGCACTAATGTCACATGTAGGAAACCTGGGACAACGTCCCATCTGGTTGTCCTGCCCCCCCTCCTTCCCAAGTACGAGACCCAACAACACAGGCATAAGAGCATACTCAGACTTTAAATCAACTTTGGTGATCCTGAAATCATTATAGAATTGTATACAGCACCTGAAAGGCAGCTAAAACATTATCCATTAGATGAGAACTGCAATTTGTTAAAAGCAAATTAAGAATTTGTATGAGAGGTTGTATGAGGCTCACTAAGGCAAGCCCTAAATAAACTAGAATAGATTATACATATCATTGACTATTTAAGCTTTAAGGTAACAGAATTCACCAAATGTAAACTGGATCCTGAGCTTCCATTTGTGTGGTTTCTCCAGCTAATTCAGAAGGAAATAATCCCTAAAACATGTTTATAATAATCAACTGGTAGAGTTGCCATGAATAAAAACGAATCCATTCTTGTAATAATATATATTGGGTATATGCACCCAAAGAAAAGAAGTCACACAGGTGACTGGATTTCAGTTGAACACAACTTTACTTCAGCCATCTCAGCTAGCGTGCAATTTAAAAGTCCCTTAAAAGTCTTGTTAAATGGAAACACTCATTGTATTATGAACAGCAATTAGGACAACATTTTCCCATTGTTAGATTATTATTACCTGAGACACATGATTAAAAACGTACATACAAACAAATATGGCATATGCACACTGTGTATAGTTAGTAGTTACACAAAAACCTACTCAAGAGATCTCTGCCTTCTTTTCACTTCATGGCTCTGAGTCATATAGTGGAGTGTAAAGTCTAGACTTCAGAGCCCAGTGCAAAGTCCCAGTGTATTTCATTGGAAGGTTTAAACATGGAATGAAGATCTGACTTTCCATGGCCTATTTGAGCCTGTAAATGTTTCATTAAGAGAGAGTAGAATTTATTTAAAAAATATATGAGGCAGATTTGAAAAATTTGAGGCAGAGGGTTAGGGTTACTGGGAGTGTGCGTGCAAAGTTTCCTGTCGACCGGTCCGGCGGTGCCCAAGATTAGCTGCTCACAGATGAACAGAGAGAAACGGACAGACTCACGGGAGTGAAAACATAATCCCTCGCCTTCGGCTGTTTCGGCCTGGCGGGGATAAAAATGAAACAAATTGTGAATTCAAATGATGCATAGTAAAATCTTCAGCATTAATTGTCCATTTGTAACTCAAAGAGTGTTGAAATGTAGGTTACATTATTGTACACTGTTAAAATGTAGAATTAAAGGTATCAGTGTTAATTAAAGCTGCACTATGTAAATTTCCTCTTCTACCCCAGATTTGAACCCGGTTTCCTGCACAAGTGCTGAAATTCTTTCCATTGACCTGCTTGCTCAGGGGATACATTGAATCTTGACCATCAGGTCAAAATTCGTGTCAGATCATGTGTCTAGGTGAGACATGACCTTTAACACGATCTAAATGTCTCAATAGAAGAGCAGGGAGACAAAATACAACCACCCCAATTGTATGAGTTATATTGTATTAACATACTCTACCATACAGATTGGACATCATTACATTTTATTAATTAAAAAAAAAAGTTACATAGTGCTGCTTCAAAGTAGTTCTCAGTGGATGGAAAATCACAATGTGGCTTGGAGATCCTCATGTCGTAGAACTTTAAAGGTCAGCCAATAGAGGACGTTAAACATGAGGAAACTGAGTGGGAATAAAGCTCGGGATATAGTATCGATCCGTTTTGCCCTATCCACAAAGCGCCTGCGGATGTCATAGAATCCTAACCCAGGAGGCAAATCAGCAAAGATTGGCGTTGCATCCATCTCTGGTCCACCTTCAGTTGAAAGAGTAAGTCCAACACTCTGGTAGAATTGCTGTGCCAGCTCTTCTTCCTATAGATCAAAACCAAAGACAAGAAGGATGAATGAGAAGCACTTTATTTTCTTTAGTTTTTTATTCCTCTAAAATGTTGATTTGTAGGTTTTCAATGAAGCTAGATGAATGTATACCCTGGCACAAACACTGCATTGCTGGGCTAAGGACCCATGCGAAGCGTTGTTGCCTGGCATGTTGGTTCCCTTCACTTTAGTCTCACCACTTCCCAGCTGCTGGGTAAAAAAAGCAGAACACACATTTAGCTAGTAAACATGTGGTCCCACAGCCTAAAACTGCAATGAAGAGATGCTGTTACTAATTTTTCGGATGATGTAACTACAGTCAAAATAAAAAAAAGAAACCTACCAGCCTCCAATTCTTACCAGCACTTGAGATATACTTAAAATATATAGATTTCAATGATGAACAAAAACAATAAAAAAAAATCAGTGCTACTGCATGAGAAATGAACATGTTAATACAAAGTTAATACAAATGAGACAATACAATACTTTTAAGTGTTTAAACTTCAATGTGGTATTTAAGTAATTGTGGAATCCTATTTTAAATGCTGCATTAAATATTTTATTTGTAAAGATGTTTTGACCTACAGTATTTGTTTTTCTTGAAGCAAGATGTTCAGTAAATGTAGCCACTAGTCTAGTGAGGTGAAGGCATCAATTAAGCACAGGTCAATGCTCTCTGAATTCTCAAGCATGGATTGTGACATGCAGATGAATTGTGCAGCCCCTGCGTAGCTAGGCATAGAGAATAGTAGGTGACAGTTGCCTAAGGGGGTGAGTGGGTGGGTTGCACTCACGTTTCTCTGTCGCTGTTGTTCTTTGAGCCTCTTTCGCAGTCTGAAGAACTCTTTGTGCTGCCGTGAAACAAAATTAACGGCTGCATACTCCAGAAGTGCAGCAAATACGAACAGGAGACACACAGCCATCCAGATGTCTATGGCTTTTACATAAGACACCTATACAACCATAAATATGAACACAAGTTAGAATAATTCATATACAGTAGTATTGTAGCAATAGTGTTAGTTTTTTTTATATTTTGATAAAATAAATAAAGAACTCTTTTTATTTTACCATATTACTATTTTACAAACTATGAACTCTGACTGCAGAAAAATTCAATGGTTCCCCTCTGGGAATCCAAGTGGGCGTCTAAAGTAGTTAAGCACAGGTTTCTCTGTTATGTTTTCTACTCCTTTTACCTTTACCAAAGAAAATGGTGCTTTCGTTTTCCCGTGCTACAGATACAGAATGTGGAGGCAGGCATTTGGCAAGCAGCATAGAAGATGAACGTATTGGTGTTCATTTTGTCAAAAATGAGTGGCAAATGGATAAAATAATAACAAAATAACAGTCAGCATCTGAAAACAGAAGAGACCTTACTGTATGTAGCACAAAGTCATGTAAAAAGTAATGAGTATTCTCAGGACTATATACTGTAGCTACAGTACTATCACAGCTGTTATTTTTCCTGTCCAACCTTTGGCAGGGAAGCCCTCGAACCAGAGCTTTGGGTTGTCATGGTGAGCACTGTGGTAATTCCTAGGCCCACCCTGGCAGGTGCAGCATCCATGTTGATCCAGAACGAGACCCAGGACAGAATGACAGTGAGCAGACTGGGTATGTACATCTGGATTAAGTAGTAGCCCATCTGACGCTCCAAATAGAATTTTACCTCTATACAGGTGAATTTACCTATGCACAGGAGACATGTTTGACAAGAATATACAGACCGTGGGCAAACTGTAGTTAGCTTATCCTAACAGAGTGGGCTGGCCAGGATGGAGACCATACCTGTGTTGTAGTGCTTAGTGCAGTAGCCAAGACCTTTCTCTTCTTTCAGCACAAACTGAGGGAGCTGCAGATCAAAGGCCACCTGCACGGGACCCACATCCAGCCATTCAAAAATAAGGTCATTCATGGTGTAACCGACTGGAGGAGAGACGATGGGGAGGGTGAGGTGATATATGGGTCATGTTAATCAACTTTTACATGTACAGTATATAATGCATCAAGTCTGTCGTGTCTAGCTCCAGGAATAGAGACAGTCAAAAGGGGAAGTTTTTACTCACAGCTTTCAAGCTGCATTGTACATGTCTGACTGTCCATGGGGAAATTTTTCAGGTCCATTGGACAGGACAGAATAAGAGTGAGCCTTGAAAACACAGAAAGGAATGTATTGTGAAAGTGTATACTGTATACATTTAAAACTGAATATATAGGCATTTTGAACCCTGAATTTGAGCTTTTGGTTGATATTTTATATTTTGACTCTCACATTTCAACTCTTACATCTCTTACATATTTTTACTTACGTTTTTTTTAAATGAAAACCAAAATAAGCAAATGTTACTTTCTATAACATACTAAGATAAAGTTGGCATACATGATACAAACATCACGCTCAGTGACTTGTATCAGGATGACTGCCTCATCCACACCAAAAGCACCCACTGTGAAAAAATTGTGCTTGTTTATTCCATGATTAATTGTATTATGCATATAAAAATACCCCAGCCCACGCTCGAGACCCACTGGACCACACTCTGACCTACTGACACACATATTCACTGAATTTATCAAAGACCATTATGTAAATGACCATCACTGAAGTGCAACTGCATGCACTCAATCCCCTCAATCTCGTCAAAGGAAAGTTACAGTTCACTCTGTCTGCAATAAAGCATGTGCTCTTGAATCTAGAACAGCCAGTGTCATGAGATGACATAAAGTAGTGAAAGTAATCTACCTGGCCTATTTGCAGCATCATGAGATGTTACTTCTCAACAGTAAGCTAACATTCTTGTCAAAATATAAATTTCCTGCCATTACTGAATATTTTTCTCTGAACAAAATAGTAAAAGATACATTGAGAAAAAGAGGTTTGAGATACAGTATACACCTGGTTTTCATAAGACAAAGTTGTGGATTTCCCCCAGATTGAATGCAAGGGGCTTTTGTTAGATTTAGGGAAAGAATAACATTGTAGAAGGACAGACATAATAACAATGAGCACTTAACAAAAACTATGCTATATAATTTCCCAAAAGACAAGATTCTATGCTTTCTAAAACCAAAACACTGTTGTTTGGGTTCCTAGATCTCAGTAATCAACGAGTCGACACCTGCACCTCATTGGTTTCTCACCAGTCAAATCCTTGATCCGTCAGGGCCAACACAGGGTGGCATGTGTTTTGTGTTCAAGTCTAAAGTAAGCCTGAGCTAAGTGGAAATTGGTGAAACAGGCTCTTGCTCTTAGGATGGCGATGACAGTCGGTCAGTCAATCCATCAGTCCATCCGTCCGTCCGTCCGTCCGTCCGTCCGTCCGTCCGTCCGTCCGTCCGTCCGTCCGTCTGTCCACCCTGTCCAACACTGTGGTCCCGAACAAGATATCTCAAAAACCACTGGCTGGATTGCCATGGATGTGTGCACCATCATGCTCGGAGGAGGAACTACTACTGATATTGGTGACCCCCATGACCCCTTTCCTCTAGCACGGTCAAAACCTTCCGATGCACACAAGATATATCAAAATGTAATTGTCAGATTGCCATAAAACTTGGTGAGAGTGTTCATGATCTCTAGACGATTAACCATACTAATTTCAGTGACTGCATGGCCTTTCCTGGAAAAGTCTGGCAGCCTTGATTCCCCTTTGATTTGTTATTTTATTTTGTGTGGCTGAAACCATTAATACTTAAAAAGGTGATTACTTTTGATGTAGTCATTCATATCAAAAGGAAAACATCTATTCATGAGGAAATTGTTTGAAGTCTGTGGAACACGCATCCCCTTGTGCTATTTTTCTCAAATACTGCTGGCTAAATCAAAATGCTTTGATGAATAATTCTAGCGTACACCTGTTCAATTTCTTATTTTTTTCATCTGATAACTTCTCATTTGAGTGCTCATTAAGTAGGTTATAAACTACATGAAATCTTGATCTATGTTCCATCTCCTATGAGTTTTTTTTTACAACAGAAAAGTGCATTATGAAGTTCAATAGGTGAGACTGGTGAGTAGACAGGTCTTTAAAGTCTAATTGTAATTGTTGAGTGCATGTGATCTGCTACAGTACATTAAAATCACTCACATTCTGCAGAAACTCAGGAATTAAATGCCAATATTATTTTGTTTTTTACCACAAATCAGGTTTTGGCCAAGTATACTTTCACACCTACAAGGAATTTGACAAATAATACAGAAATATAGCCTATATTCTGTACTGTACAACGAGTGCAACATCCATGCAGCATTTCAAAGGTTAGGTTGAATAAATATGATTGTGAGAAAGGTTAAAATAAATATTACATTTTATGCACAAGTGTGTGAATGTACAGCTATTGCACAACAAGTGCAATGTGTACATACAACTATTTCACAGTAATCACATTGGTGGCAGGGACACTGTCATGGCATGTGCAGAGTTAACCTCTCATAAGTGTGATGGCATGTGGGAAGAAACTGTTCTGGTGTGTATGGTCATTTTGGCTCATTGATTGATTTGCCTGACAGAGGGAAGCTAGCATCTGTCTTTACTATTTAAATAACATACTTTGTAAACAATGTACAACACACGATTGAATAACAACTACTGTATCTAGGCAACAAGTACAGATACAAATTAGAAAAAGTGCTCCCCGGAGCACAGGTCTCCACCAGGTCAGGTATGTTAGTGTGGGCCAGCAATGTTCAAAATTCGCCAATCAGGCTGGAATGTGAAAAATCGGACGGATCCGTCTTGATCACTTGACTAAAGTGATACATATATGATAAACATTATATATACCGATTTACATGATGTTTGGACAACATTTGTAGGAGTAATAGAACAAAAAGTGGTTAAAAAAATGGGCCTCCTGGTGGCGCTATAATAGGGCAGTGTTGAAAGGGTGGCATTTATTCCTCAACGTAGTGCGAATGTGCATGATTTGCGGCATTTTGTTCAAGATGGGCCACTCCTGCAAACTTTAGATATCAATCTTAGCCAATCAGGTTGGAATATGAAAAATCAAACAGATCCGTCTTGATCACATGACTATAGAGATCATGTGTACCGATTTGCGTGAAAGTTTGATAAAAAACTGAAGTAATATCCAAAAATGTGTTTTACAGGTTTTACAAGTCTTTACACCTGGTGGCGCTATAAAAGGCAGATGTGAAAAATGCAGGGCAAAAGTTTGTCCTTGGCCTCTAGGGAGTGCACATACAAAGTTGTACACCGATCGGTGCAGTTACGGGTAAAAACACAAATCGGCCATGATACAAAGCCCTCTAGCGCCACCATGAGGCTGATTTGAAAAATTTCAAGTGGCATTTCTTCCTCTGCCTAGTGGGAATGTACATGTAGGAGTAAAATGTGTAGGAGTAATGTAAAAAAAAAGTTTTTTGCAAAGAGTGGCCTCCTGGTTGCGCTATAACAGCCCCATGTAAAAAAAATTGGGGCAGAGGTTCTGAATCGGCATCCAGGGAGTGTGTGTGCACAGTTTCGCTGCGATCAAGCCAACGGTGCTGGAGATTAGCTGATCACAGACACGGACACGGACACACGGACGGACAGGGTGCAAAACATACTTTCGCCATAGTTCTAGGTGGTGAGGTGGAGTCTAGGGAGTCTAATGATGAGTTTTCAGACTGTAAGCAAAAGATGGGGAGTGAGTCTGCAGTCCTGACTGACCGAGGTATGCATGAAGAGGTGTACTATCACCTTGTACCATAGTTCACCAGTGTTTTGAATTGGGTGCAAGCAGCAAGTGGGAGCCAGTGGAGTGAGCGAAGAAGTGGGGGACCTGTGAAAAGTTTGGGAGGTTGAAGATCAGGGGCGCTGCAGCATTCTGGTTCAGTTGTAAACAGGGCCCTATCCTATCTTGCACGCCGCCTTACACTGCCTTACACCGGGCGCCAGTGGCTCAGGGGTAGAGTGGCCGGATGGGAACCGCAAAGTTCCCAGTTCGATCCCGGGCTCCCCCAGAGTTAGTGTCGAAGTGTCCTTGAGCAAGATGCTGAACACCTAATTGCTCCCGATGCAGGTTAGTGCCTTGCATGGTTTCCTCCGCCATCGGTATATGAATGTGTGTGTGTGAATGGGTGAATGTAATGCACAATGTAAAGCGCTTTGGATAAAAGCGCTATATAAATTTACCATATGTCCTAAACTTCTTTGGCATTTTTTTCAAATAGCCGATCTACAAGCTCACAACGTGTCGATGTAGATCGGCTATTTTCAAAATAGTAAAAATGCATAAAATGTTTAGGCGAAAGGAGTAAGGCAGCCCCAAGATAGGGCCCTAAATATCTACATTTGAGAGAGCATCCAGGTATAGACCAGTAAGGACGGGACGGAGATGCAGTAGTTAAGCCTGAATATGACTGAAGCTTGGATAAGGAGCTGGGCAGACTCCTTGGTGAAGACGGGCCTGATCCTCCAGATGTTGTGAAGTGAAAATCTACAGGAGTGAGTAATCACTGTAATGTCTGCTCAAGGTGTGTATATCTGTCAGTCTCTTATATGTCATCATGATTTGTGTGCGTGGGTATCTCATTTTAAACAAGCTTAGTGCTTTATGATCCTTCCAGTTTAGTAGACCCTGTATTGTGAATTTGTACTTCCATGTACTGTTGTTCTCATGTCTTACTAAATAAAGTACATCAATCAATCACTCAATCAATCAAATGTAGTCATCACAAGGACACCAGGTTCTTGGCAATGAAAACGGAAAGATCCTGCAGGGGCAAGACTTCCCAGGGAAGAAGAGAAGCTCTGTTTTATCTATGTTGAGCTTGAGGTGGTGGGAAGACATCCACTGTGAGATGTCAGCCAGCCATGCATATAGATGTCTCTATATACTAATATTGGCACTCATCTTTCAGAATGCAAATGATTCAAAATATGTTTTCAGTGGAGCAGTTACATATCATTGTATCATATTAACCATATATTGTCATCTGTGAACGACTTGCTATGGGGCAATATTAGCCCTGATACTGTATGTGCTGTTCTCTCTTTATATAGAAGAGCATATAGCATTGCTTTATGAAATGTGACATTTAAATATTGCTTTGCTTTCTAGTAAACACATACTTTGCAGACCATGTCAGAAGTCCTTTTATTCATTTCCACAATTCGGTATGTCATGCACCCAATCCACCCAGGAGCATTTACTCAAATACATTTTTTTATATCGTGCTTTGTTAGTGTTATGCAAGTGCACTTATCTCGTTGATGGGCCAAGAGGTTCAGCACTAAAGTAATGCCTGTCATATTCATACTACTGTCACACTTAAAGTAAAAGAGTGCTCAGGGCTAGGATCACTGTGTAAATCTTAATTTACCATAAAATGTTACTTTGTAGCCCAAAGAAACTGCAGTCACTTGCAATTTGTATGCTTTTTCTTGTCTAGCCTGCAGTCTGCATGAGGATTGGTTTACGGCTGGAAATGGAAGCTTGCTCTCAGTGTTCTCTCATTTAAATAAATGCTAAATGAAATCCACAGCTGTGTTAGCCACATTTGTCTCCAAAGCATGTTAACTCTACAATTACAAGCATTAGATTTGGGTTAGTGTTCCAGAGAGAGGTCATTATATACAGTATACTAGACGGGAAAGGGCACCGGCCTACTCGGGGGCCACCATGCAAGTCACGAACAATGCAAGTTGGGAATGCATGCCCCACCCAGTTATGCAATACCCATTGTACCTGCTGTCAGAGTACTTGCTGTATCCGTTGTTAGAGTACCCAGTGCAATACCTATTACCACAGTACTAATAAAGGTTAGATATTACAAATAATAGTTTTTTTTATAAACTAGCTTGGCTACTCATGCCCCCAAACTGTTCATGCTGCAATACCTGTTGCACTTGTTGTACTTGCTATCAGAGCACACGTTGCCGTTGTACCTGTTATACCTATATTTGGAGTTCTAATGGAGGTCTAATGTGCACGCTACCACTGCGGCACAAACGTGACACAAAGTTTGGCCAATCCGTGAAGCTAATGGGAAGCTGTTGCCTACAGACACACAGAGATCTGGCGTGTCTTACAAAGACCCGCGTACAGACAGGCATTCGTGGTTTTTCGCTTCTCAACAACTGTTGGTCTGATGGAATTCCCACTCGGCTCTGCACACCTCCAGGTCATCGGCCACACACACGCACACGCACACGCACACACACACACACACACACACACACACACACACACACACACACACACACACACACACACACAGTGACTACCTGATGCTGTAGAGGACATTGCCATTCTGGAATATCCGGAGTAGTTTGTTGTCTGTGGTGACCTCATGAAAGTTTGCCCCCTTTTCATTAGCAAAGAACAGGTCAGGCTTCCATATGGAATCCAACATGGAGGGGTCCAGATCCAAAGAGTCATCAGGATACTCCTTATATGCCAGTCGTGGGTCATTCCATTGTTGCCGCAGAAATACATTGAGCCGGTAGTCCTATCGTGTGGAACACAATGTAATGTATTAGAATAGAGTATTGACTTAATTGACATGACATTATACAGTATTTCCTAGCACAAATTTGGGGATACTAAGCAGTTTAGACATTTTAAAGAACTATACAGGCATCAGGATCATGTAGAAGCGTTTGCAAATGTACATGTATATCAGGAATAATAATAACAATATTAATAATTAGACCTATTTGATCCCGTGGGAGAAGTTCAGTTTTCAGCTTCACCCAGCTGATTGCTGCCCAAGTGGTGAGACTTGAGCGCAGGGGAGAGGAGCAGTTAAGGGTGAAGTGTCAGGGACACCTTGACACATTGCCGGGGCTCGCACCTGGGACCTCCTGCTTCTCATATGGGCTCTCTACCCATTTAGCTATGGCCGCAGGTATCTCTGAGCAACCATGATGATGGTGACATATTAGAAGATAGCGTTGACGAAATAGTACATACAGGCCTATAGGGGTTAAATACAGAGACCAAACAATGGTAGCTGAGAATGCTCTACTACTCCAAATCTGATTATGACAGCTTGTTTCAATTGTAATAAAGTGCATCTTAAAATCCATCCAAAACAACAAGTGGACTCCATTTGAATGTGGTTCCTCTTAGCCAAACTCTAGTGAATTCCTTCAGTTTGTAGACTACAGTATAGATAAGTGCCAGCAGTCAATGCTGACTTGGCTTCTACTCCCAGTAGAAAACACCAGCCTGGCAGAAATAGCAAAATATTTCATTTAAGTATTTCTGGATTGTTTTGGGGCCATGTTTGATTGATTGATTGAATATTTTATTAGGCAAAAAATGTAAAACAGCACAGTTACATTTAAAATACTTTGTCTAACAGGTCCGTTCATAAAAGTCCTTGCGGACTTGTTTCCAATGAGGGCCTTGGTATTCAATTCATAGGCAATGTCAATTGAGGATATGGTACTGATGTGTCCTAGTGTCCTAGTAGTACAGTATACACATGCCAAACAGTGTGTTGTCACTTTTCCCTATGCTTACAAACAGTCAATGAACACACTTTGAATTATAATTCATTTGGTGAAGATCAACCCTTTTTCACTAATCATAACAGAATGTCATTTAGATTTACAGTAAATTGTCATTGAAAAAAAGGAAATAATGTAATCTGCTAATTAAGTAATCTGAAACATTTACTTGAATGCTACTCCCCTTAGGCTGGCTACTGTAGCATAATGAAATCACAGTGATGCTAATTGAAAGATGAATCCATCAAGCCAAGTAGTCACTCTTAACCACATGAACCCAAGCGTCCCTATTCTGTCATAATAGGTGAACATTTGGCGAAAATAGGGATCTACAACCTCACAAGTCGCTTGATGCGTTGTGAGCTTGTAGATCAGCTGTTTTCAGCAAAGAGATTTGGTGTAGAGGGAAAAAGGAGGGGGCCAGACAAGTACAGACCCCTGGGGGATCCCAATCAACGAAGCATGGTTTAAATTGTTAACCACATTAACACTAATTAACACTATTCTGGACATGTTATAATACGCAAACAATCGGTGAACATAGGCGAAGAGATTTGGTCAATATCATATTGCCAAACTAAAATGAAATGCAGAATTTCGTTTGGTATAATTCTTGAGTGCATGTTTATCAATTATTGTTTTGTATTATCTTTATTATTATAATTATAGCCACATACAATGAACATAATGTCAACAAAATGAGTTGTACTTGAGTTATCGTGTTCACTTGGAATTGACAATGAAATGTTATAAATGCAAATGAAAAATCACGTGTAATTCTCACCATAGTTGTTTCAGTGATGGATCCAAAGCTGTTGATGAAGATGTTGCAGGTGACATTCACAGGGGGACCTGAGAAGAACATCTCATCTCAGTTCCTTAACTTTGGTCACTCTGCCATTGTCATTATCACAGCCATTTGAACTTTCAACATATAATTGTCCATTGAGGCATGCGCTTATCCAATTTAAAAACCACTCAAAATCCGAAAACGCATGCATGACAAACGAGAGAAGGCCTCTTCTGCTTGTTCTCCTCTTCATTTGTAATCCTGTTTTCAGTTAACAAAGTCCATCAAAACAGACATCGGTTCATCTGACAACACCTGAACCTTTAAATATTTCAGTTAAGTTAAGTAATTTCCTATGAGGTCATGATTTATTGATTCTCCATCACATTAGTGTATTTATAGATAATCAGCTGGGATTTGGCCAGTAGCCTACACACTGGAACATCTCAAGGATGTGGAGCAAATATGAAATATAAATGAAATGTGACCCCAGAGAAATGAGGAGGAAGTGTGTCAGAGAGAATCAGATTCAGCTGGCTTCATGGGCAAAAGGAGAAAGAGAAATTACTTAACTAGGTCTATGGGTTAATACAGAAGGATAGACATACTGCACGCTGTAGGGGGTACACACAGAAGGAAACCAGAGGCTTGAAATAATTATGTGTAAAGGGAAACAGATGTAACCTAAAGGATAAACAGACATGGGTAATGACACATTTCAACACAACAATTAAAGACTTGAAGTAATTCTGTTTAAAAAGAATCACGGCCTCCAGCGCTCCCACTGTGATAACCCATCTGGTATATGGTTTGTGCTGCTTCACTGCCTACATTCGTCATGTGAAACAGTATACAGAGAAGCACCTACAGCACTACTACACCTAGTGCACTTGCTCTTTACCCTTTTTTTTAACCTTTATATTTATTTAGCATTTTTCAGCACATTAGACAGAGGAAAAACGTCATTTCATCATATCCTTTGGGGTTTTTTTTCTCCCACCCACACCCCCCCTCCCCCCATTACAGGTTAATGTCCAAACAGACAAAGCAAAGTAAAAAAGTCAACAGACATATACAAAGTGAAAAAAACAACTAAAAGATACAAAATACATTTGAAAATAAATACAGTAACAATGGCGACAACATATACACATAAGCACATGTTCCAGTAAGCACACATCACAACAGATTAATTGTTGAAAAATGCTCTTTACCTTTGAAGTTCGGTCTGATGCGAGCGTCATATCCAGATGTCCGGCCCATTAGTTTGTCTAAGAAGTCCGATGGAGAGGGTGGCCTGAGTGCTTTACTGGGAAATTTCATCTCTTTACAGTGTGCAGATCTGTCGGGTTAAAGTTAGAAATGCCTGGTAGCAACCAACATGACTGCACTGAGTTGTTTTTCCTCTCATAAGAGAATGTTCATAAAACATCATACCCTAAAACAAAGTCACACTCTAAAACAACACAATTGTACTAGACATTAGTTATTAAAAGGATGACAAACCCTGTCAACTTTGCTGCTTGTTACAAAGACAAGGAGGTCTGTTTGAAGTACTGTACTGTGACACCTGTGGTACACATATCCCTCGCCTGTCATTATAGCAATATATTACAATGGAGAGCTGTTTTCTTGTCATCACTAATTCAGATAAAAATGTGACAGTAAGTATCATAGTGTCTTCTACCACTTTAAAAGCCCTGAGGTGCAAGGAGTTTTCTTTCAAAGATTAAGTTAATAATTTCACTGTCTTGCTCTGAATTAAGGGTCATTCACACCAAGCTCTATAAAGATATAGTTTCAATAGATAATGATATAGTTATAGTAATCGTTAGTTTGAGTGCTTATTGTGAACGGCCCTTTAGAGTTAAATAAGTAACTATAATGATTTATTTACTTAAATAAAGATTTGTCATAATATATATTTAATGCATCCCACTACAAAATCTTTTCCAAATTCCAGGTGCAAACATTATCAACAGTATCATCAATAGTATTAATACAATTGGTAAGCATACAGTTTGTATTCCAATATAGCTATATTCTAAAAGATTCCAGTGACTAGAGCTCTAACATTAAAGCCTTACATACAGCATACAGTAAATATATTTTTATCCAGCTTGTATTCTCCTGAAAACTTTGCAAAGGAAGGTTAATACATTGTAATTTAATATCACTTATGTTTCTTACCTGATTTGCAGAAATATGACAGATGAGACCCATACCATGCATAGCACACGAGATTGCATTCTCTGCATCAAGGTAATATGTAAAGAAATATTCCAGAGTAAAATGCCAGTTAAACAGGACAGATGCTGGACATGTGTAATTGTATGTGGTCTTGCTCTGCTAGCCAGCCTCCTTATGGAGTGATCTGTGCCTCCCACTTTTTCTCTGCAGGTGATCCACGATGCCACTGCTGTATAATTTAGAATTTTCTTTAAGTGTTTGCGTGGAGGACTGGAAGGTTTATCTCTTTTTCATGGGCACATGTATGCTCCAGGAATTACTCAAAGAATATTTAAAGAGACAGGACCATTTTCATAACCTTCCAAGGCTCAGTGTGATCCCATCCTTCAAGACTTTGACAATTTTATATTTGAATGGTAAAGCTTTGAAGTGACATTACATGTCCCCTCTGGATAGAATATAAAAACACTCAAATAGAAATTGTATGTTACTAAACGTCATAATTACAACGTATCATATTTTGTCTAATTTTGCTGGATAATTATGCAGTGCCTCGGGTGAAGATACAACTGAAAACACATGAATCCTATGATTTGGAAAATTCTGTATTTCTGAACTCAACTCTCTCTCAAATTCAAACCCCTGATATTGTTAAAGTAAAACCTAGAGCCATTCACCATTAATTTGAGGATATTTACGTTTATCATTGTAGTGTAGGATTTGTTTTTAAATGAATGATACACTACAAAGCAATTACCAAGTCAGATATTCCTGTTACTGTACATCAAGGTTGCACATCAAGCAACTTGACATGTAATATTCCATAATAGATATTGTGATATTTATAGATATCCGAAGAAAGTCTTCTGGTTATTGTGACAATTCTTTCTCCATATCGCCCTGTCCTACTTTGCAGAAACCAAGCATCTTGTCTGGGCTTTTACAGTTGAATGACTTTTACAAATTGCAGTGGACATGAACCAGAAAATGAAAAGGGAGGGACAATATCCATATCATATGACACACAAAGCTGTTCTTCTTGCATTATCATCTCTTGTCTTTGTGGAAGAACTGTTAATATTATCAGATCAAGACATGGAAAATTTGTTTTTTCCTCACCCTCATTAATTTAAATCTGAGGAACATCCCACAAGATGAATATAATGACTATTCAACAGGTTATAAGAAAGGCATTTAAATTAAGTTAACTGCATGGGCTTTATTTATTATCTTTCCGCCCACCTTGCTAATGCCAAATTGAGATTATTTTAAAACAACGGAGATCATTTCTGTTCATGGGTCAATTACTTAATTAGTACCTTCAAATAGCCAGGCAAATTCTATGCACATGGAACATCAAAATGACATTAGATGCAGAATGAAAGTATTACAGTTGAAATGTTCTAAGGTAAAGGTTCTTACTTCTTACTGTATGAATGTTCTCACACTTCAGAGACCTTTCTGCACTTCAAGTGTCCAACAAGGAGTTTTTGACAAGAAATTCTTAAGGAAAAATAACTCACTCTGTACCATACAGTAGATGATTTCTTTTTAAGGTTTCATCCATTTGGTTACATTTGTATGTTTTAATTGATAAATTAACAGAGGACTTTTAACCAGGGCATTAAGCACTTGAACCCTCTCTATACTTCAAACTAGTACTTGGTTGACAGGGGTTGGCTCTGTACTTGGCCCGCTCTTTTCCCACCACTACACTAAATATCCTCGCTAAAAATAACCGATTTACAAGATCAGCTATTTTCGGCGAATGTTCCCCCAAGAGCAGGGGTGCAGCTGGTAGGTAGATCAGCTATTTGCTAGAAGCAGTCAGTCACGTTAAAAAGACTTTTTTCTTTTATTGCAGGCTTTGTCATTATAAGCTGCTCTGAACACACAGCAAAGCAAAAATCCATGCTCAACATTGTTATCCTGGTAGAGCTCACAGTAGGAGGCAAACATATACACCATGATGATCACTATATGCAACATGAGCCTATAACAGCTGGGGGTAGCATTTTGATGAGATCCATTCATTTGATTTTTCTTCAATAGAAAAAACAAAAACAAACGACAAAACGGGGCATTTGGTACAAATTACAAATATATGAAAATATTCCAACGTGACGTACAGCGTTTCACCCTTTCATGTGCATTAGTGGATTTTCCAGAACCTGGCGTTGACTGTGAAAGTTCAAAGCCGCCATGTGCAGTGACAGTCCACTTCTATGTTTGCCTCTGCTTTGACGAAACCTCTGACGAAACCTCAGTCTCCAAAGAGTAGACCTAGTCCTCATGGATATTGAAGAGCTTGGCCACTTCATTCAGATCCACATGTTCCTCACCATCCTTAATGATCTTTATAGAAGAAAATAATACAGCAATGATTACAAAATGCTTTAAATAATAAAATATTATATTTTAATAATCATATGGATTTATAAGGAAAAGTGACAGTACTAACCTTCCTTGCAATAGGCATTCTGTTGAACACGTTCCACAGGATAATGCCCACCACCACTTTGTCTCTCAGGTAGAAGATGACTCCTTTGCCATATTCATCTTTCTGCTGCAGCGGAGCAGGAGCCGGTGTGGAAGAGGCCACTGGACTTATGGCCACATCCTCGGTCTCACTTTCTGAACGGATTCCAGTTCCTACAATAAATCACAATCAGAGAGCCTTAACCACATAAGCCCCATTTTATACTTTGTTGTACGATGGTGTCCTGCAGCGAATAGTTTAGAAGATTTGATTAACTTTTCCACTTACATTGACATGACCAAAATAGGTGGTTATGGCCCTTGCACACAGAGTCAGAGGCGATTTTTATTGGTGAATAAGTTTTAACGCAGGTTTTACACAGGCGTTAATTAATAGTTTAGTTTTAACGCATCTGAACAAATACAAGAGCAGTCGGTCTGGGTTCGGTAGAAAATAATACAGGACTGGGTTCGGTTGAAAAATAAATAAAGGACAGCCATAGGAGTGCAAGAGATCATAGAGAAACGTCTCTTCCTTTTAAATGTTCATAATCATTTTTTTCCATGCAAAATAATCGTCTTCTGTGCCTTCAGTATAGGCCTGGCTCTTCTAAACTGAATTAACAAGTTTTTTTCTCAATCTGACTATGATTTACAGAAGACTGGATGGTCCTACCTGACTTCTCTGTGGCAGCTTTAGGTGTGTCCTTGGCCGTGGCTTTGGCAAATACTCCTACTGTTGGTAGGCTACTGTCAACAATTCCAATTGCCTCGTAGCCAACGTCAGGACCCAGGTCACTCCTGTGTGAAACAGAGGATCAGGAGGCATGGTGATTAGCAGCTAAAATTTTAGGTTTTCAGAACAATGGCTACGGTATAGTAGTAAAGTATTGCTTGTCGTTGTACATATGTGGCTTGTAACACAACATTCAATGAAAGCGATTTGTAACACAACATTCAATGACAGTGATTCTTTAAGTATGTCCAGCATACACGTTCACATTTATGCAATATAATGGGGTAGTGGTTTTAAATCCTAACATAATACATTTCCAATTATGAAGACGTCTTCAGTTATGAACACAACCTAAGCATATCATACTGTATATTATAAAAGGTATTGACATTGCAACACTGACTTTTTAAGGTTGGCTGATCCTTGTGGAACTGATTTAAAGCATTTTATCAACCTAAAAGCTAATGGATAATTATACCTTGATCAATCTCTACATGTATATAAAGGGCAGGTCGTGCTCATTTTGCTGTGAAATTTTAAAAATTATGTCTAATGTGATGCCCCATTAGCCCCAGTGGGGGGAGGGGTAAGAGATGAGCTGACTCAAACCCAGAATGCTGTACAGTAGCTACGTGGTCAGCACACCAACTGACAGAGCCACCGGGGCATTAATGTTTTATTACAGTAATTTCTCATATTCAAGTATTCAGGTCTGGACACAATCTTAACCATGTTCAGTGAGAGAGTGCGTTTTAAGAACTGCTTTCATATTACAGACTCCATAATTAACAAAAGTTGAAATGCCTGTATTTTTTATCAACATGTTGCCACACTCAGCTCAGCAAATCTCAGCGTCCATCCCACATCTACACGCGTTTACATCTCACGGATCAGAGTGAATTTCATTTAAAGTCAGCTGAACCTTGATTATTAAAATGTAAATATTGCACCCTAAATTCAAGCATGCATAGTGAGCCCACACACCAAATTAGGTTCACTTACTTCATGCCGTTCTTTATTTCAGAACACAAATGTTTTTTAAAAGATAGGTTTTACCGCCTGGCGTCGTGTAGCTCAATTCCACATTCTACCCGGCAGCCATCCTTCTACGTTAATCATGATAACACGTTAACATGATTTTATTCAAAAGACTATGACTAAAACTAAATTAACACTGCTATCCAGGTGGGCGCTCATTTTTTTATGTTGTGAACCCCTCACAACAGGTTGATTCATGGTTCAGATTTTTGGTGGATTACAATCTGCCCAATTTTAATTTTTAACTAGCCGTCAGAAAATGCAGTCATTACAACCTTCACATCTGTAGAGAGGATTAAATTGTCACTTCTCTTCTGGCATTCTTGTCAACAAAACACTCTTGCCGTTAAAGTGGTGCTATCTTTTCTGTCCTTCAAAGAGGAAAGACATCCTTTGTGGTCTGAAATATGCAGGCTCTCTTGACTCCAAGTAACACAGCCATCTGCTGGCAACTCCTACAGACCACAAGTTCTCTTAAATAATTTAGTAGTTGGGACTATTCTCAAGAAGCACTTTTTACACTTACTTCCAGAAGTATAATTTTATAAATTAATAAAAATAAATGTTCATACTTTTCTGGTATTTAAGACAATAGCTTCAGTCTGAGCATCTCTCTCTACATGGTGACGAAACACATTTTACAGGTTTCCATCTACACAATCCCCAGGTTACACTGGGTTACGGCTGAAGCCCTTTCCCTCCGTTGTAACACAAGTTTAACCCATTAATACCTGGGACGCATCTGTGTCACTTTTAGATTTCTTTAGGCTATTCAAAAATAGCAGATATACAAGCTCATAGCGCGGCACCGAGTGCCGCGCTACGAGCTTGTAGATCTGCTATTTTTGAAAAATCGTGAAAATTATTTTAAAAATATTTTTTCTCGATTTTTTTTTTTTAGGATTTTGAAAATGTTTAGAAGCGGCCTCAGGTCTTAATGGGTTAAGCTTGGAGCCACAATTGTCATTGGGAGGGGCTCTTGTATTTTGGACCAATGAAAACCTCTAGTTAGTTAGTTAGGAAAACTGTCCGGAAATAGAAGTTGTTGAACAATGAACACCCACCAGAACATCGATTGATGCCAATAGGGCTTGTTGGCGCCTGACATGTTCTCTCCTGCTAGCCGACCACTCACAACAGCGTGGTCATGGTGTTCCACTCGCCTGCGTCCCAGTCTGATGTCATAGAAACATGCAGCATCTCCGGCCTGAAGCACAGAACAGAACAGTGGAGGATATGTACTATGCATGACATCTTGTACCATAACATCGTACTTGTTCTTGAGTGCAGTTTGGGGAGATAGTTGCCACTCCAAGAGACAAGCACATGTTCTGCAGCCCACATTTACAGAGATGCATCGTGTCTGGTGTCAATGTGTGATATCTGCCTCCATGTAGCTATGAAAAACAAACCAGATTGCTACTGTATGACCTTAATAAAGTTTGACCAAAAAAAGTGTGTTAATACACTTCCCCAATCCGTAAGTTTCTTACCATGCTAATGTGGGGTAGAGTATGTACACATACATTCTTCAAAGGTTTAATCTCTAGATGGAAAGGAAGCTTTTTGGAACTTTAATCTATTGTAATTTGTAAATCATAATTATGTCAGTTTTATTCCAACAAGCCTTTTACATCCACAAAACACAGCAAATACAATATAAAAGGGCATTGATATGTTGTTTAGCGTAATTCCTCGTTTCAAGAGCAACTACAGACTGAAAACATAGTCTCTGACTAATGGCATTGTTCTAAAGACGGGTATGGTCATACTGTAGGCACAGTAGGTCAGAACGTTGGCACAGTAGTAGGTCAGAACTGTCACAATATGAACTTCATCTTCAAACATGAAACTTGTGACCACCAAAACAAAGTTTGACTTGGCCTGTATTGTAACTGTAGTATTTCAACAACAGTCAAATGAGTCTAGAACCTACCACCCAAATGTTGGATCTAGCCTGCAGCTCTGCATTGACCCGAAAGCCACCAAAGTCAGCGTCCACTTCCAGACCTGCAGATTTGGCAAGGTCAACATTGGGCTCCAGGCCCACAGCAGCCACAATGTGATCCGTTGTCACCTATAGTTGGAACATCAGAGAATCAGACAGTCAGAATAAGCTATTTCTACTACATGTAAGAACTGAACTTTAACCACTTTAACCCTAGCGTACCAATTTTGGGTGAAAATAAAAAGCTGAACATTGTGACATCTCACATTGTGAAATTGTAGATCAGCCATTTTCAAAATAATTTAGAACATCTCTGTAGTTAAGTGGTTAATTTGAGTAACTTGGACTCACCACACGGCCATCCTTTAGTTTGATTTCAACCTGGCCATCCTTGAAGGTCACAGCTTTCACCAAGGCCTCTGTCATGACTTTTACACCCTCTGGAAAACCCATGAGAGAGGCACTCAATGGATAACATTGGAAAACAATTAAAAAAAAACTGTGTTTTGTTTGAAGTTGAGGGGAACACAAGCTGAAATGCAAAAGTAACATTTTACCTCTCTTGACTTTCTCTGTTGTCCAGTTGCTCAAATATTCAGGAAGCACCTTTCCCATGTTACCCTTCTCAGGGTACATCTGGACCACCTCCAACCCACCATCAGTTGCTGAAAAGAAGAGTGAAATCTTACAAAAGAGTTCAGCACTGGTATAGTCATGTTCCTTATGTCACTTCCCCTTTCTTTGCTAGGCTTACATCTCCTGCCAAGGGCACAGGCCAGCTCACTGCCTAAGAAGCCCCCTCCAATGATGGTGATGGACTTGGCATTTCTGGAGACCTTTTCCAATGCTTTGAAGTCTTCAACCTGGGGATGCAAGCAAAATCTACGTTCATTCAAGACTTTAACACATAAGATCTGCAGTTAGACTAACACTTTATTCCCATTATTTTGAGTTTCTTATGTGAAGCTGTCGGGAGTCAGAGTGAAGCAAAACTACCCCCCCCTGCTGGCAGAACACTCACCTTACGGAATAGAGTCGTCCTCTTCATCACCTCCTC
The DNA here is from genome assembly GCF_963280865.1 of Gymnoscopelus braueri. Classification (NCBI taxonomy): domain Eukaryota; kingdom Metazoa; phylum Chordata; class Actinopteri; order Myctophiformes; family Myctophidae; genus Gymnoscopelus; species Gymnoscopelus braueri. The sequence goes on along the minus strand of NC_137609.1, from coordinate 26,931,852 downwards.
TCCTGCTCTTTCAATTACTTGAAGATTTCTTGGCTGTCCACCTAGAGGAAAATTCATATTAATGTCTACATAATTTAAGGCAAAGGGTATGTTATACATACGTTTTTAATGTGGCTTACCTGTGGCAATCAGGCACTTGTCATAGGAAATCTCGGTTTTATCATCAAGTTGTATTTTATTTCCCCTCACGTCCATATGCACCACCTGAAGGGATCAACAACATTGAATGTAATTTATCATATTCACACGGCAGCCATTTTACTTTTACTTCATACTCGGTGGTAAAGTTGTAAAGCAAAATAGAAATGCACACCAAAGAAAGCAGAAATAACAAAGCAAACAATGTATGAAATTGAATTGCCCAACCCGTATGCAAAAACAGTTCCATTCTAACCTTTTTTCCAGTGAGCACAGCCACTCCCCCATGTTCCGCACCATTCAAATCTTCAGGATCAATGTAGAAAGATCGTGGCTGGAAGAAGATACTGGCAAACACATATAAAGTTATTAAAAACACTGGATGACTGCTTCATTGTAAAATAAATTCTGATACAATGCCAGTATTTCCATTTCTGCTTCTTCAGTATTTTAAGTGGTGGTCAGAATGATGGCCTGTAATGAAGGCATGGACAAACCAATATCATGTCATTAATTCAACATAGTTTGTTTTCAAGTTCAGGTTAAAAACTAGCAGGGTAAAAAATATGGTAGGCTGTATAAGGGCATGGTCACAGTCACACATGCGCTTCATATGCATCAAAAGTGTCAGCTTCCCCCGTTCACTTCCATTCTATGGGGGAAAACACGTTTGAAGTTTGGAGTTAGGAGTTCACCACTGGTGTACTTTGACCAGGCGTCTACCAATAGGAAATAAGTGCTGTGTTTGACTCCATTTTGGAGCCATTTCGCTTGTCACTCCAACAAAACTCAAACAAACTACACCATTTCTAACCTCTGACTGGCGCTTCCCACAGCCTGCAAGACAACATGGGAAACTGTCACCTCTGAAGCCTCAGCTTGCGTTGGCTATAACGCTCTCGACGTGTATGACTGTAAGTCTGACTTATAGTATACAGTGAAGTAAGTGGCACAGCTGCAGCTAATCAAATTTATAATGGTTGTGTTAGATTTAGGTGTGTAATGACAATACTCTCTATGCTTGCAAATTGGCACAACTAAATCTAACACACCCACTATTCATTGAATTAGCCACTGCATTGCTTACAAGCCTGTCATGTTTTTAATCTGCTGTAGTTTTTAAAGACCAAATGAAATGGCTTTTGGGATTGTGGAAGAGAGGTGAAGAACAGAGTGCAGGCAGGGTGGAACGGATGGAGGAAAGTGTCAGGAGTGATTTGTGACAGAAGGGTACCAGCAAGAGTGAGAGGGAAGCTGTACAAAGGAAGCAGAGCTGGAGGTGGTAGAATTGAAGATGCTACAATTCTCAGGAGTGACAAGGACGGACAAGATCAGAAATGACTACATTAGAGGGTCAGCCCAGGTTGGGTTTGGGGATAAAGCAAGAGAGGCGAGGTTGAGATGGTTTGGACATGTGCGGGGGAGGGATGACGAGTACATTGGGAGAAGGATGCTGAAGATTGAGTTGCCAGGCAAGAGTGGAAAATGGAGGCCAAAATTAGGTTTATGGATGCGGTGAGAGAAGACATGCAGGTGACTGGAGTGATCAAGGAAGATGCAGAAAACATTAGGTTTCCGTTTTCTTTTCTTTCTCCTCTCCCCCTAGCCCCCGCACACACACATGTAAAGCGACTTTGAGTACTTAGAAAAGCGTTATATAAATTCTAGGTATTATTATTATTAACAGATGGAAAATGATGATCTGCTGCCTGAGACGAGCCCGATGGGAACTAGCCCAAAGAAGAAGGATAAGAAATTAAATTGCTTATTGCTTTTTCCGACCATATCGTGACTTATTTCCCAGTGAAAGGGGCTGGGTGGGTCTAAGCCTTTCACAGTCTCTGTCTATCGTCTCGTCCCTTCAGATCTAAATGCAACGACACGCGACACACTCGTGATGCGTCACGCACTGCAATAAGGCAGTGCCGAATCACGTTTATGTTAATGCATTGCCTATTTGTAACCTTAAATGTCTTCAGATATATATATTTAATGTACAGTTTAAGTTCAAAACAAGAATGTTTGTTAGGCACCATCCGGCCACCATCTTTGTTTACATTCAATAGGGTAACACCGCTCTCTAGTGTCTCCATAATAAATCAGCTCTGTGTGGAAGAGGGACATTGAGCTATGGGATTTGACAGGGGACAGACTGGCAGTCACATAATTGTTGGTTGTAAATTCTCCTCTCTTTCTACAGTACTATATCATTAACACCTGCCAATATAATCACATAAAATGTGTGTACGACAGTCAGGAAGTGATTAAGATTAGATTTTAGGGACTTTTTGGGGCATTGGTTGTTAATTATGTCACCGGTTTAACCTGAACTGGAAATCAAACAACAAAATCTGCCTATGTGGCAAATAATAAGAAGAGATCTTGCAATAAAAGTGATCTACTTTTATAACAAGATCACTTATTGCGATCTTGCAATAAACACTGGGAGATTTCAAGCAACAGACCCCATTATTGTTTTTTGTGCATTTATCCTTAACCGGATCAGCAGAGTGGATGTGCAGGCTCTATGTTTCTAAATTAATTTCATTTAACACACCTCCTCTCTTTGCCATTCCATTGCTTGAAGCGTAGGGTGTCTGTCATATTGGGGTCATCAGAGAACCATAGCTCCTTAGACAAAGGTGGCCTCATGTATGGAAGGTCAGGCTCCTCTGTCACTATTAATACCTGGTGGCAAAGTATGTAACAAAACAAAACAGGTATTTATCTGGCTTAACATAGATGTAATGATGAAAAACAGAGTCCAAATATACAGTATGTTATTAAACCACAACTAGTTAAATTGTGAACCTGGTCTTTCAACAGAGGCCTTACTGACCTTGGCACCTGGGTCTCTGGCTCGGATTGACCGGGCAGCAGCAAAGGAGGCTGTACCTCCACCAATCAGTAGATATGGGGCATGTGAGGGGATCTTGGGTAGGCTAGGTACAAGGTCGGTTGCTGGAGCTAACATGCGAGCAGAAGAGAGAGAGAGCAAGCAGAGACAGAGAGAGAATGGAATATATACAAGTCAATACATGAGCCATGTCTAGGTACTGATCAGCAGCCAAATAGACTTGCAAAAATACTCCTGAAGGGAATGAGAGTGAAATGGGATCAATAAATCAATAAAGTGTTTCATGATTTCATGTGTGAGCGATTAACCTTTAGCACTACACGGAACCAAACAAAGATCCAAAGGATCCAGGCAAGGACACAGCTGTAATGAGGGAAAACGTTAAAAGTAAATGAAAAGGAGAGAAGGTTTTTTAATATTAAAACATATTGTTGTCATGAGTTCCCAACTTCCCATCTCCAGCAGTCTGTAAAAAAATCTTACCACTATCCGCAACCACTGAGGACTGAGGTACTGCAGTTTCTGCTGCTGGGGGTTCTGCTGCTGGGGTAGATTCTGTTAGTAAAGCCGCAGCATTAAGCCATTAACACAAAATAATCCCTTGCACTGTGAGAAATGGTGGCAATAACTGGTTTGATGCACTGGTCTGAGTGCTTACCACTCTCCACAACAGGTGCAGGAGTCTGTTCTGTAACCTCGGGTGGGGAAGATTCTATTGGGGCTGTGGGTTCTGTTAGCATAGTAGCAACATTTCATTACAACTGCTGTTATGTAGGCAACAATAAGATTAATTCTCAACATAAGGACAGTAATTCTGAAGAGAAGAGAATCAATGACAAATGCATAAAACCTCAAAATGTAAATGAAATTTAGTAGTTCCATGCACTTGTTAGAGTGCTTACCACTCTCTATAACCGGTGCAGCAGGCTGTTCTGTAAGCTCGGGTGGGGAAGGTTCTAATGGAGTCGTTGTTTCTGTTAGCATAGGGTTAACAATGTTATGCTACTGTACATTGTCACAGCTGCGTTGTATGAAGGCAAAAAAAATAATTACTTTCAACATCAGATCACCATGTTTAACTCAACCAATGAACAATACAGTGTGTATAAGCAAGTTGTAGAAAACACCAGTGACTCAAGATAGGGCTAAGTGCCAATTCTGTTGGGAAAATGGCATTAAAAACTAGGGATGTCCGATATTATCGGCAGATAATAGCATAAAAAAGGCTGTACCGGAAAATATCGGTATCGGTTTTTATGCAAGCTATTTAAAAAATCTACAGCAGAAGAATCAACTTGTTTGTTTTACCGTCTGTTGCGCATCTGTGAGGCCTAAACTGATTAATACGTTGTATTTTGCTATGTATCGAGTACACATACAACCACTTCCACTTCACAATCAACATTACTGTATCATATTAGATTTATTACATATTTGTATTAGATATTATGGCAATTATATTTTATTAGATATGTGATGTTGTTACCTGACAATTAGTTTACTTTTGGTGAAAAAAAGCCTGCATATATCGGTATCGGTTGATATCGGAATCGGAAATTAAGAGTTGGACAATATCGGATATCGGCAAAAAAGCCAATATCGAACATCCCTATTAAAAACGTGTTCTATTAACATGCAGTGTATAATATAAAGGAACAAGAAAAGGTGCTCCTTGGAGCACAGGTCTCCGCCAGGTCAGGTAGGTTATTGTGGACCAGCAATGTTCAGAATTCACCAATCAGGATGGAATATGAAAATTCGGACAGATCCGTCTTGATCACATGACCATAGAGATAATGTGACAAATGTGTATCGATTTGCGTGGACAAAATCAGTAGGAGTAATAACAAAAAAAAGAGTTCTGCAAACTCAGCCTGCGGGTGGCGCTATAACAGGCCAATGTGAAAAGGGTGGCATTTCTTCCTCAACCTAGTGGGAACGTGCACGCAAAATTTCACTGCAATCCAACGCTGCGTTCATGATTTGAGGCATTTTGTTCAAAACGAGCCACTCCTGCAAACTTTAGATGCCAATCTTAGCCAATCAGGATGGAATATGAAAAATCAGACAGAACCATCTTGATCACATGATCTATGACTATATAGATACTGTGTACCGATTTGCGTGACGTTTGGACAAAATCTGTAGGAGTAATTAGCTGTTCACGGACAGACGGACGGACGGACGGACAGGGTGCAAAACATAGTGTCGGCCACGACCTCGGCCTGGCGGAGATAAAAAGTGTAAAATAAATCTTTATAATTCAAATGAAATTCAGTTGTTCCATGCATTGGTTAGAGTGCTTACCACTCTCTATAACCGGTGCAGCAGGCTGTTCTGTAAGCTCGGGTGGGGAAGGTTCTAATGGAGTCGTTGTTTCTGTTAGCATAGGGTTAACAATGTTATGCTACTGTACATTGTCACAGCTGCGTTGTATGAAGGCAAAAAAAATAATTACTTTCAACATCAGATCACCATGTTTAACTCAACCAATGAACAATACAGTGTGTATAAGCAAGTTGTAGAAAACACCAGTGACTCAAGATAGGGCTAAGTGCCAATTCTGTTGGGATAATGGCATTAAAAACTAGGGATGTCCGATATTATCGGCAGATAATAGCATAAAAAAGGCTGTACCGGAAAATATCGGTATCGGTTTTTATGCAAGCTATTTTAAAAATCTACAGCAGAAGAATCAACTTGTTTGTTTTACCGTCTGTTGCGCATCTGTGAGGCCTAAACTGATTAATACGTTGTATTTCGCTATGTATCGAGTACACATACAACCACTTCCACTTCACAATCAACATTACTGTATCATATTAGATTTATTAGATATTTGTATTAGATATTATGGCAATTATATTTGATTAGATATGTGATGTTGTTACCCGACAATTAGTTTACTTTTGGTGAAAAAAGCCTACATATATCGGTAGATATCGGAATCGGAAATTAAGAGTTGGACAATATCGGATATCGGCAAAAAAGCCAATATCGAACATCCCTATTAAAAACTTGTTCTATTAACATGCAGTGTATAATATAAAGGAACAAGAAAAGGTGCTCCTTGGAGCACAGGTCTCCGCCAGGTCAGGTAGGTTATTGTGGGCCAGTAATGTTCAGAATTCACCAATCAGGATGGAATATGAAAAATCGGACAGATCCGTCTTGATCACATGACCATAGAGATAATGTGACAAATGTGTATCGATTTGCGTGATGTTTGGACAAAATCAGTAGGAGTAATAACAAAAAAAAAATAATGCAAAACTCAGCCTGCTGGTGGAGCTATAACAGGCCAATGTGAAAAGGGTGGCATTTCTTCCTCAACCTAGTGGGAACGTGCACGCAAAATTTCACTGCAATCCAACGCTGCGTTCATGATTTGAGGCATTTTGTTCAAAACGAGCCACTCCTCCAAACTTTAGATGCCAATCTTAGCCAATCAGGATGGAATATGAAAAATCAGACAGAACCATCTTGATCACATGACTATATACATACTGTGTACCGATTTGCGTGACGTTTGGACAAAATCTGTAGGAGTAAAAGCTGTTCACAGACGGACGGATGGACGGACGGATGAACGGACAGACAGGGTGCAAAACATAGTGTCGGCCACGCCCTCGGCCTGGCGGAGATAAAAAGTGTAAAATAAATCTTTATAATTCAAATGAAATTCAGTTTTTCCATGCATTGGTTAGAGTGCTTACCACTCTCTATAACAGGTGCAGCAGGCTGTTCTGTAAGCTCAGGTGGGGAAGGTTCTAATGGTGTCGCTGTTTCTGTTAGCATAATGTTAACAATGTTATGCCAACTTTAGATGATGGCAAAAAAAATACAAAATGCAATTAAACAGAAAAACATGTGTAACTCTCTATAGGACTAGGAGTCAGGTGGGCTGGCATCATGCCAATAAAGGTTTGCTCCATTTTCATGCAACATATGATTTTAAAGTGATAACAACCTCATAATGTGGTAAATATAAGTCAATGGTTACATCATGCACTGGTTGGAGTGCTTACCACTCTCCACAACAGGCGCAGCAGTCTGTTCTGTAAGCTCAGCTGGGGAAGATTCTAATGGAGGTGCTGGTTCTGTTAGCATAGTAGCAATAATACTGTACATTGTAACAGCTGCATTGTATGAAGGCAAAAATCACATTAATCTTAAACATCAGAACACCAGAGTGTGTGAAAGCAAGTTGTAGAAAACTCCAGAGACTCAAGGTAAGTGCAGCTTCTGTTGGTAGAATGTCATTAAAAACTTGTTCCATTTACATGCAATATATATGAGGAAAAATGGTAAAATAAACATTTATAATTAAAATGAAATTCAGTTGTTCCATGCATTGGTTAGAGTGCTTACCACTCTCTATAACGGGTGCAGCAGGCTGTTCTGTAAGCTCGGGTGGGGAAGGTTCTAATGGAGTCGCTGTTTCTGTTAGCATAATGTTAACAATGTTATGCAAACTTTAGACGATGGCAAAAGAAAATAATCTTTAACAAAAGACATGTATGACTCTGTTTGGCAAATCCAGTGCCTCAGGATGCATTGGACTTTATCAGAATTCCATGAAATATTTGCTTAATTCTCATACAAGCTATTCATTAAACCATCCAAGGTGAATCTTACCCTCAACTACTGATGCATCAGGTAGTTCTGCTGGTTGTTCAAGGGTTGTTTCTATTACTGACTCAGCTGCTGTTAAAACAATTCATAGTCTGAGATTAGATGCAATTAGGAGACTGTGGCACCGTGGTAATATAAAGTCTTCAGACCTGGACCCATACAGGTCCAGGTGGGCAATTGTGTCTGGGTTGGCTCAGATTCTATTACCTCGGGTCCAATTAGGGTTTGGGTCCAAAAACTGTCGGAACCAATCAGATCTCCGAACAAATTTAACAGGTATATTAACATTCGAGTCTGTCATTAAAAAAAGCATCAGAACCAATCGCCACGGGTCCATTAGGATACGGTCGGCCATTTTGGACCCGTGTAGAGCTGTATACACTACCCCACCCCGGACGGACACACACACACAAACACACACTTTAAGCAGGGGATACTTTCTTAAGCATGCATGCTCACACTCATATATCTGGGAACAGGCCTCTGGCCATATGCTATTCCCTACATTTGGCAATCCAAGACTTAGGGGCTTTACAAACATGATATATTACACACAAATGACTAAATAGATGAGAAAATATAAATGATGAACCTGGGGACGGTTCTGCTGTTTCACTGGGAGCTGGCTCTTCATGTACAGGTGCTGGAGGGCTAACATCCTCAGCTGACAGTGGTGGTTCCGTTTCAGTTGCTGCAGGTTCAGAGGCCTGCTCTTTCACTTCTTTGTGATGAGAAATAACATAATTAGCATTATCATCGTTCATCAATCACAAACACAAGCTATACCTAGACACCAGCTACAGTACTAGTTACAGTACTGTATTACAGTACTACAGCGTTTAAGATTATGTACACACTTCTGCTCAAGGCTAATCACTTTTTTATTAGGTTATTCAGATTGCTCTTTAGACTGAAAAGTATATTTTCACTATCAATATATTAAGCAAAGTTGATAAGGGGTATAAATGTTTAAGAGGAAATGAATTACCCATTAAGAGCCTTGGGATATTAACTCACCTTCTGTTTCTGCGGCAGGTACAGCTAAAACACAAATTTGAGGAAAGTAACTTAATCTGCACTTACAATAATGCTGTAATGGCTACAGTTATGAATAGATTAATACTACTTCTTGGATTTATATAATCCCAGAGAGGACCATTTTAAAAGGCATAATTGAAAGCTTTAGTGATAAGAAAGGCCAGCAACATAGCCAGCTTCAAAGGATCAGTGAAAAATTCAGTCCCTACCAGGAGCGTCTAGCTTCATGTATGTGTCTACTTGTGCTGTGGGGTCCTTATTTGATCTGGATTCAATTTCTGAAATACGATCTTCATATCTCTGTTTGTCTCCCTTGATGGTTTGGAATGCCTAGAAAAACATACAAAATCATTTGTAACATGGCAGGAATCATTAGCAGATATTCTGGCCAAAGACTATGGTTTACCTCTAGCCTACTAAAAATCTAAAATTGCCAACAGGGTGACCCCAAAAAAGTACAAGGTCCACAGAAAATCATGATTCAGAATGAGAATAGTCTATAAAACTGTAAAATGATTATTTTATGCTACTTTGTGATTTGAAAAAAAAAAGGTTAGTAGACAACAGAGGGGCATGACATTCTACTTACATAAACTCCACCACCGAGAGTGGCTGCTCCAACCAGGAGGAAGTATAGCCTGTTATCCCCACCGCCACCTCCTGCACCACCAGTTGACATGTGGGCCACTGGTATAAGCGCTGGTTTACTGCCATTGTTCAGTCCTGTAAACAGAAGACATTTGTAATATCAAGATTTGCCCAAAAAGTACATGAATGTCTGTGTACAAACAAGGTCAATGTTGCCAAACATAATGTCTTCCATGGCAGCTATGGCTTATATTAAGTGCAAGAATCACTTCTCAGACTGCATTCCAAACCTACAGAATCCAGTTAACAAAATGACAGGGGGAAAAATCACCTCTGTCAGGAGGATGAATCACTTAAACCTTATAGATGTGCATTGACCAGACAGGGTCTATACTAGGCCCCCTTATTTTTTCCCTCTACACCAGGGGTCCTCAAAGTTTTTTAGGCCAAGGACCCCCTAGCTGAGAGGGAGATGAAGCAGGGACTTGTTAATGTGTATTTTGTCAAACATTTAACCACTTAAAAACTGTCAATACTTAGTAAACTTGACCTTTCACTCTAATAATAATACATTTTATTTGTAACACACTTTATATTTGAACCAAATCTCATAAGTGCTACATATTAAAACAAAAACAATAATAAGAATAATAAAACAGTGAAATGAATGCAATTCAGATCAAAGGTCAGCTATACAGTCAGTGTTAGGAAAAAAAAACACGGCATCACTGAGTCCATCTAGGCAAATGCCTCGTTTTAAAAAAAAAGGTTTTTAGTCCCCTAAAAAGCGTCAACGGACTGTGGTGCTTTCAACAGCTGAGGAGCAGCTGAGCAGAAGGCCCGGTCTCTGTACTCTGTACTTAGTCTGCTGTTTTGTAGATCGGCTATTTTTGGCTAAGGTTCTCCTCCGAATAGGGATGCTAGGGTTCAAGTGGTTAATAGAAAAACTCCTATCACACAAAGATTTGGTGGCCCCCCTGTAGCAACTCTGAGGACCCCCTGTTGAAGACCTCTGTGTGCTCTACACCAAATGTTTTTGCTGACAATTTGCCCATCAATGTACAAGCTCACTGAATGTTTGCCCCAGAATAGGGACGCTAGGGTTCATGAGGACACCATAACCTGGTGGTACTGTTGTTTTTCTGCATAGTGCAGGATAGTTGGTGTATACTATACTGTTGTATACCGTCGTTCATTACTGATGGTGCTTCTTATTGTCATGGATGGTGCTTCTTACCTTTGTATTGCTGTATCCGACAATACTTTCCTCACTCTGTATCTGTAACTCTATTGTAACTGCTGTGCTGCTCTGGGCAACCAAAATTCCCCTGCGAGGTCAATAAAGGTATCTACTGTAGTATCTATCCATCTTCATGTGGTTAAAATCCTAAAACAACAATAGAACCAAATCACCATGGAAGAGATCACTGCAGTGCAGCAGTCGAATAGCACGCACAGAAAGAATGAAGGTGCAGCACTATATTGCTTTTATTTGTAAAGTCATAGAGCTGAATTGGCAGATTCATAAAAATGCAAGAGATGCAATTAAAGTATCTGGTGTACAGCTGGGCATTTTATAGGTTATTTCAAATCTAATATTTTGAGTTTGGATTGTGGAGTTTTTAACCAGTATGTGGGAGGAAAGTGCACCACAGTTCTCAGATGGACTAGTCTCCTCTCAAGTGGCTCTTATTCCAAAGTCTGCACCCTGCTCTCCCATTATTATAGCTAGATCATTGACACATCCAGAGTTTCTAGCTGGCATGTTATTAATATTATATGGCTTAATGTCATCCAAAACGAGCACTTACAGAATGGCACAAAATATACAAACAGTCTCGGATCAAGAAATGAATGAATGACATGCATTATGCAACATTTGGGTGCTTTGGACTTGACCTTACTCTGTATGAACACAGACGTCAAGGACTCAGTGTCCTCGTCGGAATAATAAATGACAGTCAACTTTCAGAACAGAAAAAGGGGAGCCCACCATGACATCACATGAACATAACATTAACACACTTCAATCACATGAAGACGTTGCTGCTGCGCTACAACTCAACTACAAAACGATTACAATCTGTTGCCACTGCCACTACCCTGGCGTTTAGAGCTAGATACCAAAACGCTCGCCCCAAAACACAGTAGCCCCGGGGCAAATCCGGCGGTATTCACCTGGAATTCCTAAACGTAACCTCAGTAAACTATGTCTGAACCTAACCTTATTACTAAACGTAACCTCAGTAAACAATGCATAATACCTAACCTTATTCCTAAAGGTAGCCCCAGTAAAACGGTGCCAAAACCTAAACGTATTCCTTACTTAATCTCAGTAAAGCTATGGAAACTTAATTTCTAACCTTGTCCTCAGCGAAACAAACGCACGAATACAAGAACCACTGGGGGCGAGCGTGTTTTGGGGCGAGTCTTCCGATTACCGAGCTAATACATTCACTGTTCCATAACGTAAACAGAAACAACCCCTGCTGTCTAAACTAGGCATGTCATTTGTATTGCTTGCTGTGTGAGCACAGTGTAAGACATGTTCCTTTAAATTCGTTAACATTTGTATTATTCACTGAACTAGCTGATATGTAAGGTCAGCCAGCTAGCATTGAAAGAAGACAGCCATGAAGTCACTTGCCTCCTGCTCTCCTCGCGGCGTTTTGCCGGCGACACAACAGCGTTGACGAGGCTCTGGCAAGGGGGGCAAGTTTGTTCCACACAGTCTTACATTTCAGCATGGTGGCTCTTGCTTCCGTTTTAAGCGTTAGCCCGCTAACTACTTAATGTTGGACGTGAAATGAGAACGCTATCCCCGGATTCAATCCACGCGCACACACACATACAACACAACACACACACCAGTAGTTGCTAGCCGCTCTGCTCCACACACGCTAGTGCTACGTCAAGGCCATAGGCAGGTCATCGAGCCCAGAGGAATCATGGGTAATCCGCGTAGAGAGAAGACCTGGATGGAAAACCGAACGCAACGTTACGTCAATGGCGTACTTCAGGCTGATTTTATGCCTCGTCGTACGACAGGGTCGCGTCAAAGATCGCGTGCCGAAAATCGCCAATCTGCAAGCTCACAACGCGTCACTTCCGCTACGCGTTGTGAGCTTGCAGATTGGTGATTTTCGGCGCACGGCATTAGTCTCCCATTGTAAGAATGCAATGCGGAAATGCTTGTTATATCTCAATGAAGAAGTTCCAATGTTTGGAACTATACCTCTGTGGTTTGGAACTACAGCATGCAACATCATACTAAATTTAATCATGAACCGAACTGATTGTCTCCACATTTTGAAGACAACAAAAACTTAGAGGCGAATATTTTGAAGACAACAAAAACTTAGAGGTGAATAATTATTATGTATTTTTCCTTCTCCTTGTTTTTTTGTGTGCCATTTACAGCTATTCCCATGATTCATTGCTCCCAGTGTATCTAAACTGTGTAAAAAATTAATGCTGTTTGGTTGTTGTTCATCTTCCTTCTGAAAGGTCTCACTCTGGTACTTATTACTTAAACTTCTAACTTCTAAATCCAACACAGCAGCAGACGTGCGCGTTGCTGCCCTCTTCAGGTTAACAGTAGGACTACAGGGAGGGTAAAACATTTCGCCCTCTGGTGTCCATTCAAAGGTCAGCAAGGGGGGAAAAGCCCTTTTCAAATAAAGGAGCCTTTTCTGATTATGCATCATGGCAAAATATTTTTGTTGAATCTAGAGTAGACGGCTGTAGACCTGAAATATCTCTCTCCAGCTCAATCACCAGTTTAATATTCATAACAACACAACAATACATTTGTTGCCTTTAGTTGACTGAGATTCAATCTGTGGAACTAGAATTTACTAACTTAATTGAATCCTAGATAGCTAATGATATTACAAGCAACCAGAGGCTTCATGCCATGAACATATGTGGTAATAATAACAATAACAAAATGTGTTTATTACTTTCTTTATAAAACTTATACAGTAAGAACAAATCACTTGAAATTTCACTTTTTTTTAATCATGTATTTTTGTTTACTAAAGAGCTGGAGGATGGGGAGAGGCAGACCCCTGTCACTGAACAAACACTATATAAATTATTGCTATTGGAATAGTACTATTAACACTTATTTTGACAAACAATATCACCTACAATTTATGAAATATAATTTCCCTAGCTGGGAAAAAATGCTTAGATATAAAAATGTACTTTTACTGAAGTAAAATGTTAAATATTGGACTTTTACTTGTAACAGAGTATGCCTATGATATTGTCACTTTTAGTTAACTACTGCTTATGTCTCATAAAATACACAACTCCCACACCAGATTAAGAGTGGACTGCATTGTCCTACTGACAAAAAGTATCTACCTACACTCCTATAGTCAGTCTACCTTCTCAATCAGAGCCTTACATATCAGCGAGTGCAACACATACAAAAACACTTATTGATAGTCAAATCAGTCAGCATTAAAGAACCTCATGCTCTCTGCTGCTGCCAGATTGTCCATCATGTGAATTTGTCAACACTTGCGAAATTCCAAATCGCATGTTCTATCTTGTCATCTCTGTTTCATTGTTTAGCTCACTCAGTGTCATTCATGTATTGTTTTACTCTTACATGTATCACAATCTGTTTCTTGTACTAAACCTTTGCAATGTATAACATCTGCTTAATGCTTACAGTATGTTTTCCTGTGTATTACATTTTGTAAAAGTAGCATTAGCTGTATTATTACACTAATTGGATTTGGTATTAATAGTTATTGTTATTTTCATTCATTTTAATATGATTTGCATGTTTGTAACCTGTTCCAATAATTGTGTTTTCACCTGTTCTTTTTTATGGAGCTTGTTAAATATTTGTCCTGGGATCACAGATGAAAAGATGAAAACTGTGGCACATTTACAGAAATGTTTATTAATGTGAACTCTCCCTGTAAAATGAGCTGAATGAAAACAAATGCATAATTATGTAAATAAATACTATCATAAAATGAAAGAGTGCTTAAGTCCAGAGTTTGTTAGAGTCAACTCAACAAATTTCATTTATGAACAGCCATAATATAGGCTATGTATATACATTTTCGATTCCTTAACTTATTTTACAAGGCCTGAAATTAGAAAATTAGAACGTAGTATAACAATTTGCATAATAATTTAATTTGTACATAAAAAACGAAAATCTACCAAACTACAGCTCAATCTATTCATCCCTCCTTTTTTCCAAAACAAAATACATTTCTGAAAAATGGCATGCCAACCTGTTTTGGACTGGTTTTTCTTGTAACCCTGCATGTTTCTGGGAACCTTTTATGAAATAAAACAAGGAGCTAACCTCACATCAAAGTGTGCCTCTTGGTTCTAACAAGTTGAATAAAGCATCACAGCATTTGGTTTATTATGAAAACCACCCCCACCCCCACCTCCACCCTCTCCATCTCTCTCTCTCTCCATCTCCCTCTCCCTCTCCCTCCCCCTCCTCCTCTCTCTCTCTCTCTCTCTCTCTCTCTCTCTCTCTCTCTCTCTCCACTCCCCCCCCCCACCCCCCCCTCCTCCCCCTCCTCTCTCTCTCTCTCTCTCTCTCTCTCTCTCTCTCTCTCTCTCTCTCTCTCTCTCTCTCTCTCTCTCTCTCTCTCTCTCTCTCTCCCTCTCTCTCCTGCCTCCCCCCTCTCTCTACTTGTCCGTTAGTGTGATCAATTTCTCGACTTCCTCCTTTTGGTGTGGCTAGGCTGAATACCAGAACACAGGATATGCCTATGACTAGTGTTGCTCTCGGTTTCGCAGCAGCAGTAGTAGTGCTTGAGGACAAACACGCTGTGCAGTCAAGATGAGCACAGGGGATGTGGTCTGCACCGGCTGGCTCATTAAATCCCCCCCTGAGAAGAAACTAAAGAGATATGTGAGTACAGGGGAATGGGCAGAGCAGTTTATTATGTTGGTATTATGCATTTCACCTGAACTGTCGTAATACCAGTCTATGCTGTGGAGCAGTGGTGTGTGTGTGTGTGTGTGTGTGTGTGTGTGTGTGTGTGTGTGTGTGTGTGTGTGTGTGTGTGTGTGTGTGTGTGTGTGTGTGTGTGTGTGTGTGTGTGTGAGAGAGAGAGATTTTTGGATATTGCTTTCCATGCTGTGTGAAATCGAGGGTTGTTTACATGATATAATCTCCTTTACATCTTCTTCCTCATTCCCATTGCAAAGTATTTTTTGAGAGGTTGGTTGCGTAATGTGAAAGGATTATTTTGATAGTCATGAATCATAAACTAATACAGCATTTAGACTATTCATGATATATGATGTACTTTGAATAGGCCTATTTATCCCATTAATTAATACTGTAAATGTGAACACTTTCATGAATATGACCTATTGTAGTTGTATGTTTACTGAGGTCATGTGAGCGTTGGGAGGAGAAGGCCATGTGTTATGAAGTCTGTTTTGGGAGAAAGCTAGCTTGGCATTCTTTGAAATTAGGGTGTGCATTGTGAAACATGAGAAGTACTGTCATTGCAGTACTTCAGAATGACCAGACAAGCAAAAAACAAAACAAAAAAACAACAACCAAGCTTTTTTTTTATGGATGTTTGCACTTCCTCTCTTTACAAATGGGAAAGGCCATTAGGTCCAAACCACTGTTGTGTGTTTGGGGCAGGGAAGCTTATTATTAGAGTGACTAGAAACTTTAAAAAAAAATTGTGTTTAGATGTTTTGTGAGAGCCAGAGGCAAACAACGAAGACACAGTTTTCCAAGATCCAAGAAAAGACACTGGTTGTGTTCTGTTATTGCGCTGATGATGTATGGAGTATGGAGTTTTCTGTACACAAGTTCCCTCTCTCTTATACACAGAAGATGACACAATTCATTTAAACAAGGAATCTGATAGCATGTTAAGTGCAGGTTGGAATCACATGATTCATTGGCTATGTAGTTAATGCTATATGAATTCAAAACACAGGAGAAAAAAAGGAAAAGAAAAAAGGGTTGGGGCAATGTTTCTCAGAATCCTCACCCTAACCACACAATGTACCAAAAAACAAATGTTAAACTGCTGCTGTCAACAACCATTAGGATGTTTGTGTGCCTTTCCTCCCTATACCTTTTTTAAAATCAATGAATATTTAGATGTGGTATCTAAAAAAAATTTAGAAACTGAGAGATCAGTTTCAGCATTCTTGTTAAATTTAGTGACCAAGGAAATAAATGTCTTTGTGTTGGCTTTTTTTTTGTCACGTAGAATGAACTTCCTCTTCTTGGTAGGCTACTTCTGGGAAACATGAAATTATGTTCCGCTTAGTGACCATAGCAAAAGCAACAAGTGCTGTGTAAAGTGGATGAATTAGCTGCAAAGCATTGCTAAAGGAGCTCTGATTTATTTTCCATGACTAAAGTCTAATTTATACTTTGTTGTATGACTGTCGCTTGCTTAAGGATGGGGTTGGGGGGGGGGGGGCATATGAATTATGCAGTGCTTTGAATGAACTGCATTAACATTGAAGTTTGAAGTTCAGTTCAAACTAATTTATGTGTGACTCTGTCTAATCTTCTGTCCCTACAGACATGGAGGAAACGCTGGTTTGTGCTTCGAAGAGGCCGCATGAGTGGCGATCCTGATGTACTGGAATACTATCAAAGTAAGAGCTCCAAAAAGCCAATCCGCACCATTGACCTGAAGGAGAGCGAAGTGAAAATGCAGACAGATCAACTCATTCTAAAGAGAGCATTCAGTGGGAAACATCTCTTTGTTGTAAAGACGTCATTTCGCATATTCTACCTGGTGGCTAAGACTGAAGAGGAGATGAATAGGTGGATTCAGGGCATCAGTCAAATTTGCCACTTTGCACCACTGGAAGATGCAGGTAATAATGACATACTTTTTTTTCTTTTTCTTTTTTGTTACGTTAAACTTTTCTCAGTGGCTCTCATTTTCTTACCAAGCGCTTCTTTATTTACATGATCATTTTAATAACATTTTACATTACATTGCCAGACAATAAATGTTATTGCCAGGTAAAATATGGCTTTTGGCCTTACTGTTTGGTTGCACTTGATATTGACAACCATATTCTTAGTTAGCATTGTAAGTCACTGTGGTTGAGACTTGAGAGCATCTTGGAAATCCCTAGAACGGGGGTGGGGGCATCATATCTGGCGGTTGGAGCGCTGTCATCTGTGTGAAACAGATAGAGTAGGCAATGATTTCCAGAGACAGAGGAAAAAAATTAGAAAAACTAAAGCTGTTTCTGGGGGCCTACCCACTGCTGGAAATGATGACCATTCGTTTTGCAGTTGCTGAACAATTGTAAACTATCGCTAGGATACCAAATTTATGAGAACCTGTAATGCAGTTTTAATAATATTAGCAAACACACTTATTCTCTGTAGAAAAAAACCTAGTATAATAGTAGCACTATCATTAAAGTGACTCTGGTCACTGAAATTTTAAGCCAGTTCTGACAGAAACAATGTGTACCTACAGTGTTCTTTGCTAATGCAGACTGTTTAACATTGTACCTGAGTTAGCCACATCAGGCTTTTGAAGTACCAATGTCAAGCTAGTGAAGATACATCTACGTATAAACAAACCCAACTACCCCTATAAGTCTGCCCACAAACCAGCAAATACAGGTTGTACCGTTTTAGACACATCCTTTGTGTCACTCTCTCTCTCTTGCTCATAAAACTGGAATCATTCTTCCCTCTCACCCCAGGCCCTCATCATGCTTCAACTGCTGCACCATTGACTACTAATCATGACGAGTCCATGTTAAGCGAACACAGTTATCCAATGGACTATCTCTTCCTCTCACAGTGTGAGACCGGGAGAAGTGTAAGCATTAGGTACGTACAATCTGTAAAACATCTTACATGGGAGGAAAATCACAACACTTTATAGTTTTTAATAAATGTAATGTTTTCTATTTTTTATCTTTGTAGATGTGACAGTTTTTCTAACTCAGAGACCTCTCTGGAACAGAGGTCATCAGATGATATGGTCGAAGACAATTTTTCCTCATCCCTGTCCATCAATATGGCTTCATCTTTTGCTCACACTGGTCTCCCTACTTTTACCGATAGAAGGATGAGTAATCCTCCTTTCAGTGCACCATGTACTCCTTTAGCCTATGACAAGCCATGCAAGTTGACGGCATCTTCTTCCTCTCCACTAGCACGCTCCTGCGCAACACACATTTTTCAGTTTGACAAACATTTCTCTTCTGAATTATTGGAGGCAAACACTGATGGACAAACACCTCCTCCACTGCCGCCTAAACCATTATCAGAGCAGCTAAGAGATGAAGGAGCTCATGGACGATGGGGAATGAGTGCACAGGGAGTCTCAGGCCAACCTGCACTGATCTCAAGTAGGCTCACTCTGTCAAGCCTAGATCATGTCAGAACAGGTACTGTATAATTGTCAACAGAAGAGCAACACATTGACTTAAAATATACATAAGGAAGACCTAACATTTGATGGTTCCCCAATCCCAGTGAAGTGTCTAGCACAAATGATAGGAGAAAATGTGACAAAACATCATGATTATTCTGGCAAACTTGCAGCATCTGTAAAATGTTATGACATTTTGAGAATCAAGTTCAGACTTTCTTTGGGAAATTTTCCACAGAGAAATATAATGATATGCTGTGATCTGGAGAAAGTTACTAATGCCCTCATTCAACTAGCCTGAGTAGTGAATCTTATTCTATGCTGCTGTTAATTCAAAATTCAGCAGCTATAGACTCATCCAGATCTATGGTGGTGGGACTGTCTTCTTAGAAATAGGCCTTATAATTATAAACATCAAAGTGAAATATCTTTGATGATTTGTTTTAGGAGACATTGAGGCTAAGTCATCAAGGGTCAATATGCTGAGTCTTAATTTGGTGAGTAAAATGATGTACTCTAGATCTAGGATATTATTGTCATCAATGGCTTGTGTTTATTGATTGTCCAACATAATTGATACAGATGGTGTTTACATTGATGACACAGCACATGACTTTCTGACCTATTGTCTTTTCAGCAGCCTTTAAATACGACTCAAACTCCAAATGACGCAGAAGACCCAGACCATTATATCCCCATGGCATCTCCACCTGCCTTTGTTACTGGCAAAGAGTTTGATGGTTATATCCCCATGAGCCCAATATCTATGAACTTCCTCAAGACAAACTGCACTGCTGAATCTCCTGTCAGCCTTACTTCTGTTGTGTGTCAGCTTGGAGATCTAGTGCCACCTCCAGTTAACCGGCACCTCAAGCCTCCGAGGACAGGTGAGAGCAAGCTTTATAACATATGGTTAATATTTGGAATAGTTCATGATATTCTGTGGCAAACCAAGGTACCGTAGTTGTTACACGAGTCAATCTTTTGCTGGGGCTCCTCGTAAGATTTTTTAACAGTCTGGATTTTAATAAATTGTTATCTTCCTCATCTACAATAAAATAAGATATTTATGCCTTTATGCAATCTTGGGTGAACTTTTGTAATCATAAAAGATTGCAAATAACAGGTACATTTTATTCTATCCTGCAACTATCTATCAAAATACTACCTTCCTGAACTAATGTATATGTCACCATAGAATGATTTATGTAGAATAGAAAACAAAATAAATATACTAATGTAAAAATATTTTAAGACTGTCTTTGAGTTACAGATTAGAGGATCATGTCCAATATTATGTCTTTCCTTGAACCTTAGCTCGCCCCCCGCCCCTTGATTTGAGAGACCTAGCTACAATTAAAGAATGTCCCAGCCATCCTCCTCTGAGCACCATGACTGATCTAAGGTGAGACTGAATACAGTTAATAAATCAATGAAGAATAACATTGAACAATAGCATTTTAGATATGAGATCAAATTCAGTTAATTACAGTAACCTCCTTTAATACTTTTTGCCCTCATAAATATTTCTTAGTTTCTCAGTTAAGGCAGATAAGATTTATTTAACTGCCGGCACAACAGTTGTTGATCTCAATTAATTTCTTTCTTCCTGCATGTTTGCAATTGTGTTAATCCCAGCAATTCAAACTTTTTACTTCTTGAGAGAAGACATGATGAGAATGGAGAACATAAAGAAGACGAAGACACAAGCTGCAACACAACTGTAAAGTTATTTTCACTGCTATTGAAATCACCACGTTTTTCAATAAAAATCCAGATAATAATGGTTAAGGCTTGATTACAACAACTCAGTGATTCAATGAATTAACTACAACATTTCCCTTTACCTGACATGAGAGAGAGATCAGAGATCTTGTACTAAGAATACAGACTTTGTTATCCTGAATTATAAGTATTTGTGGTCTTATCAACAGCAATGACTTTGACTATAGATGTTCATGGTTTCTCTTTTATACAGGCTTGGGCTAGGAGATCAAACCTCGACTACCTATCCTTGGATTTCAATTCTGCATCCCCCTCTCCTACACACAAGGTATGTTGTCACTCAATACACTGCACTTTTTTCCTTTTTTTTTTTAACTTAAGTCTTCTGCACTGAATACTTCTTATTATTGAACAGCTGCTGACCCTGTAAGCCTAATTTATAGTGCATCGACATAAGACCGTGTAAACTGCCACAAATAACTGATTTTCAGCAATGTATAAATTATGCTTAAGACAGTGGATCCAAACTGACAGACAGCAGTGGAAATGCAAACTAACAACTAATAGTAGGCCTAATACCTCTATAATCTCTATTGATAAAGCAGAATATAATTAACAATCATTTTGGGATAATAATCTTTTAAATTGTATTTTGTCTGACCAGATCTTCAGTCCAACCAACCTTTTCTCATTGTTTAACAGAAGCCTCTTCTGGTTGACGAGCACAGAGTGGATTACGTGCAGGTGGACGAGCAGAAGACTCAGGCCCTGCAAAACACTAAGATGGAGTGGAATGATGTCCGTCAAAATTTTAAATCATACAAGGAAAATACACAATGACAATATCAGGTACATTTCATTTCAACAGGAGAGAAATAAAGGTATTGGCTAATAAGGTTCATCGGTGGAATCTTTTTTTAATTCTCTCATACAAGCACTTTGAAAGTCTATAAGACTTATGTTTCTAATAGAAGAGACACCATATTTCACTCTAAAGACAAATTTGATTAACGGCTGCATCCCTTGTAAAAATTGCCTAATCACAATCTGTGTCACAATTTTTAAACTGTATTTTTTTGTGTGTGTGTGCAAAGGACATTGCAAAAATTCTGTTTCCTCTTTTTGGAAAACAGATTTCTTTGGCCAATTTAAGAATGATTCTTGAAATATCAGTGTTTAAGTCCAAATTAAACTAAAGGATCAACAGACATAAGGCTAATTATGTGTTTGTAAAGAAGTCAATTATTTTGGATGATACTCAAAGTGTAAACATTCCCCTCCCACATGATGGAACATTTTAAACTGGATTGAATGGACTGGTGTTTCCACATATCATTCATAGTTTCTTTCTCTCTCTCTCTCTCTTGGGTAAACAGTTTACTAAGATTACAATGTTTGGTAAAGGGCATTTTGTTTTAGTGGCATTTTGTCTTAGATTTTAACTATGAAGTTCATATTAGGATATTATGATATATTATGATATGAACTTTTGAAAATGGCACTGACTAACCATAAGCCTAATTATCGACTATTTGTCTTGTTCGAAGCCTATGAATGGACTATTAAATTTAGGCTCCGAAGCTTTCAGATTGGAACCATTCATAATGTTGTCATAAGGGGCACGTTAACTATTGTGGGCAATCTGGGCATTAAAAGGGGGCTTCTGTGGCCCAGCATGTATCTTTCTCAATAATAAGTTAAATAATTTATCTCTTATCTGTTTTCAGCTTGTTATCATTATTATGTGTTCAATCCTTTATTCTTTGTTTTACATCCTATAAATACCAGTAGG
The DNA here is from genome assembly GCF_963280865.1 of Gymnoscopelus braueri. Taxonomy (NCBI): domain Eukaryota; kingdom Metazoa; phylum Chordata; class Actinopteri; order Myctophiformes; family Myctophidae; genus Gymnoscopelus; species Gymnoscopelus braueri. Next base: position 26,909,693 of record NC_137609.1, on the reverse strand, counting down.
TCAACACAAGAGTTTTTGTTGTTGTTATTGTTTTCGTTTTTTGTTGTTGTTTGTTTTGCTTCTTTTTGGCAAGGGGGGGGCTCCTCAACAAAGTAATAATGAAGAATGGCTGCAATACTAAGGGGGAGGGGGACATGAAACTGCAGTGTGTGTGTGTGTGTGTGTTTGGGGGGGGTACACTACGTCATTATTAAGCGCCGATAAGTTGTGGTACAACATCAATGGAGACTGCTGAAAGGAGAGCTTTGGAAGTCAAGTCATTGTTACCATCACTCGGTGGGAGCAGTAAAAGCTGTGTGCTGGTAGGTTGTTTTTCATTCATTCACACCAGTCTGATCGTCATGCGTGACATTTAAATGCAGTTTTTGTGGATTCTTCTCGTTTAACCTGGGTTATAGCTAACCTGGCCTAGATACGTTTGGTGTTTAGCTACAGTTAGCAGTCAGCTCTCAGAAATCTCATCGCAGACCACAAAACTGTCTATGCAAACTACGTGTGGGATTATTAGCAAGCAACTTCAAGGTAGCTGGAAACAATTTAACATGTAACTGTATTATATGGGCTCAAGTTCAGTCTAGGGCCCAGGAGGCTCGATTGAAAGGCAATAAAGCTGGTTTGTGTCACCGTTACCGAATTTGGAAGATCTGCTAGCTCACAACCAGTGTTGCCATATATTGTGAGAGAACCCGGTCTAGGAAAACAAGCCCAAAAGAAGAAAATATAGGCCACATGCGCACTTTAAACCATCGGCTATATTTGAAAATAGCCGATCCACAAGTTCACGATGCGATGTGTTGTGAGCTTGTAGATCTAATATTTTCAAAAACTCTTGCAATAGAATGTGGCATGTTTTGAATATGTTTGAAACATTCTAACAACACTGCTCCCTGGCACAAAACATTTTCATGAAAATCAGCAAATAAGCAAGTATAGTAGACTAGAGTAGACTTTAGAAAACAAGCCCCAAAAAACGCAACTACAAATTTTTACAAGCAACTTAACTGTAAAAGAAGCCCAAACTCGCTTACAATAAGCCGGTATGGCAACACTCGTCACAACGCGTCGATCTGCAAAATTCGACGCGCGACGCTGTTATACGGCGAAAAACAAAGCCCAGGCTTTAGCCAACTTGAGCTTCGGTGTTGGCTGAATTCCGCTAAATAAATCCATCTGCATTCTGGCCCCCGTCGGTAAGTTTACATCGTGTTATAGAAATACCATCCATCACTTGTCTGCATGACCCGTATTAAGATAGTCTTACGTTAAAAGACCTCTTCAAAAAACAGTATGAATCGCAGGTAGGGCGGATTTTAGCCCTAGAATGACTGTGATCTTACATACATTTCAAGTATTCCAAATACACAGTCATAGATCTCTCTCGGTCCGCCACTGTGTAGTGCCCATCTGCGCGGCCATAAAAGTGCTCTAAACTCCGTCTGTACTCACCCAATAATTAATTCCTAAGACGTCTAGTCATATTTTGTCCTCTACTTTCATATCCATGTGAAAGTTCTGCCAGAAAACGTGTGTTTAGTCAAATATCTCCACTTATTCACGAGCTGCACACGGACGAGTTCTGTGCGACGCGAGGGGCCAGGAATGATTGCAGCACTGAATATACGTAACTTCCTTAAGGACGCACAAATGTTTGGGACACACAATTGGCAGGTGATGATTCATTACCCCGCAGCAATCACAAGCACCTGTCAATTGTGTGTCCCAAACATTTGTGCGTCCTTAAGGAAGTTACGTATATTCAGTGCTGCAATCATTCCTGGCCCCTCGCGTCGCACAGAACTCGTCCGTGTGCAGCTCGTGAATAAGTGGAGATATTTGACTAAACACACGTTTTCTGGCAGAACTTTCACATGGATATGAAAGTAGAGGACAAAATATGACTAGACGTCTTAGGAATTAATTATTGGGTGAGTACAGACGGAGTTTAGAGCACTTTTATGGCCGCGCAGATGGGCACTACACAGTGGCGGACCGAGAGAGATCTATGACTGTGTATTTGGAATACTTGAAATGTATGTAAGATCACAGTCATTCTAGGGCTAGGCGGATTTGAGCCCGCAGGTTCTGGTTTTGTGTCTCTCTTGGCCTATTTAAATAAAAGTAGGACACTTTGGGCCTGCTGCCCCCGTTGTCTAACCTAGCAGAGGACAGTGGTGGAAAGTACTTAAGTACAGTCTTCTTTTGAGGTATTTTTTACTTTACTGGAGTATTTTCAATACCTTTACTTCTACTCCCCTACATCTCAGAGGCAAATATAATACTTTTACTCCACTATTATTTGAAAACTTTAGTTGATAGTTAATTTGCAAAACGTACTTTAACCAGTTCAGACCTATAATATACTTTGGGCTTTGGCAGTTTGGCTATTTGAAAATAGCCGATATACAAGCTCAGTTGTGAGCTTGTAGATCTGCTATTTTCAAAGGATTTATACATTTGGAAACTTGTGAAATGGGACATTGTGCATAATGAGTACTTTTACTTTTAGTACTGAAGTATATTTTGATGCCAATACTTTTGTACTTTTACTCAAGTACATTTTTAATACTGTTACTTTACTTGTAACAGAGTATTTCTACATTACAGTATTGATACTTTTACTTAAGTACACTGGCAGAGGACATTGTGAGGAAGAATGTAGCGCAGGCTGTGCTAAACCCGCCTATTTGGTGTTTTGCGTCAGTGTATTACCTGTATATTATGCAGGCAGAGATTTTCAAGATTTCACTGATCACAGAATTTTGCAGGTATTAAGTTGGGCTGAGCAGTGGCCATAGGTTATAGGGCTCTGTGTGTTTCCAATGTGGTCACCATGTAATTCAAACAATTCAAAGGCAACAGTGAAACATAGACCTAATATTGATAATGATTTAAAAAAAACAAGACTAGAATATATTAATAAGCACATTCTATGGTAATAGCATAATTGACAAAAACAACATGCTTTTTACAAGCTTGTTTAGATTTTGTTCAACCGGCCGGTCATTCCAAAGACATTCCGGACAAGACAAATATCTGTATTGGAAGTCTTGCCAAAACTAGTTTGACTTGCTGTTGTTACATGATGTTGCTGAGAAATGGGGCATTACCATTAAGTATGGTTGTTGTTTTGTTTGTTCAGATAATGTTGAGATTGCAAAAGTCTTAATTGCACTTCCATCTGTTCTAGTAACCCACTAGCAGACTGCTGTGTTTGGCCTCAGTGCTTATTGTGCCTCACACTGAAAATAGCAGATCTACAAGCTCACAGTGTGATGAGTTGTGAGATTGTAGATCGGCTATTTTCGGGGCGAGCCGCGGTGCGCATAGTAAAGTATAAATCAGGTGTACATACACATGGTGAGGTTCATTTACTCCTCACCATCAAGCATCAATGTGATTAGTAGACATAACAACTGAAATGTTCCAACTTCAATAAATGTTCTTTTAAAATTCTTATTATCTTGTCTTAATTTTCAGAAAAGCCTATAGTGGAGGGGCCTGGAGGACATCTTGACTGCTGCAATCGTACAACCTGGCTGTGAACAGTCACATGTATATGATGGCTTCTTTTTGGTTCATCATACTGTAGATTGGTAACCATGGCCTCTCACAAAGTAAACAAGCTTGCAAATGATTCTGACCACTTGGCTTCAGCCTGTGAACAGCTGTCGGTGTGTGGTCCAGACCAAACTGATGAGGAGCTTCAGTCTGAGCTACACACCACTCCAAAGCCTCAAACACCTGGGAAATTTCGAAGAACTGCTCTGAGATTTTTTGGAGTCCGTAAAAATATTTGTATTTTACCTTCTATATTTGGAGGAAGGAACAAATGGTCCTCAAAAAAAGGAATCGGCAAAAGTAAAACACATGATGGACTTAGCAAGGCAAGTCAAGATGACAATCTGGACAGTGGAGTTGTTACAGCTGGGAATTTTGAGTATCACAGTCAGAAGGAGCCTTCCACAAAGTTCCACAGTGAATTTAACCAGCCTGCAGATCAGAAGTCTTTGTCCCTCAACCGGCAAAAAAAGGGACTGAGGAGCCTATTTCACAGCCTTAAGAATCATAAACACCATAGAAATGTTGAACTGGAAAAGAATGAAATGATTGCAATGTCCTCTCATCTCTGTAACAACGAGGTGCCTGTTGTCCAGGACAACATGAACCAATATGTCACAGAGTGCCTGGACAGCTTGTCTGAACCCACTGTGCCTGATTTTACAAATGCAGCATGTGGTGCAAATATTGCCCCTGAATGTATTGACGTCGATGTTACGTTGGAGAATATTACGGTGAGGCAAGGCAGTTTTAAGTCTTTGCTTGAGGATCAGATGCTTGTTCATCAAATGGAGGGGATGAACATGATGTCAGATGTTTCCAACAAACATGAGGGTCGCAGAGCACGCAGTGATTCTTGTCCATCACTTCAATTGACCCCAGAGCGTAAATTGAAGGGCCAACAGCCTATTGGCTCATCGGATCAGCTCAACCTCATTTTCGGAGAGGTCGCCTCGCTGAAGAGTTTTGATTCACTCACTGGCTGTGGTGATATAATTGCAGATCAAGATGATGACAGTATTGCAGAGAGCACCGTCTCAGGAGAAAGGAGTAGAAATGCAGGGAAAAGGGCATCTTGTTACCTCACTTACCAAGGTGGGGGTGAAGAAATGGCCTCTCCTGACGATTTCGATGGGGATAGCCTCCCTGACCTCTGGGGAAATGCAGCTTCTGAGGAAATGTGCTATACTTTCAACAAAGACAGTGCAAGTTTGACTGAAGAACTATCAGATTCTCAACTTTTGGACTTAATGAACAGTAACAGTGTACTGCAAGCTGGAGCCACAGATACATCTTCTATGGCTGATGTTTTGACTCCTCAGAGTGATCATCAAGAATCGGTTCCAAATAGCGATGAAGGTTACTATGATTCAACAACCCCAGGGCCAGATGAGGAAGGACAAGAAAAGGTTGACAGAATAAGAACAGATAGATTACCAAGAGACAGTTACAGTGGCGATGCCCTCTATGAACTTTTTGCGCCTGATGACAGCCTCATCAGCCCATGTTATGAAAACCAATCAAAGCGGCCTAATCCTGAGCCATGCAAGTATTTAGGTGAACCAGTAGATGGGAAAGGTTCTGCTTTTGTGCCCAAGACACGTCAAATGAGAGGTGCTGAGCTCTACAAAGTGCAAGATTTTCTGTCTGCAGAAATGTATAGCATGGGTAAGCAATCCAAAGAGTTGCCACCATACTCAAGAGGTCTGCAAGAGAGTAACTTGAATGAGGCTGTTGATTTGAATTCAGCACATCAAGCATCTATCAATAAAAATACTATAAAACCAGAGGTCTTTGATGAAGAGAGAAATATGCCTGCCCCAGTGGAAAATGCATCAAGATCTGTAAATGCTGAGTGTGAGAAAAGACATGGAAACCAATCATTATTGAGTGCATCTGATCTACATTTTGATCGCTTCTCATCTGAAACATTTTGTGAGAGAAGAGAACATCAAGAGGAAGACCAGCCTGTTTCCAAAACTTGTAGTGATTTGGATTATGGACAGACGGTTTGCTTTTCACAAGCCCTTGTGGACTACACTAAACACACTCGGTTGTTAAGTAGCTCACCTAGTAGCATGGGTGGCTTGGACACACATGCGTCCTTTGCCCAGAATATGCAGGCTTTACCTCCTATTGTCACTTTTGATGTAGTGGACATGCATAACGAGGGTGAATATGATGAACAACTTCAAATGGAAATGGAAGAGGACATTGCGTCCCCCTATCAACAGTTTGAAGAGAGCTACTTGCAAAAAGATGCATTTGCTGACTATCAAATGTTAGACCTGTATGAACAGAGTCTCTTCAGCAATACTTGGGCCATTGCTAGTCTCCCCCGCCACCTTAGCCTTACAAGAGTCAATCAGTCAATGCCTAGTCCCTTATGTCTAGACAAGAGAAGTAGATCTCTGGACACAGAAAGCCCGGAATTAAAGATCGCTGACAAATACAGGGGGAGCAGTGCAGCTATTGTCGCCTGTCCTGAAACCGAAAAAGTCTCTAAAAGAGAATCCTCTCAACATCGTAGAAACAATGGACACGTGTTGACTTCTGACATCAGAGACGATAGCAGCAGCATGTTTTTATCATGGCAGACAGAGACGGCAAGGACTTTAAGCCCTCCAAAAATGGATGGAAAAATAGCAGAACAAATGCACAGTCTCTGTCAAACCCAAATAAAACACACAATATTGTCGGGTTCCTCCTGTGATTTTATTTCACAGACTACAGAGCTTTGTAACAGACAATGTCATCTTCCACTGCAAGCAGATCCTTGTTTACCTCACAACTCCCTTGTTTATTCTGATATGATGGGAGAAGATATGTTGGTGACAGCGGTTTCAACATCAGATGTTGGAGACGAGGATACGTTTTACTCAGCTGCTATGATCTCTCAGTCATATAGTCAATATGGTAAAAATAGACCAGTGGCTGTTGCCCAAGGAATGCCTCAATTGGCTGACGTAAACCGAGGTGCTTCTGAAGAGGAAATTGACTTCATCAGTGAAGCAAGAAAACCTATGGATATGGTGCGGCCTCTGGCCTGCAACAAATAACTTGTATAGAGGCAACCGTTAATTGAAGGGAGCTCATTCTTCAAGTTGGCATTCATCTAAGCTTTTATGATGTCCCTATGAGTGTCTTGTATGTTACGTACCTATAAAATGATTGTCCTGTTACTTTACTTGCATTTGCACAGCAAATTTATTTGAAAAGTAATTTTACACTGTGATAGGCAGGCTATGGAAAACATTGCAGAGGCTTCTGTGCCATCATGCTGCATAAAGTGTAATGGGCCTCTCCAGTGTTTGGTGTGAAAATGGAAAGGTATGAATTGTATTTTCTTTGCTTGCTTCACACAGATCACATACATATGGTTCATTGTCAGTCTGAAAGTATTTAGGTGAGTAATGTGTTTTGTGTTCTTATTGAACTGCTCCCGTTTGCATCTCATTAAGATATTCAATTGCACTAGAATGTGTTTAAATTGCATAGCCTCAATATCCAGTTATTGATGGTAATGCTATGCTTTGCTTTGTTGATTTTGGTATTGATTAGTCTGCTTTCCATTGCACAAGCCACCCAGGGCTGGCCAAGGTTTACGCACAATACCAATTGCCTCTTAAGCACAGTTGTGCTCTCAATGCCACAGTGCTTTGGTGTTTAGTGTTGTTGATGCATCTTGTTTCCAATATGGGTACTGATGTGTCAGCTTGGTTACAGTTTCATTTTAATTTTAATTTTTTTATATGTATATTTAATTGCCCCCATGCCCTGGGAAGCTTTTTTGGACCTAAATGTGGAAAGATTTTTTTTCCTTTTGTATGTCATATTTTTTTCAAAAGGCTTAACTGCTTCTGAAATGCAACATTATTTTGAAAAGGCATAAGTGCTTCTGAAATGTACATGTGCTTCATTTTTTGTTTACCTGTCCTGCTACTGATCTATCAGATTGCAAAGTATTCTGATCTTGTCCAGAAAAGCATCACTTATCATTTCAGACTCTTGTTATTGGTCAACAATAACCTGTGTTGGTTGTGAGATCAGGATGTACTTTTATTTTATAGTGAGAAATTGTCTGAAAGTCTTTGAATATGTATTTATATTTTCACCATTTTATTCAGAGCTGCCAGTATCATTTTACATGATTGTTTTGGTGGAATCTTTTTTTTTTTTTTCATTGTCTCTAGATTATGCTCATATCATGTTTAGGTAATTGTTTGGGGAAATCTGATCTTGTTTTGTCTATGTAGAGGGCTGCCTTACATTGAAATAAACATCACCTGACACAAATATATGTGATATCTTTTTATTTTCAGGACACATGGCCAAGTCTGATAGGTAATACAACTTGAACTTGGCCAGATCTGTACCGATCAACCTGTATTTGAGCAGCTGCATCGACTTACAATATGAATTTGAATGTATAATTAATGGGTCAACACTGCTCCACTCCAATTACACCAATGCATTAAAATTATTGGAGGAATTGAAAATATGTTCTTTATTAAGTTTATTCTCAGAAAATGGGTGACACTGAATTACAACCTGGCTTAAAAAGGTACGTTATGGCTCATGGTCTAACATCTGGAAGCAAGTGCAAACTACATCTTTTAAAATAGGGAAAAATGTATACTTATTTGATTCCAGTTAATTTAATTTTGACTGAGATTGAATGGCCAGTGTCATTAGTTCTAGTTAGCAGTTAAAAGTACTTTTTACAATTTGATATGGACTCAAATGACTACATTTTATAATGAATGAATTTGAATATGATCATGAATGAATTTGAATATGATCTCACTATCGGGGGCCTCATCAATAGACTTGATTTTGAGGAACATCACAATATTTACTCAATGTTCATATCCAAAACATACTGTATTTGTTACACCTTAGGGTAGCCATTAATTTTCATGTGGACTGATCCAAGACCTAAAGTCCACATTCATTCAACGATATCCATTCCAGAGGATTTGGCACCTGAGAAGTCTTGAGCACCCCCCCCCCTCTATCGGAAGAGTTGGCACTCCAGGACCATACTATTGCTGAATGCTGATATAATGTTGGCTACACTTGTATTCACGCAGGGAAAACCCCAGTAGTTTAGGGCAGTGGTTCTCAACCGTTGGGTTGGGTCCCCACATGATTTGGGGGGGCCCAGATTACAGTGAAGTGCCTATTTAAGGACTTTTAAGACCTTTTTTTTTTAATACAAAAAGAAAAGAAAAAGACCCATTACTGCATCAAAAGTAATCAACAAACTATACTATAAAAACTGGCCAAATTGACAAATAATATAAGAAGGAGGCACAAATTGTGAGGTTGTAGATCTGCTATTTTCACAATATTTATCTGTGGAACCGAAAATGCAATGCCTCAACTCCTACTTTCCAATCAAGTTGTTTTGGATTCATTTTTTTTCGCAGCTTTGGTTGCGCGTTTCTATCCAACTATCTGGCAACCCCGGTCAAACTGCGACAGCAGCACAAATGGCAGCAGTGTAACGTTTTGTCGCGGAGGGGAAGCACGATGACAGCAACAAGGTAGGATCTGCACCGTTACTATTCATAAGAGTGCTTTGGATTTATACGCCTTCTCGGTGACTAGGGTTAGAAATCACCGTTTTGCCATTTGTAGGGAACCGAAACCCTCAATACACTTTAAACTTAAGTTTAAGTCACTGAGATTGCCGATAATGTTAGCACAGGGCTAACTAGCCAACGTTAAAGCTAAATAACATTATCAATGTCAATGTTACCTTTTTGGATATCGAAAGTCAGCTGTTAAGTTGGCCTTAGCTAATGGCTATATGGCTAGCCTACCTTAACTATTCTAGTAGATGGAGTGGCCTGACCAGCTGGTGGTTACAGGCGCACTAACTAACATGTACGGCTGTGATTCTGTAGGAACACAGATGTAGGAAGGATCATTTACTTGCTTAAATGGTGGCTAACTAAATTGGCTAGCTAACGTTTGCTAGGTGTTATGTCCAGGGCCTGTAGAAATAGGCAAGAGACAATTATCTTTATCTATGGTCACATCCCACAAATATGTCAAATATCGTAACGCAAGAGAGAGTGCATTGGTTGATATGCTGCTGACATCACTTGCAGGTTATGGCAAACGGTCTTTTTTTCTTAGTGATGTCCATGAACTTATGATGCTGCTGCTGTGATATATGCCAGTGGTTCTCAACCTTTTCAGGCCGCGACCCCCCAAAATAATCATATTTGAACTCGGACCCCCACCACCCTGAGAAGCACTTGACATTGTAGAAGTTGAGGCATTACATTTTCGCTTCCACAGATAAATATTGTGAAAATATTAGATCTACAAGCTAGACCGGCTACTTACACAATCTTTGTGAATATTCTATTATAATATTCTTATATAATTATATTATTTGACAATTTGGCCAATGTTTGACCAGTTTTGTAGGATATTTTGTTGATTACTTTTGATGCAGTAATGGTCTTTTTTTCTTTTTGAGGTATTTAAAAAGGTCTTTACAAGTCCTTAAATTGTCACTTCCCTGTCATCTGGGGACCCCCAAAAATCACGTGGGGACCCCCCTGGGTGTCCCGACCCACATGTTGAGAACCACTGATATATGCTACACCTCCCTCAGTTCATTTCGTGTCCATCGAATTTCAAGGGGGGTGGGGGGGGGTGTTCATCAGGGACAGGGTTCAATTGCGCAGTCATGCAGTCTGTAGTCAGGTTATGTATGAATCATAAAGGATGACTCCATGGCTTTGAGAAGAACACAGGCATTCATCTTTCTTCTGGGTTTCACTTGTTGTACCCAATCATTCTCAAAACAAAAGCCTACAACAACACTCTGGTCGCCACGTTTAGCATTAAAACATGTTTTTGAGACAAATCTCTGACGAACGTGAATTTCTTCAACGGTTGGTCTGTTTTGTTGTACCTGGGGTTCTAAAGTAATCTACTTCACTTTAATACACTGATCAATATTCTACATTAGATATATTCATGTTACTTCAACATTGCCCAATTCTAGCGGCTGAGTGTACGTTTTGAAGGGGATTCATATGAAACCATGACTCGCATGAAGTAAGCAAATAATCTGTTTAGTTTAACATATGTAGTTGGTTTTACTGTTTCATTGGACAGCTGTGCTGTTATACAGTATAATGTCTACACTCCACCACAAGTCCCAGTCAAACGCAGTAAGAGAGGGAAGTAATGTGAATTGCAATTTGCCTATTAAAGGTGCTGTAAGTGGTGGGGTATAAAGTTTAAAGTATATATTCTAATAGTAGTCATTGCTATTGAGCAGGGGGTTTCAGTTGATTGTGAGCCAGGGACCCACCATCCTGACTAAGAATCAACCTGTGGACTTCTGTTGTTTCAGGTGGGGATATGGGTTTTTTCTTGAGTTGCATAGAGTGTGTATTCTTGGCTATAGTGTACTTTACGTTTACTAAAGAGCTGGAGAAACGTGGAGACCCTGTTACTGTACACTATTTCAGGGGTTTTCAACAGGGGGTCCGGGATCCCTCCCTAGGGGGTCCTCAGAGTTGTTACAGGGGGGCCTGAAATATTATTTTCTACATGAATCACCTGAACCCTAGCATCCCTATTCTGGGGGGAACATTCGACGAAAATAGCAAATCTACAGGCTCACAACGCGACGAGTTGTGAGCTTGTAGATCTGTCATTGAAGCGGGCAAGTAGGTGAAAATGGTTCTAAAAACCTATGTTTAGTTAGTGTTTGTAACCCAAAGCATGGAAATGGGATTGAAGATTTTCAACCATACAGGGTGCATTATCATGTAAACTTTGGTAAGATTACTTTTTCTTTTACATAGGCCGAACATTTTTAATGATGCTAGCTTCCTTTCAATAGCCTGATTCCTTTGCCTGATTTGCCTACATGGTGCCTATGTGAAGCACAATTCAATTAACCACTTGAATCCCAGCATCCATATTCTTGGGGGAACTTGGCATTATCCAAAAATAGCCGATCTACAAGCTCACAGCGCATTGTGAGCTTGTAGATCGGGTATATTTGGGGAAGAGATTTATTTGGTGTAGACTGAAAAAAGCTGTCCAAGTACAGAGCCAACTCAGGTCCAGTTAGGCTAATTATGGCCTTGCATTGTGATTGGCTTAGAGGCATTCTAATGAGTGACAATATCTCACGAGTCACGATATGGCCCTCAAACGCATTCACTTGACCTGCAACCTAGCAATGGCTGCTGCTGCCACCTGTAGATTTGGCCTTTTTTCGCTGAATAAATATTGTTGAAACTGCAGTATCATCACAATAATACATGAGAGGGACTCTGGAATGCTATTCTGTGAGATATTGACACTGGTGTGCTAATTTATTGCACTTAGCCTTCAGCCTTATGCTTAGAATCGCAGCACACCAATATCTCACAGTATAGCACTCTCTTGTTTATTATTGGTTAATAAATGTGTACTGTATGGGCAATACATATTGGATTTGGTGTTGGTTAATGCTGGTTGCATGAGTGGCTGGTTTCAGATTAAAGCATCCTTAATTATTTTAATTCCACTTTTATGAACATTTGATCTGGGCCCTGGCAATCACTACTGTAGTTGGTTACAACTGGAACGTTGTTGATTGTCTATTGAATATAAAAGGCACCAGAAACAACTTATCAAACAGTCTTGAGATTTTGTGAAATTGTACTTGAGCTACACACAAAATAAGGTTAATAAAGAAATAAAAAACAGTATGAGCATTCTCTGTCCTGCAAGAACTAGCCTGAGAAGCAAATGTATATAAACATTGTGTTCATAACAAAGCACGGAAAATGCATTATAGTGTCCTAGTGTGTCAGGTAGGTTATTGTGAATCCACCTGCGATAAGCTTGTGCTAGCTGGAAACAGTACAGTACAGTGTGTAAATGGACCAAGGGTTCATATTTACACACGTTTACAAACGTTAGAGGAGCGCCCTCATTTCCCCGTACCGGCAGGAAATATCTCGGTGTGGAAGTGAATGGCCACCACTTACCCTCCACCCAACACCGCTGAAGTGCTTTGAGCAAGGCACTGAGCCCCCGAGCTGCTCAGCTACCAACAGTATAAGACTGTGAGCGTGCTGGTCAGCTCCCAGGTTGTAATGTGTGTATGTGTGCAGGGCGTTTGCTGAAAATGAGCATCTGTGCTGCTCACTGCTCAGCAGCTTTCCCTGGGTAAAGTAAGAACAACAACAAAACAAAAAAATCAACTAAGCAATTAGTTAAATCCAAGCCCAGATGAGTGGCTTGCCTTAGAACACTGTTCTTGTCTTGGACGACCAATTACTTTCAAGCTACAAACCGATATGCTCGTCTGTCATCTCATAACAAATTGTTAAATTGTCTAAGTGTCTAGTAACCCTTTTGTCTAAATTTCTTTACACACAAGTACACAAAGACCTGCAAAACACAAAATAGACACCATTCTATGTGGTGTTCACTCTCATTAACTACTTATCAACAGCCCAACAGGCTAGCCGTTTGTCTAATTTTAAATTGTTTAGTTAGCAAAGAAAAATAAGAATTGGTCACCTTATCCCTTGTCCAGACAGGGGGGGTCAGCTGTACAAAGGGGACTGAAGAGATCTGCTTCACTTGTTGCTATGAAACAGACCTGCACAAGCCTGTGCATGTGCAAAGATAGTGTTGAGGCCTTGCTGTGTCTAAGCATGTGAATGCTTAGACACATGCTAGATGCTAGATGTGTCATGAAACTTGAACATGGTAGAAGGTTATGCTATTGTATATGGTGCTGTCAACACCTTTCTCAGCAATGTTGGTTTACAATATTATATATTAAAATAATGTTATGTCTGACTTCCTAGGAAATGGAACAGTAATATTTGTGCGTGCACACACATGTGCTGGCCAGTACCACCATCAGAAGCCAAAATCAGGCAATTTTTTGTTTGCATGATTGCTGGCTCCAGACTTTTAGTGTGGAGTTCTACTGTAGGCCAAAATGTTCTGCATTTACTGGCTGCCTAGAGAGATGATGAGCTGTTTGTGTTAGTCGTGACTGGTAAAAGGGAGTTAGCTGATGACAGGGCTGTGTTGCTAGGCAACGCATGTAATGGGCTGAGCCTCTTGAAGCTAGAATGGTTGTATTTTACTTGCAGGCTGGGGGAAAGTAGAGCTTGGGGTTCCCAATGGTGAATCCAGCTATTAGTCACAGAAGTTTTATTACAAATGTTTACATATGCACAAATTAAAATCATCCCACACAGAGTAGGTACTGGTAGTCTGATTATTATTATTTATTTATTTTCTCAAAATGGACATTTTCAAACATTTGTGGCATGCATACAACACAGGAAGGACACAAGGAAATGATATGTATGAATACTTGTTCTGTTGGCTTAAGAGTGAATAAGGTTTTAAGAACTTAAAGGTAGGGTAAGTGATATTTTTTGGTTAAAACAAAAAGTATTTTGTTAAAAGGTTAAAGCACTATATTCTGATAGTAATCATTGCTATAGAGTGTTTGTTCAGTAACAGGAGTCTCCCCGTCTCTCCAGCTCTTTAATAAACGGAAAATACATTTTCCGGTAGGTGTCAAAATCTCAGCCAATCAGGAGAAAGTACCCATTTTAAGCTAAATTTTTATAGTCTTCCAGTTCCAATTTTGCCTGCTCATTTCTTAGTGTCATCACTTCCAATTTCACTTGTTTAATCTATATCCTGATTGAGTTCTCTATCCTGATTGGATAAAATTGGAAATGAAACTGAAACGAAAATGCATTTTCTGTTTTATAAAGAGCTGGAGAGACAAGGAGACTCCTTCTACTGAACAAACACTCTATAGCAATGAGTACTATCAGAATATAGAGCTATTTAACACTTATTTTAACCAAATAAAATCACTTACCCTACCTTTAAGTGATCAACAATGTGGTTTCTCATATAGACTTGAAGCCTTAATAATACCTGAAAACTGGTTTTCAGCCCTCAGAGAATTGTTTCAGTAGACAAAGGTGCATACCATTTATTTTTAATGATTGCAAGTTCAAATTCTGCAAATTTTTAAAACACATATTGTTGCTACTATTCTTTTCACTTGCTTTGAGTAATGTAGAAGCAATATTGTGATCTGTCCTGTTCATGTTTGAAATGATTAGTGATTTTGTAACTGAATGCAACAGCATTATGCAGTTACATAATTATCTTTTCCAGTTTAATCAAACCATACCATATAAAATGTTTGCTTTGAGTGTGGGTCTACTCTACTGTATATTGCTAATTGGTATTTCTGTGTTTTGTACTTTCAGGTTTACGTAGTGTTTTGAATTCGTCCGCTCACAGAGGAGAGACCATATCACTTTGACCCTACACAGACCTCTTGTAGTGCTGAAGTCAACAGCTGAACATGACACCTGGGCTGTTGTGGAGTTGAAGAATCATGTGGTGGAAATCTCAGGTGGCTATGCAAACGTGATGTCAACATGATCCATTGTGGAGAGCCTCAAAATGGAAAAACGCCCATGCAGGGAGGAGGCCATTGACTCAAGTGAGGCCCAGCATGCCAGTGGTGACTCCGAGGATGACAGTAGCTCGGATAGCGAGTCAGAAGAACAGGCACGGCAGCAGCTGCAGGTGAGCAACAGCGGCTGTAAGAGGGGGGAGCCCTTTGTTGCTACGAAACCTCACCGACAGCTCTGTCGCTCTCCATGCCTTGACCGGCCCAGCTTCTCCCAGAGTACCACTGTGCATGAGTTCCGTGTTGATGATACAAATGATGGACCGGGGATCAAGCATGCCAGTGATCGGGACTACCAAACCAAAATGGACTTTGCCTTGAAGTTGGGATACTCAGGGGAACAGGTAGAGGCTGTGCTTAACAAGCTGGGGGCTGCTGCTCTCATTAATGATATTCTTGCTGAGTTGGTGAGGCTTGGCAACAAGATAGAGCCTGAAATCCAAGCCAGCATCAGTACAGCCACAACGTCATCTTGGACCCCCTGTGTTAAAGAGGTGGTTAGTCCAGAAGCATCACTGGAAGAAGAATCCGTGGAGATTTTTGATAACCTCAGGCCCATCGTCATTGACGCATCAAATGTGGCGATGAGGTAAGACACTAACATTATGCACAATCATAGTTTGGTCTTTACTTGAGTCGGAATGTATTGGATTAGGCTATTTGACACACATCTTCTTTTCAGTAGACCATAACCAGTTGGTATTGTGTTAGCCTGAAAGAGAGCCCTATCGATGGTCTTGAAGGGCGGATCCAAACCCAGGCGGTTGGATTCCAGCGCCGCTTCCTATTGCTTCACCAATCTATGTCCCCGTCTCCCCCACCTGCCTTTAAATGGAAAATGGATGTGTTTTTTGATCCTCATTACATGCTCTTTTAAGTAGACCATTTACCTGTTGGTTTTGTGTTGCTTTGTTTTCTAGCCATGGAAACAAAGAAGTGTTCTCTTGCCTTGGTATACAATTGGCTGTTGAATGGTTCAGGGAGAAAGGACACAAAGACATCACTGTGTTTGTTCCAGCCTGGAGGAAAGAGCAGTCAAGGCCTGATGCCCCTATCACAGGTAGTAAAGCAAAGTTGTTTTCCTTTAAAAAAAAGTCTTTGCATCTTGCAACCATCACTCTGAATTCACACCAGCAGCGTCACCACGCCGGCACGTTCTGACTGAGCATCGGGTTTCAATGCAAAGTTTACGGAGACGAGTGTCTCAATGCGTAGCATCATAAGTTGAGAGAACATCAGCTTTTACGCTAGTGCACAGTGTCAAACCAATTGGGCTGTGCTCTGAATAGGAGTAGGCGTAAATACTGTATACCAAAGAAAAAGACTACTGTACGAAAGTGGCAGATTTAAAAAAACTGAATTAAATTAGCAGTTATTTATTTTTATTTTTATTTTTTTACTACATTTTTATCCCACGATTTTGTAACCCCATTTTTTACACCCAGTGCCAATTGTCTATGTAATCCTGGGCACCCACTCCCTCTGCCAACCTAGGGAGGCCAGGGCCGAGCTCATGCCTCCTTCAATGCATGAGAGCCAACTGACCTTCTTGTCACCTGACAGGGGAGAGTTTCCCCGGTAGGACGTAGCGCGTGGAAGGAACACGTTATTCCAACCAGTTCCTTTCCCCTCCATCAGGCGCCCCGGCTGGTCAGGGGGAGGCAGTATTGTGACCAGGATTACTGCATTTTTTTGTGAGGGTACCTACCGTAGGAGACACAGGGAGAACATGCAAACTCCACACAGAGTAGGCCCTTTCGCCAACCCCACCTAGGGTATGGGCGCTGATGACGCGGAGGAGAAGACACGCCCCCAATGCCCACAGCGTCCCCGGCAGGAATCGAACCCTGGACCTTCTAGCTGTGAGGCGACAGCGCTACCGACTGCGCCACCGTGCCCCTTCCTCATACAATACTGTTCTGCCCTAGCAGTACGTCACACTCGTTCTGTTTTTCATAGTGACTGTCATCAGTTCTCAAACTGGATGCACATTAATTAGTTAGAAGTGCTTGTTTCTAATATGGCACACACACTGGGGGAGGGTGGGGGCATACGTTATAAAACATGACACTCAGACTGAGGCATATGCAGGATGTAAAGCCAGCGGTACATGGATATGTGCAATGGATAAACAAGGGATTGCTATTAATGAAATTGATAGATAATGTTTATTATTTGAAATCTGAATTGACTGAGTCCCGACTCCCGTGGTCTGTATCCTATGACTACACAAACTACTGATGTATTAAACCTGTTGAAACATCTCTTACAGATCAAGACATTTTACGCAAGTTGGAAAAAGAAAAGATTCTGGTGTTCACCCCATCTCGAAGAGTTCAGGGAAGGAGAGTGGTTTGCTATGACGATCGCTTCATAGTGAAGCTGGCTTGTGATTCTGATGGAATTATTGTATCAAATGACAACTACAGGGACTTGCAAAATGAGAAACCAGAGTGGAAGAAATTCATTGAGGAGCGCCTGCTTATGTACTCATTTGTCAATGACAAGTAAGCAATCATAGTCCATTACGTTCAAGCCTCACTCTTAAAATGATAACAAATTGTTTGAAATAACTTTTTGTGGCAGGGTTGAAATTAAGAAGCTGGCATTTAAATGACAAGTAAAAACATTTTTTTCTTCTAGGTTCATGCCCCCTGATGATCCTTTAGGAAGACATGGCCCAAGCTTAGAGAATTTCCTCCGTAAACGTCCCGTTGTTCCAGAGCACAAAAAACAACCCTGCCCCTATGGTAAGCTAATTAAATAAACTGCCATTTGTCAGTATAACTATTTAGTACTTCACCGTACTTGAGGTTGATTTGTTTTACTCTTTTCCTTTTAAACAGGGAAAAAGTGCACATATGGACACAAGTGTAAGTACTACCATCCAGAGCGTGTGAACCAGCCACAGCGCTCTGTGGCTGATGAACTGCGGGCCTTTGCTAAGTTGTCTGCGGTGAAGACGATGAGTGAAGGGGCTTTGGCCAAGTGTGGTGCTGGCCACACGGGTGTAAAAGGGGATAGCAGCTCTGAGGCTAAACGTGTGACACCCAAACGTCAGTCTGACCCCAGCATTCGTTGTGAGCCAGAAGAGGCGCCATCTGTTAGGAAGCCCGAGACAAATTCTGTGCCTTCCCTTGTGTCCGCTCTCAGTGTGCCCACCATGCAGCCTAGCAAGAGCCATGCAGCGGGGGCCTTGAATATTAGATCAGCCAGCAGCCCAGTGCCGGGATCAATGCAATTCGTACAGAATTCTCTGGAGCACATGTCCAGTGTACATTACCCACCCATTTTAGTTACCAACAGCCATGGCGCCTCTATCACGTACAATGAACAGTTTCCCAAGTATGACTCAGTGAGTGACCATGGATATTACTCTCTGCATAGTGACTTTTCAAATATGAGCATGAGCAGCATGCATGTTGACAGTTTCTGTAGCATGGAGCACGAGCATGGTGTGTATCACAGAAATCCTAGCCGTTGCCATGAATCTTGCCTCAGCCATTCAAACAGTGACTCATTTGCCTCTTATGGAGAGCAGCAGTACTCAAGCTCTATGGACGGTAGCCTAGAGGAGAGCATTAAGGGGCAGCAGCAATCTTCTGCACAGGCAAGGATTCAAGCTTTCTCCCGTGGATTTCATCGTGAAGCACTGGCCAGGGTTCAGAGTTATGGACCTGAGGAACCTAAGCAGGGCCCACGTAAACAGTCTATATCTCATTCTCATCTTGCACCACATATCCAGCACACTGCAGTAGGAGGGAGGTCCAGCTGCCCTGGAGACTATCCCTTAACACAGAATGTCCTTCCACCTTTATCCTCACAGCCTACACGCTCTCTTGGCATGACACGCATGGACAGCATATCAGATTCAAGATTATATGAGAGCAACCCTATGAAACAGAGGCGACCTCCACTGTGCCGCGAGCAACATGCGAGTTGGGACCCTCTGCCATGTGGCAATGAATCCTATGGATATCACTCGTACCCACTTAGTAACAGCCTGATGCCATGTTGCGAAAGGGTGATGGTCCGTAGCATGCCTGACAAAATGGAGCAAATTTGGAACTCGCCATGGGATAATGCATCTATTTCTGAACATCAACAACGGCCCGTCATCCCCGAACACCAGTATCAAACATATCGTAACCTTTGCAACATTTTTCCTGCTTATGTTGTACACTCTGTCATGGAGAAGAACCCTCATTTGACAGATCCACAGCAACTTGCTGCTGTAATTGTTGCAAAGCTGAGGTCTTGTCATTGAACCATTAACAGAATCTCAAACATGCTGAGATTCAGCAAGTAGGGAGTGGTACGATATTTCAATGGTAGACATAATGAGATGTCACCTGTTACTACTCTGGCTATTTAAGCCAGAGGTATTTAGATAAGGACCTATATGGCAACTTTAGGCACTTGTTTGATGTTGGCTGTATGCACAACATCTCATGCCCTCAGGAGTTGATATTTTTTATGTCCGGTGAGTGGCACTGAGCATTTTGATTTCAAATCATTAAGTCAACATATTAGTAAACTGTCCTCAGTAAATTAAGTCGAAATCTTAGATATTTCACACAAAATCTATTCTTATTAAATGTGGTGCATTTGATACAAGATAATGGGATTTTAAACCGGATTCATAACTCATTAATAATACCTAACCTGAGCAAGTGCTTCATAGCAGCTCTGTAATGTATTCCTTAACACTCAATCTTTACATAAGGTTTCATGATGTATTTTTGTAATATCCATGTAATTCTTAAGATACAAGTTGATGGGCCAGTTTTGGCATTGCTATACAAATGGGAATACAACAACAATACTCCAAATCAATACAGAATCTATAGTGCAGTATTTTAACAATTCATTTTATCCAGCCAATGCGTATTCATCATGACCCAAGCTTACAGGCATGGCGCCTCTGTCACGCACAACTAATCTAATCAAAATTTACCTTTTGAGATTTGACCTGAATGAAAATTAATATATCTTATTAATTAATATAGCTCTTGTTCAGGTTATTATCAATGTATTATGAATTGGTTCTTCGTGTTACCGGTACACTTTAACTATAGATATATTTGCGTAGGTCTGCCACTGCTGTAAATAATATTTGTGACTTTTTTGTGCAGTGATTTTTCTGAGACAAGTCAGTGGGAGGTAAGTGCATACCTCAGAGCATGAACTTTGACATTTAATGGCCTTATATCTGAATGACCTCACGCTTTAATCATTGTCTAATGGAATTCAATGAAAATCTTTGTCATTGAAACCTCCTCCTTTGAAATGTAAAGCACTAGCTCAGTGTCTAAAGAGATATATTTTCTCAGTCTCACTTCACAAACTATTTTGGTAGAACATTTTGTGCACATAACAAGCCCAAAAGAGATTTGACTTGTATACCTGTGCACACATCTATGTACATATAATTCACACGATAAGCCATGATTTCAAAGACATTTCTAAGCTGCTAAATGATGCCAAAAAAGAGAATTGTCAAGCGTCAGTATTCTACAGAACTCTTGCATTTAAATTCAGAAGATTGATTGGATTAACGTAGAAACTTTGCATCAGTGTTCGAGAAAGTTACAGTTGTCTGTTTGCTGATTTCACTATAGATACTACATTTAGGATTTTCTATTTTATATAAATATATATATCTGTCAAATTTGTTTTGATAATGCTTTCTACTATCAGAAGTGTAATACAGGTATGTTTGTTTCAAACAGGCACTTCATGTACTGTATAATGGGACAGTTTTAAAGCTCCATTGTGTGATACTCAGCCCTACGACAAACAAGGGCAATTAGTTTACTTTCTGCTCAAATACAGATTGTTGTGACAGCCACACAAAATATATTGCAGTTATTATCTCATGGCTTTAAGAGGCGATGAGCGAGTTCTAAAGAGAGAGTGAAGTGCCAAGGTGTTTCAAATAATTTGACTGGAGCCTGAATTCTTAGTAGGTCTGGATTTTTCCAACATAGTATAAAACTGCAGAAGGAGTAGACTATTTCGGCAAAATGTAATGTAGTTGTTCCCAATGTAATAAGTGCATTGGACTCAGCAAGACAAAATTGTTAATACAAATGAAGTTGCACCTTTTTTATTATTTATTGCACAGCCTATGGGTAGAAGTCAAAGTGATTTAGGTGTACAGGGGTTGATAAGACAATGCATTTATGAGTTTTTGTAAAATAGAAACATTTTGCAAACATTTGTAGGTGGAGCTACAAAAGTGTGTTTTGAACAACATTTAAGCAAATGGACATTTCCTACTTCTAGGACCTAGAAGTAGGAAATGACCATTTGCATTTGCTACAATCTACGTAGGTGTGACCCAAGAAAGTAAGTTGTTTCTACAACTTGCTGTTCTGAAATAAAATGGGTCGTTTTAGCACCAACCAGCCAATTGGTGTATTTTCTTTTTAACTAATGGCTGAGACAATGGCCCCGATTCACTAAGCAATTTACGACCATATTTTGATCTTACCGGCATTTAAGACAATTTTCTTCATGCAAAATATTGTCTTAAATGCCGGTAAGATCAAAATATGGTCGTAAACTGCTCTTAGTGAATCGGGGCCATTTAACCTACCTAAGTTTGGTAACTTTAACTGTTACCATTTCAGAATCTTAGGCCCATAAGGGTGCGGCGGAGGGTGTGGACAAGTTTTGCGTTTAAAACTTAAGTATCTCAAAAGAATATTGGAAATTTTACAAGCACATGACACCGGTTGTTTTGACACTCCTCATGACACTTGTAGTGGCATGAGGAGTAGCGCAAAAATAATTTTTGACTCTAATAATAAATAGGTGCAATAACCGTAGTCTGGTTACCTAAAGGCAACCACATTAATGATCACCATTAAAAATGGACAGAATGTGTTATATTTTTATATACAAGTGAGAGTCAGTTTGACAGACAAGTTGCTAGATTCCTAGTTGTAACCGTAAGGCCTGGGAATGTGATAATAGCCTAATAAAAAGACTTTGTATTAAATTAAAATGTTTTTCAACATTATATGGAGTAAATTTGAAAATCAAAGCAGCAGATGAAGGTCAGGATATCCTCTCAGGGGACTCTCAGTTTTCTGACCATCTTTATCAGTCAGAAACCAGAAATTACCAGCTATAGACAACTCTGATTTGGCAGATATATTTAGTGAAAATCCTATACGTAGTACATTTAAGTTGGTAATTGTAACTTGGACATGCTTTGTGTGTATGTACTTGCCCTGAACTTTGAGATTGAGCATATAAGGCTATTGGAGTGGCTTTACTTGGTGCAACTTTAATATAGCTTTAGTTTAGGAAAATCTAACTTATCTTTGAAAGAGTTAGCTGTCATAATTGTCTGTTTAGGGAAATTGTAAAATAAATCATACCCATACAGAATGACAGAATGATGCTGAACATCATTTGGTAGTATTATTCTAGATAATAGATTTCACACATTGATTTAGGCAAGATGTTGCCAAAATGATGGCAAGAAAAATATTTTACAGCCATTCTATTCGTTAGATGCGTGTAGATTGTTTGTAACTTGGGCTTAGTCTGTTTGTTTTTTTGTCGACTCAATGAATATGAACAATTTGAAATCCAGAGGTAGATACAGGGAATATTGTGAATATTGGCTGTATGTCACATGCCACTTACAGTCAGACTGTATCACGTCACATGAAAATTAAACTTCATCTGAATCAAAGTTGCACCATGTAAAAGTAGCCTTGCCAGGTTAACATTTTATTTGCATTTAAAGGGTAATACCACTGAATTTCAGGACTCAGGTATTCCTATCCCCTAAGACAGTTGAGGTATATTACTGAACACAAATGCCTTGTATTGCCAGAAATGTGACAGACATTTGGTCCTGTTATCTGTCATATCATACCCATATACTGTACTGTATAGCTCCATTGAGAATCAACTGCAAACATTTACTAGGCGATTGTTAATGGTTAAGCAAAGCAAAGTCAGTTTTAGCTACTTTAAAGTGAAAACTACACTGTTGTAAAAGTGTAGACTGTAATTCTGCAAAGGCTATTGTTTATTGTCAATGGAGCAGCACAGGGCCCAACCACATCTTGATGACCTAACATTGATTATCTATTGAAGGAAACACTTTTTAAACTGAGTGTGGTTTTACCTTTTAAGCCTGGCCTGGTCTCATTGGGTGTTTTTGTAAAATGTATCTTTCCTTCTATGGCTGGAGGACAACCAATGTCAAATAACACATGTAAAGAGAATTCAACTATGTATTTGAATGTCATTTGCCCAAATGAATTTTGGGCATAGCTGACTTTAGTTTTTCATGAAATAAGACAAGGCCACATTGGGCCTCGTCTCTTCATGAGAAGGTACAAAAAACTGCCTAAATGTTTCTTCCTGTGAAACAATCAGATTGCAAGGCTGCTGTCAAGGTTGTTTCTGACATTTGGCTTAAAGTTTGCGTGCCATATTTTTTTAACACTGCATTCCCTTGAGAATGTTGAACTTTAAATGACTGCTAAAGAAACATATTAATGAAAAAAAAGAAAAGACAAAATAAATAAAAATAATTATATATAGGCTGCTACAGTATAATTTATATAGATATAGTATCATATATACAGTGTGTGTATACGTATATGTATGTATATAACACACACACACTGAAGAGATGGTTGCTGATTTAGATGACCTCTATACTGAAATAGACTTATATTCAGTGAACATATTTATTTTTTGAGGATATTTATACTTGTTTCCCCCAAGTGATAACCATTAGGAGCAGTCTATTGCATTGGTGAAATCAGAGTGCCAGTTTTGACTCTTTGGTAATCATTGTACAATAATTGAAGCAGCTGATTTGCAAATGTGTGTAAACCCATATTTGGTGGAGATTTGCGTTTAAATAGAGAGACGAGAATGGCAAAAAGTAACCTAATCCAGCCTATTGCTACTCTTTAATTGCAGTAACACTGACCATTTTCTTCTGGAATCAAAAGTTTGTCTCTACTAACCAAATCAAATGCTTAGTGCACAGTTGACACCAAGCCCTGCCCACAGTTAGAGACTTGTTAAATGTTGCACCAATGAGTCTAATTACTTTTGCAAGACTACTAAAGAAAAGCATTGTGATTTCACCGGGTCATAGACAGTGTTATCATGTTTTATATACTGCATTTGTCCCCTTTCTTTTTTTTAAGGTTGAATTGAAAGCAGGGATCGTGGCTCATATTCCCCATTTTACCTTTTGAAGTGCCGCAAACAACTAAGCCACAAATGTCTAGAATTGACTTTTGCTTGTTGATACAAATTGTATCTATAACTTGATTGTAAAAATATGAAATGTATAGTATGATCATTTTATTTAAGGGAAAAAAATCAATGCTATAATGTTTGTGACACTGTGTGTCACTGGGAGTAGCCCATTGGTATGTACTAATTCTTACTGGGTACAGTAGTTTATTTACAGGGACATTTACATGCTACAGTATGTCTAAGTGCACAGATAACCTGTGTGCAGCTGTTAGCATGGTGTCCTCTCTGTACAGTCATGTACATATATTAGGTTATCTGTAAAAGTAAACATACAGTGAATGACTTGCATTGTAAAAACAAACGTTATGTGTTGTACGCTGTTTACCATGATTAAGTGCTATTTCCTCACTCAATTGCCACATGTCTGCTTTACGCTATATTGGTAGTATTGTCAATATCTTTGAATATATTTCACCTAATAAAACATGCCAAAGTTATTGCTGAGTTCCATTATCAAGCATAATTGTCTGGGTTACAACTCATGACATGCTATATGAATGCACTTTTATTCTGAAAGATAAAGGCTGCTGCTCCACATAGTAAAATGGTATAAAAGCTAAGAATGCTCTTGTAAGTTAATTGAATGTTTGGCAGTTACATTGATATAGAGTATAACCCTCTGTTGATAAAGCAGGTATGTCTTGAGTCCAGTTTTCATGTTCTTTCAAATGAACAGCATTTTAGCCCTTAGCTGTGAGCCTGGCTTTGTGGAAATAGTGATATTTTACGTTAGTTAAGACTGACTTTTAAATACTGAATCAATTTAAGGTCCGAGTCAGTTTGATGCTGACCAAGAGCAAATTGATTTTGATGTGTAACTTGGTTGTAAAGGCAATTTGCTATAATTAATGTACACTTACCAAAACATCATGCACAACAAATGTTTGAGGCAATTGACAATTGTACTATTGTAAATTAAAATTCTATTTCCTTCCATCGTATTTTTTTGACAAGAATTACATTTGAAGTTCACAGCAAAATTAAGATTGTTGAAGGGACATGATAGAAGAAGCTTTAGTTTGTTTAATCAGGGTTGTATGTAGAACACCATTCAAGTCCTGTGAAGCTATTACCCAGAGCCATTGGGATAGAAAGGGTTGCATCAATGAGGGTTCAGAAGCACTTCAGGTCATGTGCTTCATCAACACAGATTATGGGGATTCAATGTTTGACACTATACTGTACACTAGTGTTTGTAACTAGGCTATCGGATTCCCAATGGCAAGCGTTACTTCCGCATTTTTCTTATCTCTTGAGCACACCGAAACACTTTCCAAATAAGCTAGTTGGTTTTGGAAATAAATGATTGAATATTATATAAGTATTCTTAGTCTACATGATCCGCCATTGCAGTAAAAGAATTGGCCCAATGGCATGAACGGACATGATGCAACTCTTCTTATCTCAATGGCTCTGGCGTATAACTAGTCCCGGGTTTCCAGAATGTGGCATACCTGTTTCGATTCCTTTTCCTATAGCTTCATTTGATTGGCTCAGCAGCAGTTTTGAACTGAAAGCATGTGAAGGTGTCATATGTGTTTCCGGTTCAAACCTGCTGCCGAGCAAATGAAGCTATGGGGAAATTAACCGGAAAAGGAAACTCATATGACACCTTCTGAAAAGTGAAAGCCTGGTACTACAGTTACTGTATGCAGAGAAACTATTACCCACAGATCAATTCTGGGTCATATGACAACACACAGTGTTTATAATCAAGCGTGTTTTTAGTAGTGTTTGTTATCTAAAGGCTACAGACTACACTACATACAGGTAGTAGTCTTGACATTATTGCCGAACATTTTCCAAAGCATACCGTTGTGTTTGAGTTCTGAGGAAGCGCACTGGAATCCATCCATTTCAGTACAGAAAATAAACTGTACAGTAAATCAACTTGCAGACAGCAAAGACTTAAAACTTGCTTGAGATAAATAATTCAACAGAGTAAACTTTGTTGTGCAGTTGTGTCTACATGTCTACACTTGCCAACTGGATCAGAACCATGTCTGGTGGATATTGGCCCTAAGCTAATATAACCTCATTTTATAGGGGGAGAAAAAACTATACAGGTGTATATACACTCACTTGTAGTTTGTACTTACAGTAGATCTATTCTTATACAGTACTCATTGGCGATAGATGTATTAATTTATTCACTATTGACAGACTAACATTTATTGACAGACTGCATGTTAAGTCTCATTCAGAGAGACAGTGCAGATGCCTAGTGTCAGAATCGAACCTGTATTTTCTTTTTCATTCATATGTAACTTTGGTTTGGTTCTTGACTCTTACCTGTACTTATGTGTTTCAATCTTAACTGCTATTGCTGCTATGACACCTGACACCTTTCCTCCCAATAAAGGTTTGTTAATTAATGTTGAGGATATATAAAGTTAAATTATTTTAAAGATGTATGTAGGCTTTGTGTGCTAAATATATGATCATGGTATGGATCTTTCAAACTGTCATGAATTGTGTTTGTAAAAGAGTGATATAAAATGGTGTCTATTTAGTAATGTTGTTACGAGCTGCAGAAGTATTATTGTAATCCACACTGAATGGAAAAATTACTTTTATAGACCAAAAATATACTACATAGATTATTTGAGTCTGTAGACCCAAACAAAATGTAAGTCTTAATGACAAAATGTGTTTCTTGTAATAAATAATGGATAATCATGTACTGTTCCTCTTATTTCATACATCCTACTCCTATCCTACACTTATCCTAGCCTATATCCTACACTTAGAATCAGCAATTCGTTGCATGTGCATTCGTATTCCCACAGCAGACCTGTACAATTGCCTTCAAAGTTGGCACAAATAGAAACAGTAAAATGGTATAAAAGCATAAAAAGTATAAAAACAGGCTACTGTACCTTTCATGCTTGTCAAGTGTCATATTATGTTTTTACTTTGCTTAAACAGCCAGAGTTTGTCCCAGATTTTGGCCACAAGGGCGCCCGCCCAGCGTCCTGTGTATGCGTTGACAAACAACCTACACAGAATTAGAGACGGCATACATCCAAGGATGATTTTTTTTTGTTGTTGAATTTTTAGCCCACGATTTTGTAACCCCTATTTTCACCCAGTGCCAATGCTTGTAATCCTGGGCGCTACTCTCCCTCTGCCAGCCTGTGGAGAGCCCCGAACTGAGCTCCTGTTTCAACGCATGAGGAGTTCACAGACCGCTTCTAATCACCTGACAGGGGGGAGGTTCCCCAGTAGGGCGTAGCGCGTGGAAGGAACATGTTATTCCAACCAGTTCCTTTCCCATCCATCCGGTGCCCCAACTGACCAGGGGGAGGCAGTATAGAGACCAGGATTACTTCCCAGGATGATTTGATGCTCATTTCTAGACATATGGATGAGTTTATTGACAAATCATGCTCATCATGACCATTTACAGTTGGGACTAGGAGGCAGACTTGCGGGCCATACATGCTTCTCTGTGCTAACACTGGAACTGCCATGTACCCAAAACCCCATACAGACAGTTGGATTACACTCAAAAGGTGACAGAACAGCTGTGTGGAGGGCTGGCAGTGTCAGGGGGTACAGGAACACCCAAAGGGTGCTTTTTCAATCTAGCGTTTAAAATCATCAGACCCTATAGCGTCAAAATGCTTTTCCTTCAATGGTTACAAAGGTCGCAAAAATTAATAAATAATAACAAATGGATGTTAAGCAGTTATGGCTATGTAATAACAATAATGTTTTGTTATGTGAAAATATAAGAACAAATAAAAAGGTTTGTTCCACACAAGGGCTCAATGGCCTGTGATATCTAGTCCATGCACACTATCTGCTGGTTAATTTAAGTAACTGCTCTCAAGTTACACTCGTGCATGAGTGTAGCTGAAAGTCCATATGGCTTTATGAAAAAGAAAATCATGTTGAATTAATGACAGAAACATTATGCAGTTGGGTGATATTTTATTAAAGTTAGAGAAAGAGCACAAAGGGTCACTCTACAGGTCTTGGCTGGCCCTAAGCATAGGCTACATTATGAAATGGGGCTAGGATAGCAGGAATCTAGTATAACTATTAGTCAAGCTACTCTTTATCATTGCAATATAAATCTGTATTTCCAGGTGCACTAATCAAATATTTGTGATAGCTAACCACTGCACAACCCTGGAACCCCACTATACTGAGGAAAGGAGACAAGTACTGTAGAAGACCCTGCTTCACTGCCTGCAGCAGGTGAGTTTAATTAAGCCTGTGTGAAATTAACCATGCATGGTTGATTAAATACAGATTTTTTTTGCAGCAGCAACCGTGTGTGTGTGTGTGTGTGTGTGTGTGTGTGTGTGTGTGTGTGTGTGTGTGTGTGTGCGTGTGCGTATGTATGTATGTACAGTATGTATGTATGTATGTATGTATGTATGTATGTGTGTGTATGTATGTGTATATATATATATATATATATATATATATATATATATATATATATATATATATATATATATATATTAGTCTAAGCAACACACCATAAAACCATATACTGTACATGCATGTACACTACTACTGGCCACGCAAAACTACTTCTCCCTCTACCCAGTGGTTCTCAACCTGTGGGTCGGGACCCCCTGGGGGGTCCCCACATAATTTGGGGGGGGGGGGGTCCCAGATGACAGTGAAGTGACAATTTAAGGACTTTTAAGAACTTTTTTAATACCTCAAAAAAGAAATAAGTAAAAGAAAAAAGACCATTACTGCATCAAACGTAACCAACAAACGATATTGTAAGAACTGGTCAAACATTGGCCAAATTGTCAAATAATATAAGAGGCAAAAATTTAGAAAATAGCTGATCTACAAGCTCACAACGCAAGGCCCTTGCGTTGCCAGGCGTTGTGAGCTTGTAGATCAGCTATTTTCTAAATGGCCTGAAAAGGTTGAGAACCACTGCTCTACCCAAGTACAGTCTGCAGAATGTGAGTCGACAGGACAGTACATATGGACCCCCTGGCCAGCCATGTCTGATGAGGTGAGAACAGTGTATGTAATAAGAGGACCCTATCAGATTTTTACGTATTTTTCCCCAAAAAATAAAGATGGGATAATTTGCTACAATCACAACTTTTATAGGAAATGAGTTAATTGGGGCGGGAAATCAAAAAGTTGGCTTATGTATTCAAAGGAAGCGTCTGTAGGCCTACTGCTAATGCTGCAAGCTGTTCTCCCAGAAAGACAATAGACAAAGGCTAAAGGGTATGTAGGCCTACTGATACCTGAGGGGAAATTATTTTCCTACATTTTACCCAGCAGTGTGCTGCTCAGGTGAGTGCACATGAGAGCAGTCACTCTGCCTTGCTCAGGGACACTACGACATGAAGCCTACTGTACCTGGAGGAGCCGAGGATCAAACCGCAGACCTTCTGAATCCCTAACAGCCACTGTACAACTGAGCCCCTGCCGCCCTAAAATAATCAGTGCAGGACTAATTGACTGGACGGATTTCCAGAAATTGCTCAAAATGTACAAGAACAAAGCTATGCACAAGGAATTTGAGTTTTGCCTGGAAAATTGACAAACTATTGATAAAATAGAAGTTGCACTTACAGAGGCAGAAGTGACACATTGAGTGCACTACAGATATACAGATCTTGCCTACTCTTGCTACTAAAAGGCTAGAACAGACCTGGCCACAAACTACCAAACAACAACAATGCATGTATTTGTCTGACAGTTATTCTGTTGAGGAAGAAACATTTTCTTCACATTGACTGCTCATTCATTCACAGTTAATGCTGGCATGGTTTCCTCAAATAAAATAATTCAGTTACAGATTATAATGCTATTGAATGGCAAGGCGAGTTGTTATAGCGCATTATAAATTATAGTATAATTATAAAAGTACATTTGAATACAATGAAAATAAAAATTAAAAGAAGTAGACACCCCCCGCAGAACAATAAGAGTACAATTACAGTGCAGATGAATGATTATAAAAACCTCAATAAAAGGCAGCAGCAAACTGAAAGGTTTTTTATCTTTGATTTAAAAGAACACACCTGTTTTTCTCTTCTGGAGATGGTCAGCATGCAGTCCCAGACAACCTGAGAGAGTCACTCTGCATTAAGTCGTTAAGGTGATAGTAGATTGACTTTGTAATTGTGTTAATGTGGCTGTTAAAATTCATGTCTGAGTCCATGAGTCCATGACTAACCCTTTGTTTAATTGAAGAATTAAGAAATTTCTGGCATATCCAATCATTGATTTGTTCAGTGCATTTACTCAATGTTTGTATTGGACCATAGTCCCCATATGGTTATGCTAATGTGTGTGTCATCTGCATAACTATGGCAACATATGTTGTTGTTTTCCATCATTTGAGCCAGTTGGAACGTATAGATGTTGAACAAAAGAGGCCCCAGATGGTGCATTGTGGAACTCCGCATGTTATTTTTGTCCGCTCAGATGTGTAATTACCTATGCATAAAGTAGTCCCTGTCCTTTAAAGCTCTATTATGTATTTTCTTTATATTATTTTGTCCAATCTGTATGATAGAGTATTAATACAATATAACCTATACAATTGGGGTGCGGTTGTATTTGGTCTCCCTGTTCTTCTATTGAGACATTTTCAGAGCCTGTGTCTAGGTTGGACATAGGCAAGGCATAGCCCCATTTAGAACCTCTTCCTCCGCTATGTAGCTCCGAGCTATACAGCGGAGGAAGAGGTTCCGATTGGAGCTAGGTTGGACACAACCTTTGACACGATCCTGTTTCTGGTTTGACATGGATTTTAACCTGAAGGTCAAAGTGTAATTTCTCCCCATGCAGAGAAAGCAGCCAGGCTCTAAAGATTTCAGCACTTGCACAAGGGACCATGGGTTCAAATCCGGGGTACAACATGAAAGTTACACAGTGCAGCTTTAATTATGATTTCAAACCCCAGTTCAGTACTGTGCCAGAAAGCCCCCCCTGACCCACAGTAAAGGGGTCTCTCCAGCTCCTTAGTTAAAGGTAGGGTAAGTGATATTTTTGGGTTAAAACAAAAAGTATTTTGTTAAAAGGTTAAAGCACTATATTCTGATAGTAATCATTGCTATAGAGTGTTTGTTCAGTAACAGGAGTCTCCCCGTCTCTCCAGCTCTTTAATAAACAGAAAATACATTTTCCGGTAGGTGTCAAAATCTCAGCCAATCAGGAGAAAGTACCCATTTTAAGCTTAATTTTTATAGTCTTCCAGTTCCAATTTTGCCTGCTCATTTCTTAGTGTCATCACTTCCAATTTCACTTGTTTAATCTATATCCTGATTGAGTTCTCTATCCTGATTGGATAAAATTGGAAATGAAACTGAAACGAAAATGCATTTTCTGTTTTATAAAGAGCTGGAGAGACAAGGAGACTCCTTTTACTGAACAAACACTCTATAGCAATGAGTACTATCAGAATATAGAGCTATTTAACACTTATTTTAACCAAAGAAAATCACTTACCCTACCTTTAACAGAAAATACATTTTCACGTTATCAATTTCATCCATTCATTACACATCATCAGATTAAATTGTTCCAGTTCCAGTCTCGTCTTCTCTCTCTCTCTCTCTCTCTCTCTCTCTCTCTCTCTCTCTCTCTTTGTTTAATCACTTCCAATTTCACTGTACTATCCTGTATTGCGTTCCCTCTCCTGATTGCATGAAATTGGGATCCCGGCCATTTTCTGTTTAATAAAGAGATGGATAGTCGGCCTTTTTGGGGGAAACCATGCCAGCATTAGCTGTGAATGAATGACCTGACCACCAGTACATCTGGTCAATGTGAACAAAATGTTTCTTCCTCAGAGAACCACCAGGATAGATTTGTTTGGTCGTTTTTCAAAACCACAAGCCGACACTTTGAATGTGTAATAATAACAATAATAACGGCGACATTAAATAAACGACACATCATCAGCTCAGTTTACGAGGAGATTTGGCTAAACCTCGCGTCAGCCTGGTTTGCATTCACTGCTCAGATCTCAGATCCGCTCTAGAGCCCGCCTACCGTATCCGGTAATTTCCGCACCCACATGCACGCACTCAAACGGTTTCCGTATCCGCTCTAGACAGGATCTGTAAGCTGTGTGAAGCTAACAGATCCCAGTCTATGCGGCTGCAGGCGGAGTCTGCTGCCTAAAAACCAGCGTTGCCATGTCGGCTTATTATAAGCGACTTTGGGCATCTTTTTCTGTAAAGTTGTTTGTAAAGATTGGTAGTTGCGGGCAGCGGGTTGCGTTTTATTGGGCTTGTTTCTAAAGTGTACTTGCTTATTTAGGCGTTTTAAATTATTATTTAAACCAGTTGTTCTCAAATATTTTCATGAACATGTTTTGTGCCCAGGGGAGCATTTGTGTTGTTAGAATGTTTCAAAAACGTTCGGCACAGATCGGCTATTTTCAAATAGGTGATGTATTTTCATGTATGTATGTTTTAAAGGGCTCATGTAGCCTAGTCGCTTCTTTTGGGCTTGTTTTCATTGATCTTGTTTCTCTCGCAAACCTGGCAACACTGCTGAAAACTCATTTTTAGTGCGGGTCCTGTCATTGGCTTGGGTGTGGTTTTTCAGCCACAGTACCGTTAGCAGGAAATCAAGCGGGCATACAGCCCTCAAGCCCCCAGAACCGCGGTAGAACAGTGAAGCTGCAGTCGCCTGGTGGTCAAATCTGAGATGGCAGGAC
Source organism: Gymnoscopelus braueri (assembly GCF_963280865.1). Taxonomy (NCBI): domain Eukaryota; kingdom Metazoa; phylum Chordata; class Actinopteri; order Myctophiformes; family Myctophidae; genus Gymnoscopelus; species Gymnoscopelus braueri. The sequence continues at coordinate 26,876,652 of NC_137609.1, read as the reverse complement.
ATCCGCATTTAAAACGCTATCGCGCGTGCGTCTATCGTCCGAATAGCTAGTGCGCCTGCTCTATTGGCTCCAAAATGTGGAGCCAAACTAAGCGCCAATCCAGGATGTAGTGGTACTTCCGGGTGCTTCGTGCGCTTGCGAGCAACTTCCATTGAAATGAATCGGTGGGGGCGGGGCAGTCCGTCCTCTAGATATGTTCTAACTCTATGGGCAGCCCCCTCTAGTCTGCTTTCCACTGAATCCACACAACACCAAACAAAGAATCAGCTACAGCTTGTACTACTGGCCGGACAAACGTTTCACAGGCTGACCTGGAGAACAGCTTATTATAGATAACAGTTTTTTAGCAGCGCAAAGTTTGTTGCGACGCGAGGAGGACGTTACATTCCATGCCATTGTTGTTCTGATGGGCAAAAGTTTCTTCGGGTCCCGTTAGTTTTGGTTTCCCTGCAATTTAACTTTTTTGGTTTTGTTTTTTCCATAATAAATCAAGTGTCGGGACGAAAGCAGAAATGCCTAAGACGGTAAGATCTAACGGTTCTAAATCTTCATTGTATGTCTTCGCAGTCTGTTAGATTCAAAAATCCTCTCTCTCCCTCTCTCTCTCTATGTGAGTGCGCGCGCGCGTGTGTGTGTGTTCATCATCATTACTTCTTTTCATCATATTTATGTATGATATTCACATATTTAGGCTATACGTGGATTATAATACGTTAACGTGACTGTAACAGGGCGGATCCTTTTTCTCCAACAACTGAAAAAGTTTCAAATCACATTTACTCATCATGCTAAATATAGCCGGAGAATAAATGAACGGAAGTGAGATTGTGGCCTGACAAACTAGGCCTCTCGTTTACAATGAGCTGAACTCTAGCATAAGGAGGGATTTGATTTATCATGTTGGGGTTCCGCCCAGAGTGTGTTACACAGACTATATACCAGTGGGTCTCAAACTTTTACATTTCATGGTCTCTCCTTAAGTCTAACAGTGTACAAATCCATTTGGTTCCATTGGTATACTGTCAGAGTTACAGTGAGGGTCAATTTAGAACCCCCTAAAGGAACCCAGAGAGTCACTGGAATCCACTTTGAGAACCACTGGACTATACAACTAATTGTTGAGAACTATGATGAGAAAACTTTGTTGTAGTTTCCCTCTGATGTAGGCCTACTACTGCTTTATAGAAAAATAACAGGCACAGACCAAATGATTTCCTTATATATAGTACAGTTTAGATAGCCATCCTATTAATCCACAAAACGTGTATTCTTCTATTTGTGCAGTTTAAAAAATGTGCACTGCATGACATCACCGTTTCACCAATAGGTCAATTATAGAACTGAGTGGTAATTCATGTTTTTGGGAACAGACTAACTGAACTATTACCACATTTCTGTTAACTTGGTTGATGTGTTTCTGGGCCAGCAGTTTATTGGCCTATGAAGGCAGTTTTTCCCCCTTTACAGCCATGTAATTGCTTTCGTCATTGATTTTCAACTAAAATGTCTAAGTAAGTTAATGTGTTCATGCATAATCAATCCTAATTTAATCTATTCTACTCTCCAATGAATAATAGCAGCCATACTTTGCTATAAACACATGTGACTTGTGAATAGATTTTTTTTTTTAGCATATTATTGACCTCGCATGCTCATACACATCCAAACAACAAACACAACTATTAATGTTACCAAAGGTCATAATTGTGTCAACTCATTTCCGTGTGTACTTTTGTTAGCTAAAACTGCCCTGGATAGCACTTTTTTTTGTTGATCATACACACTCAAATCTGGAAATTGTATAACATCCTTTAATTATGCTGATGTTGAGCAATAAGAGAAAACACTTTGTATATACAGTAAAGTCATGGGAAGAAGCGAGAGTGATGCTGCTCCCTCTATGTGCTTTCTATCTAAACTACACTGCATGTTTGAACCCTCTCACCCAGGCCATGTAAGCATTCAACATGGAAGTCTTAACATTTTTCCTTTTAATGAAAAACAAATAGTTGACTATTTAGGATTATTAGATGACTGCTAAAATAGCTTCCTGTCAAAGGGTGGAGGGGCTAATGTACCGTCTAGTACTCAGGGCTCTGAACTGGTTCAGATCTGTTATAGGCTGTAGGTGCCAATGAGATGGTCCCAGACCCAGACACACTTCATGTGCACTGGGCAGATAATTCCTCACTGGACCCCTGTCTAAATCTTATCTTTGATGTCAATGCCTGACCAGTGCCAGATTTTTGGGTCTGATGCGAATCCTGATTTCGGATAATGTTAGACCAGTGGTTTTCAAACTTTTTCATGTCAAGGAGCCCCACATTAATGTATTTGGCCATGGATGTGACAATAAATTGTGGGATTTGTGTTGTTTACACTGTAATGCTGTAAACTTTACAGCATTGTTCACAGCATTAACCGTGTGTACAAGATTTGTGGCGTTAGAATGTTAGCCCAAAAATATATAGAGAGCAAAAATGTCAATGTTTTCCAATATTATTTGAAAATAGCAGATCAACCTAGCCTGGTAAACCCTCCCTCCGGAAATCTCATTTCTATTTGATTCCAGGAGTGGAATCAAATAGAAATGAGATTTCCGGAGGGAGGGTTTACCAGGCTAAGATCAACCAGCACCTGGAACACCCCCAAGTAGAACCACTGTCCTAGACCAATGATAACGGATATGGCCGATATTCTATATAAAAAAAGTGCAAAACCTTTAAAACAATTAGAAAAATTGTTACAAAATTGTAAGAAAAATAAGCACACACATTAATAAAAATAAACACCATAACGTTTTGATAGATAAAGTATTTAATTATACTATATTAAACTTCAATATAAGAAAATAACATTTAACTTGAATTATACAATGACCAGGCAAACAAGTAAATATTAAATACACACATAAACTGAATTTTATTTAACCACTTAAGCCTTATTTAAAACATTTAATAATATACCAGATCTACAAGCTCACATTGCACCGCGATCCAACACGTTGTGAGTTTATAGATAAGCTGTTTTTGAAAATAATTGTCAACATAAAAAAAAACTAGCCAGATTGAAAGTGGTTAAAAATTGGGACACATTGGCTACACAATTGCAGATACTTTGCGAAAAAAAAGTCAAATAATGGTTTATCGGTCTGGCTCTGTAGTCAATGCATTGTGCACACACAATTAGTGGACACACACTCTTATTTTTCTGTTACATTTTCAGTAAATACATCTAAAACTTTCAGCTGGTATACACTCACATACGTGCACACACGCGCGAGCGCACACACACACACACACACACACACACACACACACACACACACACACACACACACACACACACACACACACACACACAGTTGGAGAAGGACATGAGAATGAGCCAGGCTATCAGACATCAGGATAAGCTGGCCTCATGCTGTGGGTTATCAGTTAATCAGAGCAGTAAATCTACCCAAAATGTTGTTTGGACGAAAGGAGGCTCCTTGAAAGTTATGATAAAGTTTGATAAAGTAACGTATTGAATATATAGAGAAGTTTGGTGATTTGGTGGTGTAACATATTTTTTCTATAATTTTGTGATGTTTACTGTATGATTAGACATATTTAATATTGCTTTTTTAATTAGTTTAACAAGCATATGAGCTGAGTGGACAGTACATGCTAAAGAATACAACAGTAAAGGCACATTTATTCTTTGTCGTACCAGTACAATTCATTATAAATAAGGCTTAAGAAGGGTTGCAGCTACACTCTACCAACTGGACAGACATGGACCCCAGAAAATTCAGTTAAGTAAGCACACTCTGCCTGTAGACATGGGGTATCTTTAGGGCAAATGCATTGTCACAGAGGCCTTGACTCTTGGCACAAACAAGTCTGCTCGGAACAAAGCAATGCCCTTAGATACGAGGAAATACTTTAGGTAGCAAGTAGAACATTACCTGGAGGAAACTACATGATGTGTTAAATAAGATGAAGGTTTGTAAGATGAAATGTTCACAGCATTACAACAAATTACAATATGCATCCATTCTTCAATGAAGATACAAACTAGTGCCTAGGTTAGGTGTCCTCATTCAGGACTAAAGCTGGAACTCATTAGGAACAAGTTAGAGCATCTAGGGGAGGACAGAGACTGGGAAATGCAAGAAGACTATAAGGACAAAAAAACATAATCACACCAGAGATTATCAGCACCAGTTGAAAAGTGGGCATGATATTATGACCAACGCAACCAGGGATTTACTTAAAGAGCTCACAGTGCCAAGATGCAGTAAATGAGGCATAAGATGTGAAAGGAGTAAGCTTTGAAATGTAACAGTCATTGAGGTGGTAAAGCCGAGGTACGCCGAGGTACTGCATAACTATGGCAACATATGTTGTTGTTTTCCATCATTTGAGCCAGTTGGAACGTATAGATGTTGAACAAAAGAGGCCCCAGATGGTGCATTGTGGAACTCCGCATGTTATTTTTGTCCGCTCAGATGTGTAATTACCTATGCATAAAGTAGTCCCTGTCCTTTAAAGCTCTATTATGTATTTTCTTTATATTATTTTGTCCAATCTGTATGATAGAGTATTAATACAATATAACCTATACAATTGGGGTGCGGTTGTATTTGGTCTCCCTGTTCTTCTATTGAGACATTTTCAGAGCCTGTGTCTAGGTTGGACATAGGCAAGGCATAGCCCCATTTAGAACCTCTTCCTCCGCTATGTAGCTCCGAGCTATACAGCGGAGGAAGAGGTTCCGATTGGAGCTAGGTTGGACACAACCTTTGACACGATCCTGTTTCTGGTTTGACATGGATTTTAACCTGAAGGTCAAAGTGTAATTTCTCCCCATGCAGAGAAAGCAGCCAGGCTCTAAAGATTTCAGCACTTGCACAAGGGACCATGGGTTCAAATCCGGGGTACAACATGAAAGTTACACAGTGCAGCTTTAATTATGATTTCAAACCCCAGTTCAGTACTGTGCCAGAAAGCCCCCCCTGACCCACAGTAAAGGGGTCTCTCCAGCTCCTTAGTTAAAGGTAGGGTAAGTGATATTTTTGGGTTAAAACAAAAAGTATTTTGTTAAAAGGTTAAAGCACTATATTCTGATAGTAATCATTGCTATAGAGTGTTTGTTCAGTAACAGGAGTCTCCCCGTCTCTCCAGCTCTTTAATAAACAGAAAATACATTTTCCGGTAGGTGTCAAAATCTCAGCCAATCAGGAGAAAGTACCCATTTTAAGCTTAATTTTTATAGTCTTCCAGTTCCAATTTTGCCTGCTCATTTCTTAGTGTCATCACTTCCAATTTCACTTGTTTAATCTATATCCTGATTGAGTTCTCTATCCTGATTGGATAAAATTGGAAATGAAACTGAAACGAAAATGCATTTTCTGTTTTATAAAGAGCTGGAGAGACAAGGAGACTCCTTTTACTGAACAAACACTCTATAGCAATGAGTACTATCAGAATATAGAGCTATTTAACACTTATTTTAACCAAAGAAAATCACTTACCCTACCTTTAACAGAAAATACATTTTCACGTTATCAATTTCATCCATTCATTACACATCATCAGATTAAATTGTTCCAGTTCCAGTCTCGTCTTCTCTCTCTCTCTCTCTCTCTCTCTCTCTCTCTCTCTCTCTCTCTTTGTTTAATCACTTCCAATTTCACTGTACTATCCTGTATTGCGTTCCCTCTCCTGATTGCATGAAATTGGGATCCCGGCCATTTTCTGTTTAATAAAGAGATGGATAGTCGGCCTTTTTGGGGGAAACCATGCCAGCATTAGCTGTGAATGAATGACCTGACCACCAGTACATCTGGTCAATGTGAACAAAATGTTTCTTCCTCAGAGAACCACCAGGATAGATTTGTTTGGTCGTTTTTCAAAACCACAAGCCGACACTTTGAATGTGTAATAATAACAATAATAACGGCGACATTAAATAAACGACACATCATCAGCTCAGTTTACGAGGAGATTTGGCTAAACCTCGCGTCAGCCTGGTTTGCATTCACTGCTCAGATCTCAGATCCGCTCTAGAGCCCGCCTACCGTATCCGGTAATTTCCGCACCCACATGCACGCACTCAAACGGTTTCCGTATCCGCTCTAGACAGGATCTGTAAGCTGTGTGAAGCTAACAGATCCCAGTCTATGCGGCTGCAGGCGGAGTCTGCTGCCTAAAAACCAGCGTTGCCATGTCGGCTTATTATAAGCGACTTTGGGCATCTTTTTCTGTAAAGTTGTTTGTAAAGATTGGTAGTTGCGGGCAGCGGGTTGCGTTTTATTGGGCTTGTTTCTAAAGTGTACTTGCTTATTTAGGCGTTTTAAATTATTATTTAAACCAGTTGTTCTCAAATATTTTCATGAACATGTTTTGTGCCCAGGGGAGCATTTGTGTTGTTAGAATGTTTCAAAAACGTTCGGCACAGATCGGCTATTTTCAAATAGGTGATGTATTTTCATGTATGTATGTTTTAAAGGGCTCATGTAGCCTAGTCGCTTCTTTTGGGCTTGTTTTCATTGATCTTGTTTCTCTCGCAAACCTGGCAACACTGCTGAAAACTCATTTTTAGTGCGGGTCCTGTCATTGGCTTGGGTGTGGTTTTTCAGCCACAGTACCGTTAGCAGGAAATCAAGCGGGCATACAGCCCTCAAGCCCCCAGAACCGCGGTAGAACAGTGAAGCTGCAGTCGCCTGGTGGTCAAATCTGAGATGGCAGGACATCCGCATTTAAAACGCTATCGCGCGTGCGTCTATCGTCCGAATAGCTAGTGCGCCTGCTCTATTGGCTCCAAAATGTGGAGCCAAACTAAGCGCCAATCCAGGATGTAGTGGTACTTCCGGGTGCTTCGTGCGCTTGCGAGCAACTTCCATTGAAATGAATCGGTGGGGGCGGGGCAGTCCGTCCTCTAGATATGTTCTAACTCTATGGGCAGCCCCCTCTAGTCTGCTTTCCACTGAATCCACACAACACCAAACAAAGAATCAGCTACAGCTTGTACTACTGGCCGGACAAACGTTTCACAGGCTGACCTGGAGAACAGCTTATTATAGATAACAGTTTTTTAGCAGCGCAAAGTTTGTTGCGACGCGAGGAGGACGTTACATTCCATGCCATTGTTGTTCTGATGGGCAAAAGTTTCTTCGGGTCCCGTTAGTTTTGGTTTCCCTGCAATTTAACTTTTTTGGTTTTGTTTTTTCCATAATAAATCAAGTGTCGGGACGAAAGCAGAAATGCCTAAGACGGTAAGATCTAACGGTTCTAAATCTTCATTGTATGTCTTCGCAGTCTGTTAGATTCAAAAATCCTCTCTCTCCCTCTCTCTCTCTATGTGAGTGCGCGCGCGCGTGTGTGTGTGTTCATCATCATTACTTCTTTTCATCATATTTATGTATGATATTCACATATTTAGGCTATACGTGGATTATAATACGTTAACGTGACTGTAACAGGGCGGATCCTTTTTCTCCAACAACTGAAAAAGTTTCAAATCACATTTACTCATCATGCTAAATATAGCCGGAGAATAAATGAACGGAAGTGAGATTGTGGCCTGACAAACTAGGCCTCTCGTTTACAATGAGCTGAACTCTAGCATAAGGAGGGATTTGATTTATCATGTTGGGGTTCCGCCCAGAGTGTGTTACACAGACTATATACCAGTGGGTCTCAAACTTTTACATTTCATGGTCTCTCCTTAAGTCTAACAGTGTACAAATCCATTTGGTTCCATTGGTATACTGTCAGAGTTACAGTGAGGGTCAATTTAGAACCCCCTAAAGGAACCCAGAGAGTCACTGGAATCCACTTTGAGAACCACTGGACTATACAACTAATTGTTGAGAACTATGATGAGAAAACTTTGTTGTAGTTTCCCTCTGATGTAGGCCTACTACTGCTTTATAGAAAAATAACAGGCACAGACCAAATGATTTCCTTATATATAGTACAGTTTAGATAGCCATCCTATTAATCCACAAAACGTGTATTCTTCTATTTGTGCAGTTTAAAAAATGTGCACTGCATGACATCACCGTTTCACCAATAGGTCAATTATAGAACTGAGTGGTAATTCATGTTTTTGGGAACAGACTAACTGAACTATTACCACATTTCTGTTAACTTGGTTGATGTGTTTCTGGGCCAGCAGTTTATTGGCCTATGAAGGCAGTTTTTCCCCCTTTACAGCCATGTAATTGCTTTCGTCATTGATTTTCAACTAAAATGTCTAAGTAAGTTAATGTGTTCATGCATAATCAATCCTAATTTAATCTATTCTACTCTCCAATGAATAATAGCAGCCATACTTTGCTATAAACACATGTGACTTGTGAATAGATTTTTTTTTTTAGCATATTATTGACCTCGCATGCTCATACACATCCAAACAACAAACACAACTATTAATGTTACCAAAGGTCATAATTGTGTCAACTCATTTCCGTGTGTACTTTTGTTAGCTAAAACTGCCCTGGATAGCACTTTTTTTTGTTGATCATACACACTCAAATCTGGAAATTGTATAACATCCTTTAATTATGCTGATGTTGAGCAATAAGAGAAAACACTTTGTATATACAGTAAAGTCATGGGAAGAAGCGAGAGTGATGCTGCTCCCTCTATGTGCTTTCTATCTAAACTACACTGCATGTTTGAACCCTCTCACCCAGGCCATGTAAGCATTCAACATGGAAGTCTTAACATTTTTCCTTTTAATGAAAAACAAATAGTTGACTATTTAGGATTATTAGATGACTGCTAAAATAGCTTCCTGTCAAAGGGTGGAGGGGCTAATGTACCGTCTAGTACTCAGGGCTCTGAACTGGTTCAGATCTGTTATAGGCTGTAGGTGCCAATGAGATGGTCCCAGACCCAGACACACTTCATGTGCACTGGGCAGATAATTCCTCACTGGACCCCTGTCTAAATCTTATCTTTGATGTCAATGCCTGACCAGTGCCAGATTTTTGGGTCTGATGCGAATCCTGATTTCGGATAATGTTAGACCAGTGGTTTTCAAACTTTTTCATGTCAAGGAGCCCCACATTAATGTATTTGGCCATGGATGTGACAATAAATTGTGGGATTTGTGTTGTTTACACTGTAATGCTGTAAACTTTACAGCATTGTTCACAGCATTAACCGTGTGTACAAGATTTGTGGCGTTAGAATGTTAGCCCAAAAATATATAGAGAGCAAAAATGTCAATGTTTTCCAATATTATTTGAAAATAGCAGATCAACCTAGCCTGGTAAACCCTCCCTCCGGAAATCTCATTTCTATTTGATTCCAGGAGTGGAATCAAATAGAAATGAGATTTCCGGAGGGAGGGTTTACCAGGCTAAGATCAACCAGCACCTGGAACACCCCCAAGTAGAACCACTGTCCTAGACCAATGATAACGGATATGGCCGATATTCTATATAAAAAAAGTGCAAAACCTTTAAAACAATTAGAAAAATTGTTACAAAATTGTAAGAAAAATAAGCACACACATTAATAAAAATAAACACCATAACGTTTTGATAGATAAAGTATTTAATTATACTATATTAAACTTCAATATAAGAAAATAACATTTAACTTGAATTATACAATGACCAGGCAAACAAGTAAATATTAAATACACACATAAACTGAATTTTATTTAACCACTTAAGCCTTATTTAAAACATTTAATAATATACCAGATCTACAAGCTCACATTGCACCGCGATCCAACACGTTGTGAGTTTATAGATAAGCTGTTTTTGAAAATAATTGTCAACATAAAAAAAAACTAGCCAGATTGAAAGTGGTTAAAAATTGGGACACATTGGCTACACAATTGCAGATACTTTGCGAAAAAAAAGTCAAATAATGGTTTATCGGTCTGGCTCTGTAGTCAATGCATTGTGCACACACAATTAGTGGACACACACTCTTATTTTTCTGTTACATTTTCAGTAAATACATCTAAAACTTTCAGCTGGTATACACTCACATACGTGCACACACGCGCGAGCGCACACACACACACACACACACACACACACACACACACACACACACACACACACACACACACACACACACACACACACAGTTGGAGAAGGACATGAGAATGAGCCAGGCTATCAGACATCAGGATAAGCTGGCCTCATGCTGTGGGTTATCAGTTAATCAGAGCAGTAAATCTACCCAAAATGTTGTTTGGACGAAAGGAGGCTCCTTGAAAGTTATGATAAAGTTTGATAAAGTAACGTATTGAATATATAGAGAAGTTTGGTGATTTGGTGGTGTAACATATTTTTTCTATAATTTTGTGATGTTTACTGTATGATTAGACATATTTAATATTGCTTTTTTAATTAGTTTAACAAGCATATGAGCTGAGTGGACAGTACATGCTAAAGAATACAACAGTAAAGGCACATTTATTCTTTGTCGTACCAGTACAATTCATTATAAATAAGGCTTAAGAAGGGTTGCAGCTACACTCTACCAACTGGACAGACATGGACCCCAGAAAATTCAGTTAAGTAAGCACACTCTGCCTGTAGACATGGGGTATCTTTAGGGCAAATGCATTGTCACAGAGGCCTTGACTCTTGGCACAAACAAGTCTGCTCGGAACAAAGCAATGCCCTTAGATACGAGGAAATACTTTAGGTAGCAAGTAGAACATTACCTGGAGGAAACTACATGATGTGTTAAATAAGATGAAGGTTTGTAAGATGAAATGTTCACAGCATTACAACAAATTACAATATGCATCCATTCTTCAATGAAGATACAAACTAGTGCCTAGGTTAGGTGTCCTCATTCAGGACTAAAGCTGGAACTCATTAGGAACAAGTTAGAGCATCTAGGGGAGGACAGAGACTGGGAAATGCAAGAAGACTATAAGGACAAAAAAACATAATCACACCAGAGATTATCAGCACCAGTTGAAAAGTGGGCATGATATTATGACCAACGCAACCAGGGATTTACTTAAAGAGCTCACAGTGCCAAGATGCAGTAAATGAGGCATAAGATGTGAAAGGAGTAAGCTTTGAAATGTAACAGTCATTGAGGTGGTAAAGCCGAGGTACGCCCTTAGGAAGGAGGGATCAGTGCTCAGTAGCCAGGATTTGTGGTTAAAGCAGTATAAATAATCTGAAATTTAGTGCTTTTCTCTTTGCAGTTGTAGTTTAACAGGTCCAGGCACAATGATTCTGAACTGTACATTTTGTTGGTAGAATGTTTTTGCATAGTCTCTAGAATTATGTAGCTATTACCTTATTAATTAAAGTAATTCATTATTAGTTTGGTTTCACTCACAAGATTGTAGTTTTATTCTCATTTGCTGTTTAAAGTAGCCTAGTTGCCTACAAACATTATTTTGTTCTGGCATTTCACAAAAACAGTGCTTATTCAGAAACTTTTCCTTTGCTGGACTACTTTTGGCAACACGTCAATTTCCCAAGGAAGTCATGTTGTGACTCAAGGTCTCTGCAATTGCATCAGTTCCTTTCTAGTAGTTTCCTAGCCTGCTGCCTTATATGGGGTTTCACAGCTACCTCCTCTCCTCCCTGAAACACCCAGCATGGTGCTTCTCCTTCTGCTGTATAGCCTCCAACAGAAATTACAACACATGATCAAGATACAGGCCTATATGTTTATTTTGTATTCATATGTTTTTGATCTAATCAGCAGTTTAGTTAATACGTTTTTTTTAAAGTTAATAAGCAGTTAACTTAAAAATTGATTAACGTAACACTGTCCAGCAGTTTATCTGGCTTATCATTGGATAGGAGGACCCCGAAACAGTACATTGACTCACACCCAGACATTCCATTCTTAATAACACATGCTTTAAAAACACTGAACACACTATAAATTACGGTATGTTCCCTCTGACATTGTGAACGTCTTTCAAAAGCTTACACTGAAAACATCCTCAAGGCACAGCACAGTATTTTTCAACGGGCCTTTATGACGATAGCAATTTAACTATTAGTATCATCATGATTATTTTACTGATTATTTTCAGCATCATTCCACAGTTGGTGAATTATCTAAATGTTAGTTTATCCCTTATTTGATAAATTTGTATCAACAGAATTAACTCCTTACACAAAATATAGCATAACTTACCACGGTACCCCTTCATGTAGAAAGCTTTGCAGATACAATGTTCTTGTTTGGAACACCAGCAATTTAACAAAGTATGGCAAACCAGAAAGGGTGAACTGGAAAACACAGAGGTATGCGGGCAAGGGATTAAAAGAATCTGCAGTGCACATAGCACAGCAGATTAACAGTTTGTAAGCTTGCCGTGGTAGAGACAAACAGCTAACTTGATATGGACTGTTTTGTACTTGGAACATCTGCAAAATAGCTTCAGAGAATCAAACCACTAAGAGTAAGTGCTCATCTAGATATGTATTTGTCTATGGAAGAAATGTGATATGTATTTTGGTGGGGAAGACTTATCAATTAGCCTTATGTTTGTGGAATAAAGTTTTTACTACAGTAGTTTGGATTATGGAGGTACTCCAAATCTGCAGCTGGAAATTAGTAATTTATATTGATTATTAATTCATTGGATGTGTTATCATCGCTTGACCTTCCAATTTTGATCAAGTATCCTTGCATCGGGTGGCATTGATTCATCCGGCTGCATTGACTATGAACTAATTGAACCAGATGAGAAATCCTAAACCGAAAATAATTTCATTGTAATCTTTGCATCCCTGCTGCATCTAAATTTCATTATCAAATCTTGTTTGTGATTTCTACAAATGTTTTGTGTCATTCACATTTATTTAAAGCTGTAATTCTACACAAACATACTGTATTACAAAAATAGAGGCACACACTCCCAAATGCTTGATTTTCTGGTTTTATATTTGTTTCTTTTATAGCAGGGGATAAAAAAGCATCATACAGACATTTCGGTGAAAGTCCTTCCCCAGTTTATGTTCATTCATACACTGTGGATGGGTATAAAGAACAGTGGACATACAAGTTATTTTATCAGTGAAAGTTCTCATGATCTTTCACAATTCAATGCAATAATTCAAAGTGACTTTAGAAAATCACATTGAAATATCAGCACCTACCTGTATGTTTGGTGGTCAGGGTATTTTGTTAACAATAAAATGAAGGAGAATGTCCGCTAAAAGAAGACGGGATGTGCATTAATGTCTCCATTTTTCTTTCAGGTTAGCCAGTGTGCCAAGTTTGTTTTGATCACATGTGGACATGTAACTGCTGGCTTATCTAAAATGTATTAGGTATCATAGAGTATTAGTTTGCATAACGATAAGACTTTATATTACGGTAAACTAAGAATGATCAGCATACTGCTAAAGTATATAGTACAATCAAAAGAAATCCCAGTATATATATATATATATACACATATATATATATATATATATATATATATATATATGCATATATGCATATACTATGCATACATGTATGCATAGTATAGCCTTATCCGTGGTCCTCCGGATTCTGAGTGGGGTGTTGTGCATGTGCTAATAATAGTGTCCTAAGTGTTTCTGGCAATGTGAGGCACACCCTTATCAGGCTGAATTGTTTTAGTTCAGTTCCCTTTTCTTAATGCAAGATGAACTGTTTTAATTCAGGAAAGCGGCTGTCTGCATGATGGCCACGAGTTCAGTCAGTGCAGGGTAATATCCATGTTATACACAGTAAAATCCTCTGTGTTAATGTGTCAACTTGTAACTCAGAGAGTGTACAAATGTACATTTGCACACCAGAGTTCACTTAACACTGATGACTTCACTGTGTACCATGTCATCCTAATAAGATGCCATGATGCCCTTTTGGCATCTAAGTGGCGCTTAAGGGCAAGCACAGAATGTAGGCGTCACTCCAAACATAACTGTTCTCCCTCCATTTACTCAAGCGCTGTACTTGAGTACACTTTACTGGAGTATTTCCCATTTTCAATACTTTTACTTCTACTCCACTACATCTCAGAGGCAAATATTGCACTTTTACTCCACCACAATTATTTGACAGCTTTAGTTACTACTTACTTTGCAGATTTAGATTATTATCATAAAACATATATTAATCACTTCAGCCATATATATATTTCGGCCATTTGAAAATAGACGATCTACAAGCTCACAATGTGTCGCGATGCGACGCATTGTGAGCTTGTGGATCTGCTATTTTCAAAAGACTTTTACACATTTTGAACTTGTGAAATGGGACATTCTGAAAAATGAGTACTTTTATTTTTGGTACTTTAAGTATATGTTTTACTTGTAACAGAGTATTTCTAGGGTGCAGTATTGATACTTTTACTTAAGTAAAAAATTTGAGTACTTTTTCCACCACTGGCTGCTAGTGACGACAGGACGTGGCAGCTCCTGAGCAGTAAAATGGGGTCCTGCTGACACAAATGGGAAAGAACGCAGCTCTAATCAGCCGCACAACTGGAAAATAATGCATACCATTGTGGGTCAGACCAGGCGTGGGCCTCAGTCCGCCGTAGTTTTTTTTTGTTGCCATACAGGCATACTGATGTTTTTGTCATCTCTGAGAGAGGATAGAAATGCCTACATAGTTTATCGCTTTACACAGTATGGTATGAAATACTTTGAGAGAATACAGTGAGAGCGAGGATAAAAATAAATACAAGTCCTAGCATGTATACTCTTCTAGCTAAGGGTGGAAACTGATTGCATTCTCATCCGTTGAACCTTCGTTTCATATGGTATTTCTGGCTACATATGTAAAGATGTGTCTGTAATATCAGACCTCGCAATCAAGCAATCTGCTCCCACTAACCATGAAATTCTGCTGCCGCACTTGAGAAGAAATTAACACTGACAAGTAGTGTTCTACATAACAGGATGTAAAGCTGCTCTCAGGGGAGCACAGCATGCAGTGGCACTGCCTCATAGGCTCAGCCACCAGAGGATGTGGTTACTTCCTGTAGATAAGTTCACTTCTATAGAGAGACAGTCAGTCAGATTGCCATGTTTGTATGGTATCTCTCAAGAGACATTATCTTTCTCTTTATCTCCTGTGTCAAAATTACATGTTATGATACCGTAATGATTTGATAATGTATCTGAAGGTTGCTAAGAATGTCAGTTCAAAGGTAGTGTAAGTGTAAGTTAAATAACTATATATTCTGATAGTAATCATAGCTATAGACTGTTTGCTCAGTAACAGGGGTCTCCCTGTCTCTCCAGCTCTTTAATAAACACAAAATACATTTCCAGGTCGGGGTACCAGTTTTATCCAATCAGGAGACAGAACTCATATAGGATACAGGGGCACAAAAGGGGGCATGCCCATATATGGGCATATACTGATGACAACAGCAATCTCCATATATGGGCAAAAAGGGACAAGGACTGACAGATACAGAGATCTCCATATATTGGCATAAAAGGGACACAGGTAGACAGACAGGAACAAACATCTCCATATATGGGAACAAAAGGGACACAGATAAACGGGTACTCTGACAAAGCCCCCGACACTATGACTCAGACATATTGGTCGGTTGAAAATGTGCAACCAACCTGGTAATGTATTTATAGTATTAGTTTATTAAAGCGCTGGAGAGATGGGGAGACCACTGTTACTGAACAAACAACTAAATGATAGTTAACAACTCTATAGCAATGATTACTATCAGACCTTTTAACCTTTTAACAAACAAAAACAGCTTTGTTTTGACCAAAAAAGATCACTTACCCTATAACAGTATGGGGATGGTACGGTAAGCAAAAAAATCACTTGGTAGTTTTGATCACAATTTCCCAGTGAGTCAGCAATTGATACTAGTGATGAGTCATTCACCTTCACTTTTACAAGCAGTAAATGTGACAAAAATGTGATTATACTGAAACACAGTGTATCTGAGCTGAAATGTATCAACCACAAATATATTTTTTTCAAGTCATTGATTTTCCTTGTTTACCCTTGTTTATTCCCTGTTTAGTAGTAAAGATTGTAGGACTGCAACTATCGATTATATGTTCCTAGAAATTTGTCTATCAATTTCTGTTTTGATTAATTGAATAATCGAGAAGTGAGCTCTTTGGTAATTTTGTATACATTCTTTCCATAATGTTATATCAATTAGTCAACACTGAAAATTTATTATTGATGCTTTATAGTTGACTAAATTGATTAGTCTGATTAACTTTTTAAAGGAGTATTTCACTTTAAAACACGAAGTTTGACCTGATGGTCAAGATAAAAATTTTCCCCCGAGCAAACTGGCATTTAAGAAGGAAACCAGGTTCAAATCCGGAGTAGAAGAGGAAAGTTATATAGTGCCGCTTTAAATAAAATTGCTACAACGGAAAAGAATGAGAGTGATAACTTTCTAATGGGAGTTCGATTTAAAGAGGGTCATTATATGAAGCTGTCCACACTTTATATAACATTTCTGTATATTTCAGAACTCAATTTCTTTAGCCGACATTTCTTTTTTTAACCAAAGAAACTGCTTTCGTTTCTGATATTTTCCTTTTAATGTCAATAAAGCCACTCAATTGTTGTTCAGAGTAGCCATCTAGTGTGTCAATTTATTTGTCTTGCTCATTGTTTGATTTTGTGACCGTCTACAGATTAGTGTGAGAGTGACCACAATGGATGCGGAACTGGAGTTCGCCATTCAGCCCAATACAACGGGAAAGCAGCTCTTTGACCAGGTAGGAGGAATTATCTTTACACTAGGGCTGTAACTATTGATTATTATGGGGTCACCAAAATCAGCAGGGTTCATCCTTGCTGAGTGCATTACATTTCATTGGAATCTGCCCATTTTATTTTGAGAAATCATGTGTGCAATTGGAAATTATGTCCTATGGATGGTGCTAGAGGAAAGGCCATTGAGTCACCAAAATCAGTAGGAGCCATCGTCTGAGGAATATGTTTGGCTTCAACCGAAGGTCGCATAATGAAAAAATAAAATCATGACACAACACCCCATATAGGCCATGCCCATTTCTGCTTAACGAGATTTTCTGCTCTTTTGCATTTTCTTCAAGACACACATTTTGCTACTAGTACAGATTTTGTCCAAAACTCACACAAATCGGTACACATCATCACTGGAGTTATGTGGGGCAGCCATAGCTGAATGGGTAGAGACTGAGACTGAGACTTCCTGGCCTTGGCAATGTGTGGAGGAATCCCTGACAAGACGCAACCCCTAACTGCGGTTCACTGCTGCTCATGGAACTCATGTGAAGCTAAACTTGTTGCGACAATGTGAAATTGATTTACAAATATATTGACACTTTTTCATTACCTTTTTTTTTTAGGTTGTAAAGACAATTGGATTGCGTGAGGTATGGTACTTTGGCCTCCAATACCAGGATACAAAAGGTTTCTCTACATGGCTGAAGCTCAATAAGAAGGTGAGTGCTTTTTTCCCTGTTGAAAATTTGGAATTTCTGTCAAGCAACGATAGACTTAATTATTTTGCCAAAACATGAATTAGCCTTAAAGGGATATTTCACTTTCAAACATGTTTAAGTTGCTTGATTCAGTATTTAGATATTTTGTGTTCATTTTATCAGACACACCCCCGGAGTAGACGTTGAAATGACCCCAAACATGTTTGAAAGTTACATACCCTTTAAGTACAGATGCTCATTTAAACATGATTAATGTTAATCAAAACATGTTAACGGTGAATAAATCTTTAACGAGAAAGAAAATGCATCTATAATAGATAAATGTCTGCTGTGTGACCCATTAAAAAAATGTACCAATCCAACAAAATAAGTTCCATATTTTCCAAAAGAAAGGTTTATTTTTACATGAGCAATAGAAGTAACGAGAGGATTCACACATCATAGGGCCTATGATGATGTGTGAATCCTCTCGCCTATGACATAGGCTATAGATAGGCTACCCAGTAGCACTGTAAATAGAATAAATAAAATAGACAATAGGCCTACATGAAACATTTATTTCTTAAATCAATGTTTAGAAAACTGTATTCAGATTTTTCTAATGGAAGAAAAAAAACATAAACTGATTGTATTAATCGATTACAAATTGTATTGTTAGTTAACGGTTAATCATTAAAATCCCTAGCCATAAAACCTTTCTGCTCCTTTTGAATGAAAAGTCACTACGGTATAAATCTTTGTTGTTTGTGTGGAACATTAGTAAAGTTAGCATTGCTATAGCCACCACAACTAATGATCTGTGTCACACCTCACACTAGGTAACAGCCCAGGATATAAGGAAAGAGAGCCCACTGCTGTTTAAGTTTCGGGGCAAGTTTTACCCTGAGGATGTTTCTGAGGAGCTGATCCAGGACGCCACGCAGCGGCTATTCTTCCTGCAGGTGAAAGAGGGAATCTTGAATGATGACATCTACTGCCCTCCCGAAACAGCTGTGCTTTTGGCTTCGTACGCAGTGCAGGCCAAGTATGCTGACTACAACAAGGATGTCCACACAACGGGATACCTGTCCGGTGACAAACTTCTCCCTCAGAGGTTAGTCCTCCATAGATGACTGCTCTGTTTCATTATTTGGGCAAAAGATTTTCTCAACCTTGTATTGCTAGCCTTTGAACCTAGTTTTACCAGAATGCAATCCACCAACCCCACTGTTGACACCATATAGACTGTAAAAATCACACCCTGTGTGAAGTGGGCGGTGTCTTCCTAGCTAACCACAATACTGAATGGAGTCAACCAATATATATGCTTTGATCTGAAAGAGCCACTTAGTGTCAGCATGTGTCTTGCTAGCTAATCACAATACTGAATGGAGTCGATCAATCATGTACAAAAGATAAATACATTTATCTTTTGTAAAACACACTTTATGATGGACAAAACCATAACTTAAAAAAAACAATAATTTGTTGTTTTTTTAAGTTATGGTTGCTTATATAGGGCTATGCACATGTGTCATGTGACACTGGCCAATCACAGTCCTGAATAGATTGTGATTGGCCAATCACAGCGCAGGATAATTGTACAAATTTCCAAACCTCACTTTTAGGGCCGGTTTCACTGCCCAAGATATTTGTACATTTTTCCAAATCTCACTTATAGGGGCGGTTTCACCGCCCAAAAAATAGGGACGAAGGGAGCCTCTACAGACCCGTTTTGATCATGATAATTTGAAAAAGACTTTAAACTAGCGATTGAAAACATAAAGTGTTTGTGAAAATGTAAACTATGCAAAACTAGTCTGTCCAAAACCTCGTTCACTTGTATTGAGAGTAAATTCTCCTGGAGCATGAGGTGAAATAGTGACATCTGCTGGGCCAGAGCCTTCTATTGGAAAGTTGCGTCAATGAGGGGGCAGAACGAGCGCCACTCACGTGGTTCATGTAAACTCGAAATAGTGACAAACGCTCCAGTGCATTCCGTAAACTTCCGGTTCAGTGCTTTGTCACTATTCGGCTCCTGCCGAGCCGTAATTGGACTGGCCCGATGAAGTGAACAGAGGTAACGCGGCTCTGTCCTTCAAGTGGGCTTCAAATCCAGCGGAGATTCCTTGCTGTCTGGTTGACACCAACACAGGATTTGCTTCATTTAGATACTAGGATAGTAGACAATTACAATTTAGTCAATTAGCAGACACTCTTATCCAGAGCAACTTACAAGTGCGAAATCTGATTTAGCAGAACCAACTAACTAAGCATGAGCTCTCGTCAATAAACAACAGGGTAAATAGGCACATAAATAGAGTGCAGAGAAAACATAGTAGAGCCTCAAAGTAACTTTGGATACCAGGTAAACAATGAACCGAGCATCTCTGTCAATGTCAAATCAGTGTTTCTAAAATGGAGGTACATGTACCCCTAGTGGTACGCGTAGGTAATACAAGGGGTAAGTGAGTCAAAGTGGAAAGGGGGAAAATTTATTTTACTGTCATATTTAATAATAGAGCACAACTTTTATAGCATAGTAAGGACTTAAAGGAGCACTTCACACATTTTCAACATTATCTCCACATAATTGGTCCTCACTAATGCTCATTATAACTTATAAGATGGCACAATTTCTGTCTGCTCAGTCTGTGTCTCATTGGTGGGCTATGGTCCATTCAAAAACCTGCCTACCAATGACATAGATAAGTAAGATCTATCTGCATAATAAACTAGCATCAAGAAGGGATACAAGGGGAGTATCATCCTAAGGGGTGAGGTGGAGTCTTTAGAGGTGAGTCTTCAGACTACGGTGGACAATAGAGAGTAGAGAGATAGGGAGCAGAGAGGCAGGAAGACACACAACACAGGTCTCCAGCCGTAATTGAATGGGGGACGCTGTGATTATGTGGTTGACACACTATCCGGTCATCTACTGGTGTTCCCCAGCACTGACATTTGCACGTCTCAGGATAGGCTCATTCCATCAATCTCAGCCTCCAACTAATGGAACATCTGACCCTGCTGAGGTACTTATGTGCCTATACCCAATATTATAGGGCTAGTGGGATGGCTAAACCTGCTGGCTTAACCAACAATTATAGGCAAACAAAAGCGAGCTTGAAACATCCTGCAGTATTTTGTGATATGCAGTCTTTCCCTGCGTAACTTGAAGCTCTCGTCATACTACTATGTTTCATGTTTTCAGAGTGCTGGACCAGCATAAGCTCAACAAGGAGCAATGGGAGGAGAGGATTCAGGTGTGGCACGAAGAACACAAGGGAATGCTGAGGTAACCATACACACAAACACACACGGCTCCCCATGTTCTTGAGCTCAACCTGCATCTCAACTCATTTCAGTGCACCAGCTACCCAAAAATAAGTCTTTCTGCTCAGGGAAGCTTCACCAGTTTTCAACCCTGGATCCCTTTTAGATTGTTCAAACCACACAGCACCAGCAGTAGCCACAGAGAATCACTTCCTTGTTGGCTTAAATTCTCAATGCACACCTAACCTTTTTCTCTGGCTGGGACAAATGTACTGTATGTTGTCCCCATGCCTGGATATGATGATTTAGTTACAGTACACATTCCACAATTCTACCACATAATGCCTTCCAAACTGTTGGAGAGACAAGGTGGAGACATGGCTAACATTGCTGTTGTTGACAGAGTCTTAATCTAGCACAAATACACTGCAAGTTAATTTTGGTCCTTGCTTTAATATGGCCAAGCCCCCTGCAGATCCTGTCAGTTCAACAGTAGCAAAACCAAGGAGTGTTTGTTGACTGATCTCTCTGAGAGACATATGTCCTTGGGGTTGAAATGTGCTCTTCTCACCCTTTAGTTCCCAGTTTGCAGATTCTTAATTGACTGTTGCCCACAAAGACAGTTATGCAGTATACACGCCAAATAGAAAAGCTGATGATAGTCAAGCATCTGCCTTGTGCCAGCTTCAATTACTTCTGTTTAAACTGTGGCCAGTTTTGTCTCCTTTCCTAGACTTATTTTCAATCATTGAAGAGTCAGGTCATGTACATTTTGCACATCCCTTTCCAGTTAATACATGCCATGTTGAACTCAGTGTTGTCCAGCTTGTTCTGACATCTACACTGCAGGACATTCTTGTTGATGATAGGGGAGAAAATGGTGGTCATATTAGCTAGCCAGTGCCTAGCTGCTAGCTATGGATTTAGACCTTCACACTTCACTGACATAATTCGTTGAGTCATTAGAAGGTATGAGCTTGACTTGCCTGCTGTTCAGTGCCAAGCAGTCACTCAGCTCAGTTATCAGCGATCCAGGTCTGGACACGTATTGCTGCAATGTGGTTCTAACTAATGGCTTAACCCAAATGTTATGTTAAATAAAAACAATTTTGATAAATAAACGAATTCCTTTGACATTTCTGACCTGTTTGCTGACCTTATGAAAACCCAACATTCTTTTTACTCAGAGAGGAATCCATGATGGAGTATCTGAAGATTGCTCAAGACCTAGAGATGTATGGAGTCAACTACTTCAGCATCAAGAACAAGAAAGGATCAGAACTTTGGCTGGGAGTGGATGCCCTAGGACTAAACATTTACGAGCAGAATGATAAGTGAGTAAAAAATTATAAGGTTTTGATATGGCTGTTAATGCAGTAGATAAAACGGATCACAATGTGTCACAAAAGTAAGAAAAACAGTAGGAAATGACACTGTGGTGTAATATGAACCATGCCCAAAGCTTTTGTTTTGCTTTCTCATCAACAGAATGACACCCAAAATTGGTTTTCCTTGGAGTGAAATCAGGAACATTTCCTTCAATGACAAGAAGTTTGTCATTAAACCAATTGACAAGAAAGCACCTGTGAGTACCTGATCTCTCATAATATCCATGCATGTCAAATAAATTCACATATGAACCACATAATTACAGTAGGTGGCCAGGATTACCAAGGGCTCTATACTAGGCCCCCTCCTGTTTTTGTGCTACACAAAAAATCTTCGGAGAAAATAGCCAATCTACAAGCTCACATGTGAGCGTGTAGATCGGCTATTTTCCCCGAATGTTAGTCCCAGAATAGAGATGCTAGTGTTCAAGTGGTTAGATACTTGCATCAAAGCACACAAGTATTAATTAGCCTAAACATCCTTTCTGAAAGACACTTATAATGTTGCCATTTTAGGACTTTATCTTCTATGCTCCAAGACTTCGCATCAACAAGCGCATTCTGGCACTGTGCATGGGCAACCATGAGCTGTATATGCGTCGCCGCAAACCAGACACCATTGAGGTACAGCAGATGAAGGCTCAGGCCCGGGAGGAGAAGAATCACAAGAAGATGGAGAGGTAGGTGTCGTAATTCCTTGTTAGAAACCATGGCGGAAAACGTGCTCCTCCAAAATGATTGCCCTCGTAATAAGTAATTAGTAATTTAATGAATCCGACAATTTTCTTCAAGTACTTCTTGGAATACTTTTGGTATATCCATGTTTTATTCTAACAAGTAGCGACTGGCGAGACTAGTCTACCTACTCGACTTAGCATTCAGGTGGGGGAACTAAAACAAAGTGACGCCAAACGAAAACTACAACCGGAAATCACTTTCTAGTAGGCGTGGCCTAGACCAGATCACACTGATCAGTGTGGAATGAAAACCAGGCTTTCCTCCGTGTGGTTTAGAAGTTGGGATCGTTTTTAACTTGACAAAGATGCGAGCAGTGCCTCCCACACAGGATGTGCACTGTATACACTGAATTCTGTGTGTCTCCATCAGGGCTTTGCTGGAGAACGAGAAGAGGAAAAGGGAGGTGGCAGAAAAAGAAAAGGAGAAGATTGAAAAGGAGAAGGAAGAATTAATAGAGCGATTAAAACAGATTGAGGAGCAGACAAAGAAAGCCCAACAAGGTGGGTGACATCCCTACGAGCTCTTTCAAAAAGCCTCGATATGTTAATGCACCGTCAGAACATGATATGGCTGGTCTTTTGCACATGTTTATTTTTACACACACACACACACACAGATCTGGAGGAGCAGACCCAAAAGGCTTTGGAGTTGGAAGTGGAGAGGAAGCGCGCCAACGAGGACTCTGAACGTCTGGAGAAAGACCTCAGGATGGCAGAGGAAGCCAAGTTCACTCTGCTTCAGCAGTCTGAGAACCACATGAAGAACCAAGAACACCTGGTTGGTGACACCACTGAAGAGCTGTTCTGATAGACCAGTGGTTCTCAAAGTGGGGATCCCCTCATAACCCCTCATATCCCCTCATAACTCTAAGAGTTATGAGGGTTACTTTCAAGGACAAACTGGGGTCCTTGAAATTAAAACGTTTGAGAACCACTGTTATAGACATCTACATGTCTTGATTGATTGAATACTTTATTAACACGTTTGTTAACAATACAGGTAGTACAGTCAAATGTTATTCTAAAAGGATAACACAAAAAGCCCCTGGGGCTTGTTTCCATATATGAAGTATTGAAAGTGTGTGTGTATGTGTGTGTGTGTGTGTGTGTGTGTGTGTGTGTGTGTGTGTGTGTGTGTGTGTGTGTGTGTGTGTGTGTGTGTGTGTGTGTGTGTGTGTGTGTGTGTGTGTGTGTGTGTGTGCGTGTGGGGCAAAATGACAAGTTGTCTGTCTGATATTCCAATGTGAAGTCATGTCAAGAAAAATAAATGAAAACTTTATTCCTTCAGGCCACAGAGTTGGCGGACCTGACCTCAAAAATCTCCCTACTGGAGGACGCCAAGAAGAAGAAGGAGGATGAAGCAACCGAGTGGCAAGAGAAGGTATGGTCTAAAATTTCATACAGTAGATGAACGATAAATATTCTATCACTTTATTGGCAACAAAGGCATATGATCACAGTTCCCAGAAAATGTAGCATGAAATCTATTCTGTTTAAAAATAAGAGTTTGTGTTGATGTGTCTGTATGAGTGCACATTTACTGTCTGCGTATGCATGAAAACTGCAGGAGAAATATGCTATTTGGGGCTGTGACTATTACTAGTATGTACCAAAGCATCACAATCGAGAATTTGATCTTCAGAATATCACTTAGAAATGACATTCATCCTGTTTCCTGCTCATTAATAACAGCATATACATGTACAGTAAGCATGCTGTTCGTCTGCAAATCATTCAACACTTGTGTATGAAAGGAAACAAGTGAAACGTTTACATTTTCTTACCAACTACTTACAACCCCCTTGGGATGTACTAAGGAAGGACATTCCTAGGACCTTGTTTTGTCTGAGTGTGTGTGTGGGGTCATGCGTGCGTGAGTGTACACAACATGCTCCAGTCTTCATGCTGGGAAAAGTTTTCTTTCCTGGGAAGATATCTTGTATCCCATTGTGATATTCTGGCTATCAGAAGAGTATGGTGGTTCCTATATTTTTTTAAATACATGAACAGGAATGTGATATCATCCTGAGCAAGTTATACATTGACAAAGGCAAAGAATACATTTTTTT
This sequence comes from Gymnoscopelus braueri, assembly GCF_963280865.1. Taxonomy (NCBI): domain Eukaryota; kingdom Metazoa; phylum Chordata; class Actinopteri; order Myctophiformes; family Myctophidae; genus Gymnoscopelus; species Gymnoscopelus braueri. The sequence continues at coordinate 26,851,793 of NC_137609.1, read as the reverse complement.
TTAATCCAGTGTTAGAGTTTTGTACATTATTCTAATAATAGGCTAATAATAATGATACCACCAAGGTACCAATAATTTGTGACGTACCTAAACATACAGAGAGTCTCAGCTGGTTCACATTTGTCTCTTTTCGACTACTATTATGTTTTCATTATAATCAGAACCTAAAGGGGAAGATACGCCAATTAAAAAAACGTACAAAAATAGGCGATCTAGTTTTTAGATTGGCTATTATCTCTATTTAAGATATTTTTTTAGTACTACCTCCCGTGGAGGGCACCAATGAGAAATCAAGCCATAGCGTATGAAAACAAAACCAGAACCTGTGAAATACGTTTAACGACACGGCTCAGTACTTGTAGTAGAAAATAGCTAATTGTGAACAGTATTGCCATGTCTGCTTATTATGAGCGACTTTGGGCTTGTTTTTCTGTAAAGTAGCTTGTAAATATTGATTGTTGCGGGGTGCGTTTTTTTGGGCTTGTTTCTAAAGTCTAGTTGTTTATTTGGACTTGCTTCCTAATGTTGTTTAAACCAGTGGTTCTCGAACATTTTCATGTCAAGGACCCCCAATTGAATATGTATTTGTCTGTGGACCCCCATCTGAAAAGATTTTGTGCCAAGGTCCCCCATACAAGTTTTGTGTAGTTAAATTGTTTCAAAAACATTAAAAAAAAAAGATTTGTTTTGAAAATAGCAGATCTACAAGCTCGACGCGTTGTGAGCTTGTAGATCGGCTATTTTCAAATAGCTCATGTAGCCAAGCCGCTTCTTTTGGGCTTGGTTTTCATAGACCCTGGTTGCTTGTTTCTCTCACAAAATCTGGCAACTAAATCATGTACCCTCAGGCTACCATGGTGCAGGAGGACCTGGAGAAGACCAAAGACCAACTCAAAAACCAAGTGATCCAGGCTCACATACAGGAGCCTATGACCGGAGACAACGAGGACGACGAGAACGAGGACGAGAACGAGGCCAGTGCTGAGCTGTCAGCCTCTGTGGCCTACATGGACCGCAGTGAGGAGGAGCGCATGACCGAGGCTGAGAAGAACCAGCGTGTGCATGAACATCTACTCGTGAGTCCTTTTCTTTGCGTATAAGGCTCAGGAAGTGGTTACTTAACTGAAGGGACGTATAATCAGTGGTGGAAAGTACAAGTGCATTTACTCAAATACTGTACCATTTTTAGGTACTTTTACTCTACTTGAGTTTTTACTTTATGCTTTATAGTTCTATTCCACTACATGTCAGAGGTCCATTTTTACTTTTTACTCCACCACAATTATTTGAAAACTTTAGTTACTTTGTAGATTTAGATTGTTATTACAAAACATACATCAACCAATTAAGCCCTATTTTATTTGATTAGTTTGTCTATTTGAAAATAGCCGATAGCTATTAGGCACGATGGCTGTGATTGTCAATTATACAACAGGTAGTTCCGACCAAGCAATCTGATTGGCTGAAATAGCTTTCTAGCCGTGCTTCAAACCAGCATCATAGCACGGGCCTAATCACATTAAATAAATCACTCCGCACTGCAGTCCGCACCTGATTAGACCATATATCGCACAGCTGTGCTGTGAAGTCACGCTGTCCCACGGTAGGAAAACAAACAGACAGTACCCACCGCCGCCACCGGAGAACAAACCGCTACGCAAAATGGACTATGTTGTTAATTTTGACTTATTTGGTGGACTTACGGTTGATCAATGGTTAGAAGAGAGCACACTAAATCGCCTAAAATCCTATAATAAAAGGAATAACTGGAAAAAAGTGTGCTTTATTTCAATGGTAACATCCATACTGTATAAATATCCTCCTGTGTTAAAGTAAAATTACTCCCATTTCGTTAACAGTCCAGTGTATGTTATACTCTATTGTACGAAGGTATCGCACGGCAAAAATAGCCGATCTACAAGTTCACAACGCATCGCCATCTTGACGCGTTGTGAGCTTGTAGATCAGTTATTTTGGCCACGTAACACGATCGTACGACGGAGCATATAGCCTACTGGAATCAGCTGTGTTGATGAGACGATGACTCGGAGTGCTGCGCTACAGGGACTATTTTGTCTCAGTCAAACAAACTCTTCTCTTTACAGGGAAACGGATAAGCGAAATGTTTTTTATTATGAATTGCCCCACAATATGAATACATTTGGATGTGTTTTGTTGGTAACTGTTGTATAATCGCAATATTACACTCGAGGGTGTGCTTTACCTTACATTATTAGCACTTCTGTGATCGCGGCGGAACTCGGCTGACGCCTCGTTCCTGACCGCATCACAGGCGTGCTAATAATGACGGTAAAGCACACCCTCTCGTGTAATATTGCTTAATTGACACATTGTGAGCTTGAAGATCGGCTATTTTCAAAAATGTTTGAAAAATAGAAAAATTGAATACTTGTAAGTGTAAGTAAGTATATTCTGATGCCATTACTTTTGTACTTTTACTGAAGTAAAATTCTGAATACAGGACTTTTAGTGCTTCTACATATTATTTCTATCTACATCAGAGTACTTTTTCCACCACTGCATATAATGGATATTAATATTGAAGACAAGTCAACTGCAAGTTTTTTTTATTGATATAGCCAGTCAATTACTCCACTACAACAGTCTATATTAAATGTTAGAACATCTGTCTCATACAGCAGACACAATAATTAATTGGCTCTAAGATCTAATTGTAAATTTGAATATGTCCTATCTGGAGCAACATTAATGCAAAAGAAATTAATGGCTTATGTGTGCATAAAATGGCAGGAAGTAAAATTTCCATGTTGCACTTATCTTCTTTTTATTTTAGTTGTGAGTAGGTTGTGAGCATGCATACAGTAAAGCTCATAGCTAAATTAAATTATGTGTGCCTGTTTACATGCTGAACTGTTAAAAACTCTTTGTTTACTGTATCACCAGGCTTTGAGCTCAGAGCTGGCCAACGCTCGGGACGAGAACATGAAAACCCAGAATGACCTCATCCACGCGGAAAATGTGCGCGCAGGACGGGACAAGTACAAGACGCTTAGACAGATCCGGTCAGGCAACACCAAACAGCGCATTGATGAGTTTGAATGTATGTAACCTATCCAATCACCACAGCAAGACAGCAAGGCCATTCTGCCCAGTCTTCAGCCCTGCATCACGCAAGCTAGAGCGTCTTTATTTCCAAATAAACAAGATACACAATTTTCATTTTCTACAAAAGTGCAGCGCAACATGCAGTCACAACTGGAATAGTCTGTAACGGGTTATCATCCTTCATTTTGAATTTAGGCGATTCATCAGTTGAAAAGGGACTTATTTTATTAATACTTTATTCATAAGGGTTATACATATCACAGTATGAACAGGCTCGTGATATTTCATGATTCATGAAATAAGGATTTATAACTTCCATACCTATTTATGTCACATTTATGTAATATGATTCTATTGTAAATTTAAAAATAAAAGACTCCTGGACCAATACAATTTCAATTAAAAAATGTGCCTGTAATAGTGTTTCTCCATATATCCTGGCTGCCACAGTGGCCCTTCATGACAAAGTATATAAGTATTCCACTATAATGCAGAAAGCCTTTAGAAGTATTTAGTTCCCAGCCAAATGCATTATAATCTACTCCAACACATAACATAAGACATAAATAAAGAGTGTCTGTCAGACGGATTATGTATTGTGGCGAAGGTTTTTACATTTCACAAGAGTCATAAATCATCTGCACATAATTTCCCCCTCCCCCCTCACAATCAGATGTCATCATAAAGAACTGACACAATTTATCCTAGACAAGTCTAGCTTGGGCTTGCTCTATTTAGCTTAACCAGCCTCTTTTTCCATTCAGTAGTAGACATGAAACATGACTGTACCCTTTTGATTCTATTTTTTAAATGCAGTCATACAATAATGTGCACCACTACTGTATGTATTGGAATTATGTCATTTAAGCAAACAAGGTTAATGAACCTTTATCAACTTTTGCTTTCTAGCTTCCTCGTTAAAATGTAAGTAGTGTGCGGTGAAATGCAACAGTGCTTAATAATACAAACGGACAACATGCTAAGTTGCTGTTCTTTTCCTCGATTAACTGTATATGGAAACAACCCATACCTATGTGAGACAACACTGTTTAACCTATGCATTTCAATACAACACCTCTTTTTAGGTCAGTTTAGATATGATTTTATCTATTTGTGTGAGCATAGAGAGGTTCATCAGCAGGCAATGTATTTAGGCATATTCAATAGGTCTCTGGTCAACATATCTTTCCTCATGGGTGGCATTGCTTTTGGCAACATCTCTATAACACACAAGGCACTTTTTTTGTCTCAAGTCTCATGCATTACAGGCAAAAACACTCACCACACGACACCTATCCTTCCCCACATTATAATTATATAATGTTTTTATCAATCAAATTCTCATGATGGTTGTACGTGTGCTAATCAATATCTATAGAGATTCATACAAGCACATGGGGATGTACAACATAATTTTCATCCCATAGCCTTATTGCACTAAGAACAAATAACTGCTTGAATCTCTCTGGATACTCTGAGATGCCTCATCATACTTAATCTCATTACATAAATGTGACATATATTTGAAAGCTGCTGTAAATGTGAAATGCGTCTGTGGTGAAACATCATGAGCCTGTTATACTTCATTTATACTCTGTTGCATGATGTTGTTGTGCGCTGAAAATAGCAAGCTTACAACGCAATGTGCTCCGTTGTGTGAGCTTGTAGATCGGCTACTTTTGTCACACGACACGGTCTTGAGACGGAGTATAAATCGGCTTAAATGTGACATCTCTTCAACGGTTGAAGGACAGTCTACCCTAAAATACACATACTGTAGTGTATTTTATTCCCATGATGTTGGATACATATTGTAATATCTTCAAATACAAATAACTTTCACACACAGCCCAAACAGTGCAGAAATGTACCAGCAAACCATTATGGGACAATAAATTACTTTTGATGGGCTGGACATATTTTAAATGTTATTTTTTTAATGTGAGCAGTGTATTGTTAACAGTTAAGCACATTAGATTGTATTTTTCAGATTTGGTTCACATTATAAGCTATAAAGAATGGTTGCCTTCTCAGAAGAGCATGTATTTTTTTTGTAAGTCTTCATGACTTAATTAAATTCCTTGGGGTGGGGGGGTCGCTTCTTCAAAGAGAAGAAAAATTGGCCAAAATAGGCATACTGTTCCAGATGGGAAGAATGTTATGTTACAAGTTTCTGAAATATGTGTGTCTTAAATTTTTGATTTTGATTTTCTTTTTTGGATTTTGGAAATGCATAAATAGATTTTTAATATTTAAAATAGTATGTAGAATCTTTATTTGGCCTGGTAGCGGTAGTTGAACGGCTGTGTTCTGTGCTAGGAGGTTGGCGTGACACTTGTTATTAGACTCAAACTCAAACAGCAGAGACGGTACATGACATTCCATTCAACTCACAATCAATTCAGTCAATCACCAGACACACAGTACATACTGTACAAGTCCTTATATTATAGGATGTCACACAATAACATATGCTGTGAGATAATACAAAGAGAGTGTTTCTGCCTATTCACACTGTAGGTTTATTTGTAGCTTTAAAAAATATACAGAATCGGCAACTTTGAATTAAGTAATTATGTTTACCCACCAGTATTTTGTACACATTGAAGGACAATTTGTAACCAGATACAGTATTTACTGTATGTACTTTGCTCATTGCTGCTTACTGTAACTGCATCTGCTAAGACACACTGACATGCACAGGTGTAGCTACTTTTTTACATCAGCCATTGTCTTCAGCTTTTTACCATATAGTGTGTAATATCTGAAGCTATATGGTTTCTGCTATAAAGAATTTAATGTAATTTGAAACGCTCCAATTTAAGAAGTGACTATTTGTGAAAGAAAAATGTGTCATTAAACTGTATGCCAAGTTGTTGTTTCTTAAAGTCAAGCAAATTTTATATGAAGGACTGGAATCCACCAGGGTAAAACATGCTAGTATTGTAAATGATTTGGTAACAGGCAGTGCCTTGTTTGAGGTATTCAGCAGTCATTTTTGCTTCAAAATTCATTCAACAATAAATAAAAGGAGAAGCCTGCATTCTGTTTCAATACATTTTCCCTTCTGTCAATTTATTTATTACAATGCTGTTGAGATAACAACATACTTTTATTAAAGGGGTTATAACGGTTGAATGTACTTTATTACCCAACAGATTTCCCAACTAAGTACTATACATCTCAACACATGTCTCATGAGCATCGTTATCAACTCTGTTTCAAAGTTTCATATACAGTAGTTATATAGAAGCAGTGGCTCAGGAGGAGTAGTTGCCATCTTGGAAAGCAGAAGGTCCCTAGCTCTATCCCTGGTTGCTGGCTTTGTAGTGATAAAATGTCCTTGAACAAGATAATAATCCCATAAGTACTTTATCCACTACTGGGCATTGGGAGTGAGGGCACTGGTGTATTCACACATATATGGAGGAATACCACTTAGTATGATTTTGAGTAACCATCAAAAGATACACTGTTCAATTTGTTGTTTTACAACATGGAGGCACTAGGTGGCAGTGTTGCACTGAGCGCAATATTAGTGTATCTGCATTTTGTCAGCAGGTTGAAAGAATCAAACATTACGCTTTTTCTCCCCAATGTAGTAGTTATGCCAATTGATTCCTCCCCACACACATTTCTGTATTGTCACTGCTGTTGTACCCTACTGACTCACCTACCAGTGAGGAGCCCCCACCGGGAGGCCTTCGTACTACTCCTCCCGCCCAACACTCCCTGCTGACAGGTGCCGCCCCAACCCATAGGAATACGTGCAGTGACAATTATCACCCTCCCCGCTTGGAGGAGAGATGAGGTGCCCATGTCAATTTACGCCGATCCGCCGAACACGGGCCAATTGTGTTCGTGTGTAGACGCTCGGCAAAGCCATATGCACCGCGTGGATTTGAACCCACGACTTCCTCGTGATGGGCAGGCACTTTACCAATTCGCCACCCGAATGCCCAAACATTACGATATTGAAGCTCATAAGGGGGTCATCAATGTGTCTGTCCGTACATGGACAAACGTGTCGTGTCCGTGGCAAGACTTGTCCATGTCTGCTGTAAATCTTTGATTAAAAATTATAATTACTAGAGTCAGTATATAGTGGCTGACTTGCCAGTCTCCAGGTTTTCTTCAGAATAGATGGGACACGTATTTAATTGATGCAAAAATACCAGTGGTGTAAAGTAACACTGTAGGCCTACTGTATTCATCACAACTTTCACTTTTACTTCAATACATTTAAAATATGAAAATTATTCTTTTACTCTTCTATCGTTGGACACGTCATTACTAAAATCAAATCAGAATATAATTGCAAGTCTCTCATCATCATCCAGATATTGGATTATCCACACTGTTCATATTCACAACATGGCACTCTCATCAAGACAAGATGCCTGCTGTTCATTGTTGTATGCTGGTGATGTATAAAATAGGTTTAAAGTGCTTACACTGACAGAAACGCCATTCCCTAAAATAAATCTTCCATGCCAATTAATTATCAGATTTTTACTTGGTTTATTAGGATAAGAGCTGGGTTTCCGAAATGTCCTTTGATAAAGCCACTGTATTCAAACCTTGTTAAACCAGGTACAAAACAGTGGCGGATACAGAACGTGCCTAATGACTGGGTCTGGAAAAATCTGTCTGAGCCCGAGTTTTTAAAGCTATTATAATGACCGGTGGATGAAGTCAATTTGACATTTCTTCTCGCTGTCTCAGATTGTATTTATGCTTTGAAAAATTCAACGCCATCAGTTCAATTTAGAAAGAAGAAGAAAGTGAAGCAGACAGTAAACCTAAGTACAGAGATGGCCATGGAATTATTAATAATAAACTTTACTTTTAAAGCAATTTTTGAAACTGGGTTACATATTGCTCCATCTACGCCTTCCGTAGCAGCTTTCCTATACTTAATATCTTAATAAAATGAAATAAACTACTAGGGATGAGGACTAACCACGCTCCCTCTTTAAAAACACAGCAGGTCTACTGGACTAGTAAACATTTAGGCCTGTGTTTCTGGTAATATTATTGACTACTCATTTTGTATGTCCGTGGCAAAAGAATGTGGTGGAGGAAAATGTCAATCACAAGCCGGCATGATGACATGCATGCCGGCTTGTGATTAAATGACAAATATAAAACACTACAGAGTACAGAGTAGAAAAGGGGGGTAAAGAGGGGAGGGGGGGGGTAAAGAAAGGGGGGGGGTCTGCCTTAAGGGAGACGTGATAATTATCTCCCCCTTTGGCCGTATTAGAAGTGGAGATACTGCTCTAATAATGTTACATTGTGATCCCAATTGTCATAATAAAAAGCTGTATGGATATAAATGACACGCATGCATACAGTAGACATTACCAATAGAATAATTCTCAGCTGCAAAACAGAAATTATGAGGAAATAAAAGAAAACAGTTCTAAAGTAGTGATCAAAAGATGATGCAAGTCAGTAGACTTGCTAACATGTCTTTGACTCAATCTGGTGCATCTTTAAAATATGATGCTGATGAAGGCCTGAGGAGCCGAAACGCGTCTGTTTGTCAGACTGCTGCTGCTGTAGGAAAAAAATAAAAACCGCAAAAGAAAAATAAAGTTGTGACTGTTTCTTAAGATTGTTTGCAGAATCTTTCCTTTTCTTAAACCACTGTCAAAAGAGCACGCTTAGCTCGGGACTTCAGTCCCATACACTTGGCATGTAAAGATCAGAAAGTATTTGGTCTTTTGGCTTGCAGGTTACTGCTTAATATTATTCATGTGTATTTCAGATACCATGATATGCACATTTCCTGCAGTTTTTTTGCAATAGGAAATTCAGTTAATTCTTGCTGCACTATCATTTCTTTCTCAACCCCAAAGGGTGATAGTGTTCTTTTCAACCTCCGACTTCCTCTATACTTGAGGTTGTGGCCTAAAAAAGGAGTCGAAATGGGTGTGTTACACATGAAGTGTGACCAGTTAACACTCTGAGCTGTCATCATGACATACACAAAGTGTTAAGGACCACTGCCATTTATAGAATAAACATGAGACGATGCATACAGTATCATTCCACCGACATGCATTCATCATTCAACCTTGTTGTATACCAGTGATTCTCAACTTTGTTTTTATTTCACAGATACCAAATACATGTTTAGGCTACAGACCACCGTTAGATTTTGGACCTCATTCTAAGATAACTTTACCACTTGAACTCTAGCTTCCCTATTAAGAGGCTAACATTCTGCAAAAATAGCAACAACACGTCACAACCCAACACATTGTGAGCTTGTAGTAGATCTTCTATTTTCTGTGAAGATATGGGGGCCTACAGAACACTTCCGGAATCCGGTCGATTAAATGCAGCCTATAGGTTTAAGTGTTAGATATGTTTTGGGTCAGAATTCCATAATCATCTGTAGGTAGAGAGCAAACAGTGATACGCTGATATTTCTACTTGTAAATGCAATAATGGTGACCTTTAACTATCACTTGTTCATGAGGACTCCCTGGAACCCCTTCAAGGACCCCTGAACCATTGCTCTATACCAATGGTATGGTTGCAGTAGCTGTAGAGGGAAGTATAGCGAGTGACCTGCAGTATATTGCACTGTCACATTGTAACATGAGGAAGTTATGCCAACTGAATAGACTTGGTTTGCATCAAATATACAGTATTATGAGTGCTGGAGGGCTAAAAACTGTTGTGTGGCGGGTCGAAAGGTCACAGAATTATGGAGACATTCTAGTCATTCGAGAATGTTAAAAACAATAATAAAAATAGAAATAATAATAACCTGGCAAAAAGTGACAGTACTAAGTAACAAACAATTCTACTGAATGGTGTGGAGGAGTCCATAGATTGTGGGGTTTTGGAGGGAGAAAAGTCGTACTGTAGGTAGTCTGGTAAAGTAAGGTGACAGCACTTCAGAGGCTGATGTGAGTGACTGGTGTGTTTGCTCCTGATTGATAGTCTCCTAGAGGAAAGTTTTTGGAACGTATGGTTTGCGTGAGCGGGCAGCCCCAGTGGCAATCTTTCCCGCACTTTTCTTTGTGTCAGACTGTTCCTTGATGGGTGGCAGTTCAACTGTACAGACAAAATATATATAAATGCAGCTTATCCTCAGAGCAGGAGGAGGCAGAGACAGCTAATGACAGCTAAAGACAGCCAGTGGAACAGGAAAATGCACCAGTGGCGGATTCCTTTTTTCCCTTTTTTTGTATAGTGCTATATTAGCATGAACGTAAACTATAGTATTGGAAAGGATAGCTTATAAGAGTCTACCATAACGAACTACTTAATTTAACTACATAAATTGAACCAAAAGGACCCATCGTGATTTATTTATTTTGAATTTATGGGGGACTGATATCTAATCAAAAAGGTGCATGCATTTTTATAGCTTCAATAATCAGTAGTATAGTTGAAAAAGGCAGCCCTAAAGGCATCCACCGCATTTCGCAACCATGTCATGTTGACACTTTGTTTCCACATATTTCCTGCCCGCTAGCTTCACAGTTATCTTCCTTATTTTGACTTCCTCTTAAGCTCTGAAGCCTAATGGTCAAACATTTTGGTACATGCACAGTATCAGCTTCACCACCTCATACTGGCTGGTAAGAGAGAGAAAGAGAGAGAGAGAGAGAAAGAGAGAGAGAGAGAGAGAGAGAGAGAGAGAGAGAGAGAGAGAGAGAGAGAGAGAGAGAGAGAGAGCGGGAAAGACAACAGCCTTCCACTAGGACACCACATCATCAGTCACGCAGGTAATGCTAGTGGCAGTCTAAAATGTTTAGTTTAAAATGCAATACCTAAAAGTTTGTTTTTTGCAACTAGGGGGTTGAAGGGAGGGGGACAATAGCTCAGTGCAACCATGTTTTAGAAATCTAAACATCTGGTAAACCTATCGTGCGTAGACACATCTTTGGTTTTGTCTGAACAATTAGGCAATGCTGTGTGTGTAGCCATGTACACTGCAAAATCCTGAGTATTAATTTTGATTAATACTTTTTATTTTGCAGTCTTTCTTTTGTAAATGCAAACATCTTCAATATCTTTCTTTCCATGTATTCTACAGGCAAATCTGTGATTCTGTGAGAACAGGCCCCCCACTTAGTGTATCTGACAAGCTGAGCTGGACACTTTGTATCATTGAGTGTCAGTTTGTCAAATACCCCAAGTGAGGTGTCACTTTTCTTCAGATTTCCCTCACGAAGTCCTGCGTTGCTGAGGGCTCATTCGACAAAGTTGTGCATCAATTCTATGTGCTTATATACTGTACCATGCTGCACCAAAAGGTTCTTTCTAGTGAAATTTGAGCATTGAGGAAGTGATTTTACAGAGGGGCAAATGCTGTTGTGACTAATCATAACAGGTGATAAGTGGTGGACAGTAACAAAATACATTTACTTGAGTATTCTACTTAAAACAAATGTTTTGATGATCTGTTCTTTACTTGCAAAGTATTTGCTTTTTTGGATACTTATTACTTTCATTACACTACATTTCAAAGACAAATATTGTACTGTACTTTAACTCAAGTACAAATTTCACTGAGCAACTTTTACATATTGAGTAATATTTGACCGTTTGATTCAAGTACTGTTGTTGAGTACTTTGTCCACCACTGGTCATAACATTCTCTGTACAGTTGTGGTGAGATGAAAAACATTTGCTCTATATGTCCTATGGAAAAGATGTAATCAAAATTCTGAATGTTATTAATACAGATTACAAGATGTTAGCTACTCAGAGCATATGTTTTGCAATGCATAACTGGTGTACTAATTACACATTTATGTATATGCATCTATATAAAATAGATTATGTATTTAAGTACCGGTAACAACAACAAAAAAGCTGACTACTTCAATGGCCATAACTTTAATTGAATTGGGGCTGTCCAGCATGTCTGTAATGTTTAGCCATTGGGTATGTGTCATTAGAAGTCCTAATGGCATAAACATGCTCAGACAACCTGTCCCTCAGTCTACGTTTGGTTCCACTTACAAAGAAACCTCCTCATTCACACTCCAACCTGTTTGATATGTTGTATTATAGTCACCATGCCGGTGTGAAGGATATATCCATCCGTGAAGGATATTTTTGTCAATTTTTTTTTGCCACGCGGACTTACAAAATGATAAATAAATGTATACCAAGTGGTCTCCTAATGTGCCATATCAGTGCACATGCATATGCTACACATTTTGCAATTGTAATTCTCAGTGAAGAAGCCTACTTAGAGCCATACTTGAGTGAAAGTAAAGATATGTTTTTTTTAAAGTGACGCCAGTCAAAGTTAGTCACATAAGAAAGAGTTCAAGTATAGCTTACATTAAATGTGCTGAAGTATCAAACGTATCTGGTGTTAAAATGTAAGTATCAAAAGTAAAAGTAGAAAGAGCTTTTCATAGTACTACAAAGAAACAAATCAGCCTTAAATACTTTTGTTTCTTCGCTCTCTCTCTCTCTCTCTCTCGCTCTCTCTCTCTCTCTCTCTCTCTGATTTGAACTTTTTGAAAAATGTAAATAAAGCAATAAAGAGACTGCATAATTTGTCCCAGTACCATTCTTTCAGGTGAACGATCTCACGTGTTAGTGTTGGGCTACTTACTAGCTTAACTATATTTCTAAGTCTTGTGCCTAGATTCACTACTTTTAAAATGATATAGCTGTCAAATAGTTCAGCTATTTTTTTCACCATGTAACTGGGCATCTTTACACAAGCTACATCACAAATCTTTCAGTGGCACAACATAAATTAGCACTACAGGTGACTTTTGAGTGCACATCAAAGGGAAAATTATCCATCTCAATCCAGCTATGTTTGAGTTTTTTGTGGATTTCATTTCATTTAGCCTCCACTACCCATCTTAAAGACACTTCACTGGAGTAAAAGTATATATTTTTTATTTTAAATGTAATGAAGTAACAGTGAAAATTGTGATGAATATATAAAGTCAAGTGTAGACCCCCCCCCCAAAATAAATGAATAAAATAAAAAGTGTGTGTGTGTGTATATATAGCCTATATATATATATATATATATATTAGAGCTGCGCGGATGGGCTTTTTCATCACCCTAATCTGCGTGTACACATTATCCATCTGTCATCCAACTACATTAATTATATTATCCCATTTAAGATCCGTACCGACCGCATGTCAAATTATTATTTCCCTGACGTTAGTTTTCTTAGTTGTGATAAACGAATGATTGGGACGTCCCTCCGTGCAGCGCTTACCTACGGAGGCCGCTCTAACTGTACTGTAGGCAATGGAATTCTATATGGATACGTAGGCTACTTGTACAACAATGTCACTCACCACTGTCGCGATCACCAATGTTGCGACTGTATACATATCCATGGTAACAGCAAGCCCTTTGTCTTCCATCACTTTCTCACATCGCAACTTTTCATAAGACATATCCAGCACTTGACTCGTCATCAGCAGGGTTAACAACTTCACTAAATCACTCCCATGGCAAACTTTTATTCCTCCCTTATCTTTATATTTTGTTTTAAATCCTCCGTTAAGTTTCTTTCTCACTCGCATGGTCCACTGTTGTTGTTTGGAAATGGAAGGACCACAGATGCCGCCAAAGCACGTGTAGTAGGCGGCTAATTTGTGCCAGATAGAAAATGACCTCATATTAAAATACTACAAATGCATGCACACCGAGATATCCTGCTTTTTAAAAGCTATAATATAGATCTATATAGGCCTATAGATAGATGTAATTGATTTATTTCCCGCATTATTTCACCCGTGGCTTATCCAATATTAATTATTAATTATATTTGATTGACCCAAATCCACCCAAACTGCTGTCAATTTGCTACAGCCAAGTCTTGCCACGGACACATTTGTCCGCGTATGGACAAATCGAACTGTCTTTGAATATGTTAGATTTGTGTGTGTGTGTGCGTGCGTGCGTCAGCGTGTGTGTGTATATACATATGACCTGGCCAGGGTCAGCGCCACAATTTGCTCTGGGCCAGGTGCAGTAGGAAGAGCATACTTAGGGCGCGTTCGGAAATTACGCACCGGAGCACACTCGCCTATTATTTTGTATGGGCCAGTGCGCTCAGTGCTGTATTTTCGAACGCACCCTTAATGTTGTCTTAATCAAATGCAGGTGTTGTTAATTTGGAAGAGGCAAACATTGATTGATTGTGCTCTGTATGCTGTGCTCAGATTAAGTTTGGACTGTATTTTTCCTAAATACTTGTTCTAAACGACAGGAAACGTTTGGACATCTGTTTTGTTAAGCACACGTCTAAAAAATCTATCTAATGCAACCAGTAGTGGTTGAGTTAAAGGATTGTCACTACAATACACAATTTTCTTTTTTCAGACTATCATGATTGTGTAATGAATAGCAATTTAGGAGGACACACATGGTGTTAGGCTATTTGAATGGAAGAACAGGAAACGTGACCAGGAAAGATAGTGGCGTCTCATATAGAAGTCAATAATAACCCATGTGTACCATTCTTATACTGGAAGTATACTGTACAGTGTCTCTTCTACAGCAAGAATTTCTAATCTAAAGGGATTACAGAATCTTGTGACTAAGCACAAAGCTGCATATAACTTAATCCCTTAGAGACAATATATGGCACAATACAGTAAAGCATTTTCAGGAACTTTGAGATGCCTAGCCCCAATTAGGACATTGAACCTGGGTGATTATGTTATTTTGACAATAGCTCAAACAATTAAGACATTAAGAACACTAGAATCACATTATCACCAATTTCCACCATTCAAGATGTTTTATTTTCTTCTTCTAGCAGACTGACACAGCTGCATGTGGTATAGGTTATTAATACAGTACATTCAAACATTTGAAGACACTTCCTCCTGTTTTATTTATGTATTTATTCACCAAGGACAATACACATTAATCAACATGGCTGTTTCCAAATCAATGTAAATGTGCAAGAGTTAGCTTATGGACTCATTTTTGAGGCTTGATTACTGCAACGCACTCTACTCTGGCCTGCCAAAGAAAACAACTGACAGATTACAACTTGTTCAAAATGCGGCAGCCAGAATTTTAACTAAAACCAGGATGAGAGAACATATCACTCCAGTTCTTGCTTCACTACACTGGCTCCCGGTTGTTTTTAGGATTGATTTGAAAATTCTTTTAATAGTTTATAAAGCTCTAAATGGTCTGGCACCTTCCTACCTCTCCGACTGCCTAGAGAGATATGTTCCAAACCGGGCCCTCAGGTCTTCAAGTGCTGACCTGCTCGAGGTGCCTACAATGACATATAAAAAATACGGTGAAGCAGCATTCTGCTTTTACGGACCGACAGTGTGGAATAAACTCCCATTACACTTAAGACAGGCAGCCTCTGTCGATAGCTTTAAAGCACAGCTCAAGACCTATTACTTCACTCTTGCTTTTAGCTGATTCTTTGGTTGATTTTTAATTCCTCACTGTATTCCCTATTTTAATGTTGTTTTATGCCTTTGCTTTTGCCTTTGCTTTTATTTTATTTTATTTTATTTTTGTTTGCTTTATTGTTAAATTGGTTCTAACTGTAATTGTATTCTTGCTCTGTAAAGCACTTTGAGCTGCATTTCATGTCATGAAAGGTGCTATACAAATAAAGTTTATTATTATTATTATTATTATTATTATTTTATTCTGTAGTCCCTGGCAGGTTGTTAAAATGGTGGCCAAGTATTGTCAATACAATATTCTATACAACACAACACAACACAACACAACACAACACAACACAACACAACACAACACAACACAACACAACACAACACAACACAACACAACACAAGTACATTCTGAAAGTAACAGTGCATATAAAAACAATGAGGGCATAAAAAGCAGTGTGAGAACGTGGTATGATTAAAAATTATTGAAGTTTGGTTTGCTTATATCCATCTCTTACGTTTGGTATGTGTAAAAGTAAAGTAGTGCTCTCTCTTAATTCAATAGTAGGCCTACTGTAGAGTATTCCAGTAATGTGTGGCTCTACAGTTTATGAGAAGACTGTTTGCCAAAACTTACTACATCTGTGTTGTACAACACAGTGCCCTCTGGTAGTTGTCTAATGCCCTGCCAATATAGTTCATTCAATATCATGTACCAGGCTTGCACCTCCCCCAATGAGTCAGTTCATAATGCAGAAGGATAGTATCCTTCTGCATTATGAACTGACTCAGTGGGGGAGGTGCAAGCCCATTTAAACTTTACAAATGAGGCAAACATCTGCTAAATGTTTCAAAATTAGATAAATTGTACTTTTGTACTACATGGCAGTTATGATATTTGCCTTCCAGTCCAGTGCCAGGCTTGACACATTATTGTTTGACAATTGACAAGCTTGTTTGTGACCAGCTTGTAAAAAGGTATGTGGGAAAAGGCTGCTTCTGTTTGCATAATCATCAGAAGCCTTCCCATTCATCTGCATTAATTCATATTTTGAAACATTTTCATACATTTTCAAAAGTAGCAGAAATAGCAACTCTACAAGCCGATCTACAAGGTCTTATTTGCCTGAAGTTGGCCAAGTTGAATGTCATAATATTAGCCAATAGCTAACTTTTTTGACATGCTATGTAAACATCAGGACATGAGGTTTGAATCTAGAATGATTCCAAGGTGTTTAAAATCAAGACACCACCTTACATTTTTCTAACAAGCTTTTTTTGTCAAGCAATTATTTCAGTCCCTGTGATAAAAGGTGCTGTATTTTGAATCAGTCCTCATGATGGTGCTACAATACAGCAATAGGCTCCTCTTCTGACCTTTGATAGAGGCCTGAGCAGCAGTACAATTTGGTGACAGCTAAGTAGCTTTGAGTGACAGGTTGAGTGTGCTGCTCCAAATCTGCAGAAAATGTCATACAACTGTGTTTCCTGTGACAGTTCACAGGAAATAACTAATTATTTTTTTCGCTGGAAAATCCTTTTTTTAAAAAAGGATATGAAGGCACAAAAGACAAAAACACACCCTTACATAATTATTTTTTTTGTTTGTGGGGGTGACAAGAACATTTTGGGATGGGAATGTAATAATATGGATTCAGTATTGACTTCCACATACCAACTGGATCAATTGCACGACTAATATGAAATTACTGGAAAATGTGGATATATAGGGCTATCACGATCATGTCATTTTAGTTGACGATTAGTTGTCATTCAATGAATTGTGATTAATGATTTAATTGTGTTTTTGGCATTGAACATTGGTACATATTTGCCTTTGCCAAAAAACTGCACAGGACAGATATGACAAAGACTCACAATGGCCGGTACCAATAATCAAAATAAATAACCAAAACAAGTCATATATTTATGTATATATTATACTTTCAAAAAATTCAAAAGATTATACTATAATAACAGCTCAGAAACCTGCCTACCAATGATATCATAAATGGGGATTCAGAGCTAATAGAAACTACAGCCTTTCTCTTCTGGGAAAGCATGCTAGAAGCCTTGTTCTTGCGTTAATAAAATACATTACAAAATAAAAAGTATGAAATCTTGTTTGAAATGACCAAACCTGCGTACAGATGATGTCATTGGTAGGCAGGATTCTGAACTGTCCTCAGCCCTCCTCTGAGACAAAGAGTACAAAAATGGTACCATCTTATAAAGAGAGAATAGTGAAAAATAATTGCAATTATCTCAAATGATTGCGATCAGGCAATTATGAAATAATTGTGACAGGCCTAAATGTGGATTGACGAGAGAAGCACTGTTTGGTATAGATGTCTGCAATGTGAATTAAAAAGGTTTTTGTTTTATTTTGTTATATATTTGGTTCTGGGAGAATGGAAAAGAAGAGAATATGAGCCAACATAATCTCAACTATAGGACACAGTGTTCTGTTAACAAAACTATTTGGTGAGAGTGCTACAGAGGCAGCTGAGGAGGTGCAGGTAACGGAGGAGGAGAGCACTGCGCCCCATTCACACCCTCAATGTCAATCTGAGCTACTGTCTTTGCACGGACTAATGGGCACATGAAGGTAGGCCTACATTTCTTTCAGATCTACAGTAGACTTCTGCTGGTTCACTGCCGTAGTATAGCTTTGTTTCCTTTGTGCGTGACCTTGAAATGGGGCGGAAAAAACCTATTGGTGAGACCCTGAGGTCCTGTGTAGCACAGAGGCCCCTTTTCAACCTTTCTGTCGCTGCTAAGTCACTTGAATATCCCTCTGGGAAATGATCTTAAAGGAGCACTCTTACCCATTTTCAACCTATCTTCGTGTAATTGGTCCATTAATGCTCATTATAAGATGGTACCATTTCTGCATCTCATTGGTTGGCTATGGACAGCACTAATAAAAGTGCCAAGAATCTGAGAGATAGCTTGATAACAAAAAATTACACTTTTGGACCTCAAGATTTCTAGATACTTTACCTCCAGGTAATTTTCCTTGCAGCAATTGTGTGAACTGTAATGCTATGATCAAGGATGATATTTTCAATACACCCCGATACAAGCAAAAAGTGAGGGGGATGATGACAAAATCTATATGGTGTTTTTTTTATGTCCTTTTTTATGTTGGAAAAAACTAAAGAGAACTAAAGATCAGGATTTGTGAACATAAAAGTTACATCAGAAAACATGATGGAAAATCCCAGCTAGCTAGGCACTTGAATCCACAGGAAATGAGATTTGTACTGTAGGTTGAGATTCAAGGGCATTGAATTGATGAATCCTTTGAAAAAAGGAGGTGATAGACTGTTTACTCTTGCAGAGAGATGCACTCTGGATTCACCCTTACAAGACTTTCCAAAAGGACTAAATGAAGAATTAACATTGACAAATAGTGATAAATGAATGTCTTTACTTTGCAAGGATGAATTAATTGGTGTGGTGCATTAGTTTAGCTAAATGTTTTGATGAACACAGCGTTCTTGCAAATGACATTCAACTATGCACTCAAAGTCTTGTGTTGCTGTAATTCAGTAACTCTGCCTACAGGGAGGTGCTGGTGCATGATTTAAAAACTAATAAAGCTGCCTATACTCTAATGACCGTGAACAGCAGACCAACTGTTACATCCACTGACTTTCCTATGGCCTCTTTTTGAAAGAGAGCTGCCTCTTTCAGGCCGTGTTTCAGGTCTACCAGTCACCTGAGTGCATGGAACACCCACACATGGAATTAATTTGACCGTCATTGGAGCTGTGCTGTATATCAAACCCTAGGAACAGTGCTCCTTGACCACTGAGCTGTTTATTGGACTAGTGCTGCTATTGTTGATCTTGTGTGGCTGTGTTGAAACTCGATACAGCTCTGTTTAGCTTATCCTTTGTGTTTTCAGACTAGTTGGTTTAAGGACCTTGTTTGAACTACAGTCATCTTGGTAACTTTAAGAATGTTTCCCCTTTTTCTCCTGTGTTAGTAAGTAGTAATAATTCTAATTAATCTGTCTTAATTTGCTCCCCTTGTCTAATCCAGTCATAGAGGTACGTAGTATGTTATAGATATCTCATGTGTTGCTCATGTGTTATCATCACAACCTTTATGTTTGATATGGGGCAATGTTCTACATCAACAGGCCTATAGCTATGTGCAGTATGCCTCTTCAATTATTTTGCCAATAATTATATAATATACATACATACAAAAATGGAGGGCCATCCCCAGAGTTGTGGACACATTATTTTGTGGCATCACAGTACTCTGCAAAAACCTGGGGATCAATTGAACTCTTACTTTACTCTCTTAGAGTAATGCTTTTACAGCGTAGTGCCTCACAGCTTTCACTGTGGAAAAAGCATCATCATATTTAACAGCCCGTGTGACAAGACTGACTTCCACACAATATTCCTTCATCCAGGCTCAATGCAGTTAAATGATAGAGCCTTACACTGTTGATTTTGTTTTAGAGTTTTAATAATTTTGAGATCTATATTTCAGACACAAACAATCTAAGATAATTGGGTCATATTTTAGACAATACAGCACACCAGGATTGGAGATGATGGCTTGTGAAAAGGATACTATGAAGTATGTAATTTATATGTTAAAACAATGTCTCTCAACAGCATTATTTATAACATCAGTTACAAGCAAGATTTTATGAAATAGAAAATTCAGCAACATCAGTAACATCTTTGGGCTTGAGAATGTCCTACACATATTAGACATTAGGGTCATGGCGTACTCTTTGTGTTAGATTTATTTTTGCTGTAACACTTACAGAGGATATTTCCTTGTTTTGATATGAAATGTCATAAACTGTGGGGTATCAACTATCATTTTGAAAAGTTTTTCAAAATGATAGTTTTATTGTTATATAAACGTAGTAAATGAAAATACCATGTAATAGGTCACATCTGTTTTAAATAAAGCACTACACTCAGAATAAAATGTGTGTTTTTGTGGACAGATTATTATGATTGTTATTGTTATATTATAATATACTCAGTGGGTCGTTGCAAAAAATTCAAAATTAGGGGAACACAACTTTCACATACAAGAAACAACCCAATTTTGCTATCAAGCAGACAGATGGTTATGGGAAAACCATACAGAACATACGTCTTTAATTACAACTCATCTGTTGTTTCAAGTTGCACACTATGTGTTAGTAAAGGTGTTGCTCAGATTAACATGCATCTTGTGATCTAACTCTGCATGATGAATTCACCTGACAGCAGTACGGTACCTTGCCTCTGCAGCTGGCTGTGTGTTGGGCATTACAATTTGCAATTTAGGAATTTAGCGGACACTCGTATCCACAGCAACAAGTGCAAGACCAGAGTAAATGGCATGAACCCTCGTCCACAACGGGGTAGATGGTCACATAGAGTACGAACCAAAGAGAACTTCAATATAGGATACAAAGCTAATATCAAACCTATAACATCTAAACAACATGTTTGTTTGTTTGTTACAGCAAACAACCACATTTTGTGGAAATGGAGCTAAATTCAAGGAATCACTATTATGGTCAAAAGATGGATTAAACTTGTCTTGTAAAATGGTCTCAAGGTCACATGGGCAAGACATACACACGTTGATAGATTTGCTAATGTGTGCACGTCTAGAGAAAAAAAAGATTAAAGGAATAGATTAGGTTTAAGGACGAATAGTTTGTCTATGGCATAAGTATTTTCCTCAAGCAAGATACTTCCTAAAATAAATTTCAATTATATTCAAGTGATGTTTTACTTTAAAACATAATAGCCCTCCCCTGTAGATCATCTGAGGGATACTGACAAAGCTTTATAGCCCAAAGTAAAACTTCATTATTACTCCCAGGAGTGCTACAGCCTGACTGAAACATTGCTGTAAAACTGCTTCCCTTAACCAGCTGTGTACTCTGGAAGCTGTTACTGGAAGAGGCCTGTCTATGCTAAAAACCTACTTTGTTGCTGGTGGCTCAAACTCAATTGTAATAGCAACAACGTTTTGGTGTGATTCCCCAATGGGGAGCCATCGCACCTCTGTGTCCTCTGTCGCTCTGCATTCTACAATTTAAATCGTCAAATAAAAATCAACCAGATCTATTCTGTAAAGTTCAAGTTGTCTGTCTGTCTGTCTGTCTGTCTGTCTGTCTGTCTGTCTGTCTGTCTGTCTGTCTGTCTGTCTGTCTGTCTGTCTGTCTGTCTGTCTGTCTGTCTGTCTGTCTGTCTGTCTGTCTGTCTGTCTGTCTGTCTGTCTGTCTGTCTGTCTGTCTGTCTGTCTGTCTGTCTGTCTGTCTGTTTGTTTGTCTGTCAGTGAGTGTGTCTGGACAGTCTATTGCTCCATCTTCACTGACGTCTATCCCGTTTGCTTTGGTATGTGACAACATACCAAACCAAACATGTTGAAGGAAGGAGTCTATTAATATCGGCAGTGTCGTCTTTCGCCATTTGTGACACTGGAAAAGGCCAGAATTTGGATTTAACCAATTCAGTATGACGTGAAAGGTTTTAGACCTTGTACTATCATTAAAATTTTAGTATTTGCAAATTGTTTGGGGACCCACTTGCAATATCAACGGCCCACAGGTTGAGAACCACTGGTATACTAGCTGAGCCTTACTATAGCTATTGTAAAGTATCTGACTGTCCCACATATTTACATGTTAGTGCCACGGCTACTTTCTCTGCCACCTATGCTGAAAGCTTGCAGGGAGGTCAACTCATGCAGTTGTATGTAGGGGAGCCTCAGCCAACGCTGCAGCTGCAGGAAACTTTGCACGGGATTCATCAAGGCATGCAACCGCAGCACCATAGAAGACAGGGAAGCACCAAAGGAAGCATCATACTGTAGATGACAAGGGGGCATGGAGTTAAATTAGAGGCACAACAATACTCCTGGACTGCTATGTATGTGAAAGGACATTTCCATCTCGTCTTAATGTTGACTGATAAGTGATTTGAGAGACAAACCTTGAGAAAAAGTTATCAGTTAAATTCTGCACTGAATGGCCAATAAAACAGAATTTTCAGCAGATAGGAAGGTTTTCAGTGGCATCAGTTCAGCAAAAGCTCAGGTATGGCAAGGTTAGGGTTGCCAACTCCCAGAGATTAAAATAAGGGACACCTATCCTGCCTAGAAAACTATGCATTATACCTATAACACAATACAAACACAATGGTCTTACACCTGCATTAGGCTACTATTCATGATGTCTTTTTTCCTGGAGCCAAGATATGGCACCTGCCATACCTTGCCATACCCTATTGACGCCCCTGCAGGTTTTGCAGACAACTGGTCATGGCTTGCACTACTGAGACAAAGCTCCACAAGTATCACTCAGTAGAGTGGACCTATGCTGTTTCAAATAAACATACAAAATGCAACACTGGGGCAGAATAATAGCATTATTTGAATTGCAGATTGGACCTTTAAGCATGATCTCCAGGACAAAGGGCAACAACTTGGCTAGATATATGCAAAACATCATTATTAAACACATTTTGAAAGCACATTTTCCTGCAGTGTGTACGTGAGCAAAGCCTGTTCCAGGATGTCTATTAATAATAACCCCAACCCTGCCCTCCCTGATCCTGGTATGGTATGACCCAGTTCATTGTAGATGCTGCTCTCTCTATGTCACTCTGACTCTAGCTCTGGGGAGCCAGGCACCCTTTCAAAAGATAATTAATTGAGTTATAATCATATGGTTAAAGGAGGATTACCTGTACCCAGTCTGATAAAAGTGAATAACCAGCTCTTCTCTGATCTCACATAATTACTTCTGATCAACGCAACACATTATTCATATATTCAGTTATATTGCGTAAAGTAATTTTAAGTTGTAGTAAGTTCAAAATATTTGTTTGATAAGGTATTTCGGAAGAATATGAGTAAAGACATGACAGACCCTTTTGGTAAAGAGAACAAAATAGCAATTGCAAAATGTTTGGATTGACTTTCTGCGTGTGTGTCCCATAGTACTAGAACAAGTACTACTTACTTGAGTACTGTACTTAAGTAAATTACTTTTGTATCTGTATTTCATTATGACTTCCACTTTCACTAATTTCAAAGACAGATATTGCACTTTTGACTTTTGACTACATTTCTGGGAAGGGGGGAAAGGGAGAATTAGCCACTTAAATATAGGGAAAATAGCAGATCTACAAGCTCACAACGTGTCGCGCTGCAAAGTGTTGTGAGCTTGTACATCTGCTATTTTCACAATTATTTATATTTTACGTACTGTAATTTGTACTTTTGAATACTTAAGTATTTTTAAAGCATGTACTTTTGAATACCAATAAGAATACCACCAAGGAATGGAATAGTCTAACCCCATCCCTCAAAAAATGCAGTTCGCTGGGCTCATTCAAAACAGCCCTAAAAACTCATCTTTCTGGAGGCCGAAAGAGGAGCTAGTACCAGTTTCCCTGTAGACAGACGACCCCCCCCCCCTTCCTCTTTTTTGTACATATTTTGTATTTCCTCATGCTTTTTTTGTATATAATTTTTATTTTTCCATGCTTCCCCCCCCCTTTTTTGTACATATATTATTTTTTATTTTTTCATGCTTTTTTTTTGTACATAGTGGTATTTTTTCTGTATTATCTGTATTTTCATGTTGATTTTTGAACTGTTTGGTTGCTACTATATATGTCTATGAAATTAATTCAAGGACCCCAACGGAAACAAGTCCGTAAGGACTTTTTTGGCCGGACCTTTTAGACAAAAGCATTATAAATGTAACTGTGTTGTTTTACATTCTTTTGCCTAATAAAAATTTCAATCAATCAATCAATCAAATACTTTTAACTCAAGTACAAATTTGAGCAATATTCACTAGTTGAGTAATATTAGTATCAATACTTTGATCCACCACTGAGAACATGTGACTTGAAGTAAGCACTTCAGTGCATACACAGTGAAATAAACGTATTGAATTTGCAGACATAATTTGAATGATTCACCAGCTCTGCCGCTGACATAAAAACATTGAATTGCATGACTATGAGGAGCAATAATGGGTGCAATTTTAGGGCGGACTGCCGAACTAGCACTAAAAGCTTGAACTTTCCATGATTTAAGTGGTTGTGAGGGAGGATTAGCCACATGGCAAACAATCCAAATCCTCTTAATTATATTCACATCCAAATTTGCATTTACATAAACAAACACAAAGAAGAAAAACTTAGTGAGTTAAACTTGTAAACAAACAAGAAAAATCTACATTTAAGACATTTTGTATATGGCTGTTCCATGATTATAGAAGCAAACTTTGTACATGATTGGCTAAATCTAGAGGTGGTAACTTTAGATTTATTTTGAAGACCTCACTGCAGGAAAGTAATGGGACGATCATCCACCTCCATAACAAATGTATGTATGTATGTATGTATGTATGTATGTATGTATGTATGTATGTATGTATGTATGTATGTATGTATGTATGTATGTATGTATGTATGTATGTATGTATGTATGTATGTATGTATGTATGTATGTATGTATGTATGTATGTATGTATGTATGTATGTATGTATGTATGTATGTATGTACAAGCTGTACATACATACATACATACATACATACATACATACATACATACATACATACATACATACATACATACATACATACATACATACATACATACATACATACATACATACATACATACATACATACATACATACATACATACATACATACATACTATAATTATACTGTATGGTGCTTCCTATCGTTCTATGGTGCCTCCCTGTCATATATGGTGCTTCCTATGGTTATATGGTGCCTCCCTGTCATCTATGGTGCTCCCTATGGTGCTTACCTGTCTTCTATGGTGCTTCCTATGGTGCTTACCTGTCTTCTATGGTGCTCCCTATGGTGCTTACCTGTCTTCTATGGTGCTTCCTATGGTGCTTACCTGTCTTCTATGGTGCTGCCAATGGTGTTTTGTTCTTGTTTTAATTTCCAAACCTGCTAATGATGTCACTGGTAGGCAGGTTTCTAACGGTCCAACCATCCTCTGAGAAACGGACCAAGTAGACAGAAATGGTATCTTATAATGAGCATTAGTGAGGACCAATTATATGAAGAAACTTAAAGGGGAATTTTGGACTAAAGTTTTCTTACCTTTTCTATGACGTTATGATATCTTAGGATGAATGGTACAGTAGAAAATTTTCATAACTCCACCCCTGAGCCGCCACAGCTTAAAAGGTGCGCGGATAGGCCTTAGGTTAGATCACATATTTTAATAGCTTTTTTTGAATTTTTTTTTGGTGAGATCTGACGTTCATAGTGACAGAACACTATGCAACCAAAAAAAAAAAAAAAGAAAAAACAGAAGTCTCGCTAGACAAGATTGAAATCTCGAGATTTCAGTCTCGTCTAGCGAGACTTCTGTTTTTTTTTTTTTTTTTTTTTTTTGGGGACAGTGTTTTTTCACTATGAACGTCAGATCTCACCAAAAAAATTAAAATAAAAATCTATTAAAATATGTGATCTAACCTAAGGCCTATCCGCGCACCTTTTAAGCTGTGGCGGCTCAGGGGTGGAGTTATGAAAATTTTCTACTGTACCATTCATCCTAAGATATCATAACGTCATAGAAAAGGTAAGAAAACTTTAGTCAAAAATTCTCCTTTAAATTAATATGAAGATCACATGTCTGGACAATGCACTCTGCTATCCTCCTGAGCACTGTGCTTATAATTCTTGAGTAATCTTTGTATTTGCGAAAGGGAGGCAAAGTGAGCATTCTTCTGCCAAATAAAATGTATGAGAACTTAGAATGATGTTCCCTGTTAGTGGGACATTTTGAGAGAGCCTGTCAATATTTTTTCTTTTAGGCTAGTAGATTGGAACGCAAAAAATAAATAAAAATAAGAGCATTTTCCCCACTGTTGTTCTGCAGTAAGGGATGGCATCTCATTGAGCATTTTGTTAACTTCATGACAATGTTTCAACCATAAAACTTTTTTCATCAAGTGTATCCGCATTATTCATGTTTATTCATTAGTCATGTTTATCCCAGAGGGATAGGGAGGGAGAATGAGAGAGGGAGGGAGGTTGTGTATGATGTCTAGGTGACTCTCCAACAAACAGACTACTTCAGACTACTTCAGACTGCAACAGACTGGTAGTCTGTTGGCAAAAGTTGGCATTAAGTTCAGCATAAGCAGTCGGCTGATGTGCATATTGTTGTGCTAATGCGTTAGAGCTGGCAGGCAGTCCTGCCAGTCCTGCCAGTGTTGCCAGGTCTGCTTATTATAATTTACTTTGGGCTTGTTTTCCGGTAAAGTCACTTGTAAATATTCATAGTTGCTGGTTACTTTTGTTTGGGCTTGTTTCAGAAGCGTAGTTGCTTATTTGGGCTTAATTGCTTTCAAGATTCTTTTTGAAAATAGCTGATACAATAGGGCTCAAGTGGTGAAACTGGTCGCTGGTTCACTCACAGAATCTGGCAACACCGAAGCCAGCTCGGACCAAACCTTTACCCCCTCGCTCCCCCCTCTTCACTACCTCACGACTCTACCAGTCGGCACAAAGATTGAACATGCTCGGTTTCTCATCGTCGGGTCGATAGAGGTCCGGATCCGACAACAACTTGTCGGCAGCAGACGCTTTCCAACGCCTCCCAACGCTTTCCAACGCCTCCCGATGGCGAGTCGGTACTAAATTAATGCGGTGGAGAGCTGCCTTAACCAGAGCTCGATCAGTGTGAGAGAGAGAAAAAAATTAGTATATAGAATAAATACAAAAAAATATAATAATACAGCAAAGAACCAAAACAAATACATGTTCATTCCAATGTCCATTAGTGCGAGGAATAGGATCCATTGTGAAACTTGTTTATGGGGAGGTTTCCATCTTAGGACCAGCAGCTTCTTTGCAGCTGTCAGCCCCAAGAGCAAGAGTCTTCTTTGTGGTATTGTCAACCCGATCGCTGAATCATCGTTCAACATTAGCGTGAGCATGAGCGTAT
The DNA here is from genome assembly GCF_963280865.1 of Gymnoscopelus braueri. Lineage (NCBI taxonomy): Eukaryota > Metazoa > Chordata > Actinopteri > Myctophiformes > Myctophidae > Gymnoscopelus > Gymnoscopelus braueri. Next base: position 26,824,312 of record NC_137609.1, on the reverse strand, counting down.
TTCAATCATGCAACTAGACGCGTCGCAATTCTGGGAAATTGCAAAGTGTGGTTGCGCCGACGCCGGTCACGGGTCGCAGGCGGCCGCCGGGACACGAGGAATACGCCAGGAGGAGTACCGTCGGAAGCCACGCGACGTGCGTTTCGAATTCGGTGCCGATCGGATCCCGTGTTAGCGATGCGTGCCATTTTGATTTGAGGAAATAGGCCCCTCCCACTAAAGAAACAGGCCCCTCCCACAAATGTAGCGGGCTGATTACGTTGTCATGTCACTCCTGAGATCACTTGCTTTTCTTTTTGAGAAAACTGATCCCCCCAAAAATCATGTTTTTGCATCAAACGGTTACATTTTGCACATTTGTGGTGCCCCCTATAGATCAAAGTGGAAATGCTTATGGGGATTCGTTGAGTAAACCACCCTCGACATGTGATTCAAATTTGGGATTGATTGGACGTTTCGTTTGTGATTTTTGGCATTCTTTGTAAAACAGGCCCCTCCCACTAACTTTGGAAGCCAATTATGGACGGACGGTAAGGACAATCAAAATGCCGTTTGGATATGTTTATTGCTAGGGTCCAGAGATCATGTGTACCGATTTCTGTGAAATTTGGATAAAGTATGTGGGAGGAGGAGCTAAAAGTGTGTTTTGAAGACATTTCTAAATGGCGGAAAATCAATCCAGACGCAAATGGGCGTGGCCTATACGGGGAGTTGCGTCATGACCCAAGGAATATCCATGGGTAATTTTTTCATTCTACGACCTACGGTTCAAAGGTTATAGGCCAAAAGGTAAAGTGGGCTGTTATAGCGCCACCATGTGGCTGACTGGTGTAATTATTTTATTGATAATTTGGCAATAAACTATGAACCTCCCCTCTAAGTTTTTTTTTACTCTAGCCTTTACGGTTTCTGAGAAAAAAATACTTGAATTTGAGTTTTTTCATTTTCCCATTAAAGTGGATGGGGAAATTTAATGCACTAATAAATCAATATCAACTAGAAAAAGTGCTCCTCGGAGCACAGGTCTCCGCCAGGTCAGGTACGTTATTCTGGCCTCCTGGTGGCGCTATAATAGGCCAATGTGAAAAGGGTGCCATTTATTCTTAGGTCTTTCACGGCAATCAGACACTGCATTCATGATTTGAGGCATTTTGTTCCAAAAATGTGTTTTGCTAAATTAGACCTGCTGGTGGCGCTATAACAGGCCAATGTGAAAAGGGTGGCATTTCTTCCTCGGCCTAGTGGGTATATGCGTGTGAAAATTCACGGAAATCGCAAGCTGCGTGCATAGTTTGAGGCTTTTTGTTCAAAACGGACCAATCCTGCAAACTTTGGAAGCCAACCATAGGCAATAAGGATGGAATATGGGAAATCGGACAGATTCGTGTTGATCACATGACTATGGAGATACTGTGTACCGATTTGCATGACGTTTGGATAAAATCTGTAGGAGTAATGTAAAAAAATGGGTTTTGCACAAATCGGCCTCCTGGTGGCGCTATAACAGGCCCATGTGAAAAAATTGGGGCAGAGGTTCTGAATTGGCATCCAGGGAGTGTGTGTGCAAAGTTTCGGAGCGACCGGGCCAACGGTGCCGGAGATTAGCTGCTAACACACAGACAGGACGGACGGACGGACGGACACACACACGGACGGACGGACAGGGGCGAAAACATACTCTCTCGCCATGCCTTTTGGCCTGGCGGAGACAATTAAACTATGTAACCAATCTCTTAGCAAAATACAAGCAGTCTATTCCCGGTGATACGCCTGGAGGAATACCGTCGGAGGCCGCGCGACGTGCGATTCGAATTCGGTGCCGATTGGATCCCGCGTTAGCGATACGTGCCGTTTTGATTTTAGGAAATAGGCCCCTCCCAGTAAAGAAATATGCCCCTCCCACAAATGTAATGGCACAATTATATAGTCACGTCACTCCTGAGATCACTTGTGTTTCATTTTGAAAGGATTGATCCCCCGATTCCCCCCGCAAAAATGTTTTTGCGTCAAACGGTTACGTTTTGTGCATTTGTGGCGCCCCCTATGGATCAAAGTGGAAATGCTTTTGGGGATTTGTTGAGTGAACCACCATTGACATGTGATTCAAATTTGGGATTGATTGGACGTTTTGTTCGTGATTTTTGGTGTTTTTTGTAAAACAGGCCCCTCCCACTAACTTTGGAAGCCAATTACGGACGAACAGACTATCAAAATTCTGCTTATTGCTAATTTTGCAATAAACTATGAACCTCCCCTCCAAGTTTTTTTACTCTAGCCTTTACGGTTTCTGAGAAAAAAAAAACAGCAACCAATGTGCCATGTAATCAGCGCCCGGGTTCTGCTTGTGTCATAAGTGTGAGATCCTCTCTCCCATAATATAATGAGTGACAGTGGCAGAGGATGAAATCTCAAGGTTAGAAGAAATGGACATTACTCAATAGACGCCCAGCTTACTCAAAGATAATGAGACGTGACTGCAGATGTTGTTGGTTTTAGATAGGCTGTGTGTCTATGATGCTGCTGCAGTCACAGAGGCGTCTCATACAAGTCACAATCACATAAAAAGAGCAAAAGGAGTATTTTTTATTTGTATCTATTTTTCTAGAAGGACATCTGTTTAGGAAAGACAAATCCCAGACAAAGCAAAAACAGTGGGAAGTGTAGCTATAGTAAAATACAGTATTTTATGAAAGACAGTACAGTCTGATGACAGTCATAAGAGAGTAGATAAGAGGGAGAAAAGAAAAGTGTGGACATTTTCTGTGGGTGTTTTGACTGCTCTACAGGTGCTCACATGCAGTGCCATACAGTGGTGGAAAAAGTAGATTTCTTTATTATTACTATTATCGATGGGGAATCCAAGCTAGAAACTGCAGGCTTTCTATTCCTGGAAAGTTAGCACACTATAATAGAAGCCATTGTTCTCGCATTCATAAAAAAATAAGATCAAATATTTGAAATCTTGTTTGAAATGACCTACTGTATGATGTCACTGGTAGGCGGGTTTCTGAACTGTCCACAACCTTCCTCTGAGACACAGACCAAATAGACAAAAATGGTACCGTATTATAATTAAACCAATTATATGAAGATCGGTTGAAAATGGGTCAAGTGGTTCTTTAAGTAAAAGTAGCAATACATACATAATGTAATACTCTGTTATAAGTAAAAGTTCTGCATTCATTTGACACAATTTACATTGCAAGCTTGTAGATCAGCTATTTTTTTTATACCAAAGTGTTTTTTTTCTAAAAATTATCTAAAAGTAGTAAAATAATTGTAGTGGGGCAAAAAGTACAATACCTGCCTCTGAGATGTGGAGAAGTATAAAGTATTGAAAAATTGACATTAACAAGTAAAGTAAAAGCACCTCGAAAGTATTTAGTTTCTTTCTTAATTTATGCTCTGTATGGCGGTCGCACGTGCCAAAAATTGCAATCTACAAACTCTGCTGTTGCTCAGACATAACAATACTATTTATTGGAACATTAAAACAAACAATTCAATGCCAATTACTTCATCGTGGTTAGTGATTTTTGGATGCCTGGTTGTAGCCTGGTTGTTAGGTGTAATATCTAATCAATCAATCAATCAATCAATCAATCAATCAATCAATCAATCAATCAATCAATCAATCAATCAATCAATCAATCAATCAATCAATAAATCAATCAATCAATCAATCAATTAATCACTACATAGACCTCTCCTATATAGAGGAGAACATAAATGTTACACAATGCCTATAACAGCCTCACATGAAAGAGCTATATCTCATAGAGAAGTCATCCAAATGAGCTAACAAACAACAACAAAACTAGTGAGTCTGAATAATTAAATATGATCCAAACAAGATACAAAATATTCAGATGGTATTAATAAAGAAGTGTCTATTTTTAGAGTAAGGGACTAGAGACAGTAGAGGCACACTGTCTATTGCCTTGATATTGACTTCAAATCACCACCTCAATTTGTCAGGGTTACATTTTCAATTCCTACAATGAAGGGAAAGTGCAATATAAGTTTGATGTATTATTATTTTATTTTATTATTTTTATTAAGGGAGAAGAGGAGTGAATAGCCCCTAGTCTGTCCTAGTGAGCTTATACTGCAAAGAAGGAATGTCTGGAACCATGTGGTCAACTGGTTCAGATTCCACTCTACAGAGCAACTGATTTGATTTGTCTCAGGAATTCAGATAACGCACAACACATGCACACATGTTTTTTCTACCCAGGTAGATTACTACTCAAATAACTCAAAGAGACACCAAAACTGACATTTTCCCAAAAATAATGGTTTTGTATAGGAAGGGGGCGTGTCTGATAAAATGAATATCAAATATCTAAATACCGAATCAAGCAACTTAAAAACGGTCTGGGGGGGCTCACAAAAGCCGGAGTAGACGATAAAATGACCCAACATTTTTTTTAAAGTGAAATATCCCTTTAATCTTTATCTTAACATGGCACATAAAGAAAAGCAATGCATGCAACTATTTAGGTAGGATCTACAGTAGTGTATAAAAGCACAATGGTGTACAATTTTATTCAATCCAACTATACATTGCAGCACTGTTAATATTGTGTGGAGAGTAAGGTTACTGACATACTGGCAGAGAAAGTGTTTCTGTCCAACGTACTTGAAGGAATTGATTTCTTTCCAGCAGAAGCAGGCCCTTTGAAGGCCATGAGTGAGTGCCAAACACAGACAGTAACATCTAAGATAAGAACAACGACTGGAACATTTAACACCTGCATGGGGAAAGTGATAGAATTTCTGTGTTGTATATGTCTCTTTACCAAGCTTATTTTTGGTATTTCAATAGGCCTTCTTCTATTACCCATGGCATGTGTTTTCCAATCATTCTCAGAGTAAAAGCAATATTCAAACAATATTACTGCTTTATACAGAAAAATACAGTAAAGGTGCCAACTGAAACTGAAACTGATGCCATTGCATAGAAGACCCATTTGTGGTTCCAGAAAGAACATTACAGATACAGACCAAGGTTCTTTAAAGAACCATTTATATTAATGGTTCTATAAAGAACACTTAACCACTTAAACCATGTATACGTCATTTCCCGATGTCCCCCACGGATCTATACTTGTCTATACCCCTCCTTTTTTCCCTTCACACCAAAACTCTTTGTTGAAAATAGCAGATTTACAAGCTTGTAGATCTGCCATTTTCAGCATGTTTGCCTATTAAGACATGCAGACATGCAGCTTTACGAGCTTGTAGATCTGCCATTTTCAGCATGTTTGCCTATTAAGACATGCCCAGAATATGAATATTTGAGGAATTATTTCTGGTTCCTCAAAGAACTTTTACAAAAAAGAAAAAGTAATGTTCTCTAGAACCATATGAGGAACACGAAGAATCATTCAGATGGTTCTTTGTGGAACCATATTGTCAAAGAACCATAATTTTTCTGTGTGTCATACAGATAACTGTACGTCATAGCATATAGCCTGGTTTTCTCAGATTCACTGAGAATGCCCCTTGAAATCTTTGGACACCTCCCAGCAGGGTCATGGAGACTAAACTGGAAACCATTAATCTGGTTTGTTTGTAACCTTGAACTTGTAATACAAGAAAGGGGTCTAGTCTCAGCCTTGCATATCTCTTCCTAGAAGCCTTGCATGTCTCTTCCTAGAAGGCAAGCCTTGCTTTTCCCTCACTCCTCAACGCATGTTGAGGAGTGTGCAGGTCAGAGAAAAAGTGGATTATAATATACTGTAGACTTGGATCAAAAACGTTCATGGTTGAATAAAGTTGTCTTTTTTGTTTCTCAACAAATGTATGTAGAGAAAGTGTAATTTCAGTAATCATCCCTTCACCTGGAGAAGGCTTAAGTTGTGATGATAAAACATTGAATGCTTTAATGGTACAGTACTGTCGTTTTGCTTTGAAAACAATTGAGAATTATGCAATATGCATGTTTCATATTTCATGCTCATTTTAATAATAAAAAAATCTAAATAGAAACAGGTTATGTGTTCATGCACTCTCCTCAACAACCTGATGAGATTTAAATGGCACCAAAAAGGCTTTTACTTTTACTCTTCTGACAAATTACAAGGGACGTCCTTCTAGCGCAGGGGTAAAGTTCCTGCCCACCACCGCGGAGACTATAGGGCATGCATAGCAGTGGCATTCGTTCATGGTTGAATAAAGTTGTCTTTTTTGTTTCTCAACAAATGTATGTAGAGAAAGTGTAATTTCAGTAATCATCCCTTCACCTGGAGAAGGCTTAAGTTGTGATGATAAAACATTGAATGCTTTAATGGTACAGTACTGTCGTTTTGCTTTGAAAACAATTGAGAATTATGCAATATGCATGTTTCATATTTCATGCTCATTTTAATAATAAAAAAATCTAAATAGAAACAGGTTATGTGTTCATGCACTCTCCTCAACAACCTGATGAGATTTAAATGGCACCAAAAAGGCTTTTACTTTTACTCTTCTGACAAATTACAAGGGACGTCCTTCTAGCGCAGGGGTAAAGTTCCTGCCCACCACCGCGGAGACTATAGGGCATGCATAGCAGTGGCATTTTGTGGTGCCACAGATTGATTATTTTTTCCCATAGAGATTTGCTCTATGATTAATTATTTTAAGCCTGGAACTAAGCCAAGCAGAATCCTGGTGAATCATGACCATAAAACATTTGATTCTGTGTCAGAAAGTATTTGAAAACCGCAAAAAAGGGTATATTAAATAATATAGTATATAATATAATTAAATATTAAAATATTTTTTTACACAGAATGAAATGTTTTATGGTCATGATTCACCAGGATCCTGGATGGCTTGGTTCCAGGCTTAAAATAATCAATATAAATATTTTCAAAAATATCTATGGGAAAGATGGGCTTTCGATCTGCGGCACCACAAAATGGCCACCACTGCTATGCCCTATAGGCTTGGCCGGGTGTTCCAATGAACACAACCCAATGTTCTTGGGTGGGAATAGCATGTTCCTCTGCATGTGTTACGTCCTCCCCTTAGAGCTCTTCACTCTCAAGCGAAAAGAAGTGGCCGTGATGTCATGCGTATTGAAGAAGACACGTGGTTGTCTGTGCTCTCCCTAAGACCAACTGTAGGAGTCAGCAGTGTCAACGGACTACAATACATGGGGAAATTGGGAAATGAAATAATAACAACATTGGGAGAAAAGAAAAACATGATAAAATAATTGGAGACAAAAAAGTGACAAATTACAATATAAATACTACTAAGAAGTCTCCTTAATGTTTACTTGAGGGGAAATTATTTTCTCCTAAACAGACTCCAGCCTATGGCTGTGGAAATGTTATTGGGAACCCAAAGGCACATGTGTCAAACTCAAGGCCTGTGGCCTGAATCCTTTGCCCTGGCGGTGTCCCAGACGGTGCCACACAGAGTGCACTGTTGCTTGAAGTATCGAGAGACTGCTCTTGGCATACTTACTCTCAAGACAACGGACTAGCTATTAGGTCATTGCCCTTTGGTATTATACAAGCAAGCTGAATAGTTCATAATGGCTATAAAAGGAATGTCAGCACCCTGAATATGAAACTGACTGCTAACAGGCGCCCAAAATATGATGTTGTGAAAACCTTTCAAAAACCAGCAGTTTTGGGATTGGAAAACCAGTCAGATTGAAAAAGGTGCGCTCGGTTTCACGGACGGAGGCGCGCCGTCTGAAGGTGACTTGAGCCACGAGAGGCACCGCCGAGCACGCTTAGGTGAGCGAGTCGCCGTGCAGAGCGTTGCAAAGTCACCTTCAGCCGAGTCAGCGCCGTCTGAGTCATGTCTCAATAGGGACAGAATCGTAAATCATCGCCCCCCCCCTAGTCTCGGTACCTCCGAGACGTCCGAGACGTTTCTTTTTTGACGCCGGGGGAGCGCGGGAGGTGAACTCGAAGAAAACAAGCACTCCTTTTTCAATCCGACTGTTTTTTCAATCTGACTGTAACATATACACTATATAAATTTAATAATTTACTAGGACATTTGTCTATCTTGAGGCTCAAAAAAGTTTTTGGAGATCCATTAACAGTTGATTATGAGAGTGTGACAGAAAGCTAGCAAGATGCAATAGCATTTATGGCCAACTGTGAAGAGTGTGGAGAAATGCTACAGGTTTGCCTTCAGGCAGCCCATGTGCTGTGTTCAGAAGTACCAAATTGTGTGAATGAATATTCTCTGTGATTTCAGGTTGTGACCTGAAATAATGATAAATGACAGCTGAATATGGGTCCTTGGAAGTTCCTGTTAAAAACCTCAATTAAACGATTTTGTAAAGAAAGAAATGGATGCTGTCAGTATGCCAAAATGTCGCTACCCACAGGAAGTGCTCTATGGGTAAAGAAACTCAAAAAGAAAGTGGACAATTGGACACTGACTGAGGGCCACCCTGAAGAATGGGAATCTCGAATACTTGGTCCTATGAAAAACTGGCCTCAGGGGTGCCCCCGTGACTCACTGAGTATACCATATAAATAAGACTATAGTCATTCTCACAGCTGAACCTGATTTAAACTGATTCTGACCCGAGGCACTTGCATGTCATACCCCAATTCCCTCTCCAGCTTTTCCTGTATCTCTCTTCACTGTAACTTATTGACAGAGTCACAAAAAGCATACAATGAAAAAGAAAGAAAGACAGAAAGAAGAAAACTGGTCTCATCATTATTATTATTCAAAGTGAGGAGGAGTGAAGTTTGCTTTCAGATTTTTCTGACTGAAAAACTTGACATTAAACAGATGATAAACATTAACATTCACAAGATGAACTGAAATTGACATGAAACAGATTGTAAAAGATAAACATTCACAAGTCAGATGGCCTTGCTATATCTGCAGACATCCTTGAATGTTCATGGTCATGTGTGCGTTTGAAGATAAATGTTTTTTTTAAAACATATTCTAAGATAGATTGTGAGACATTGATTTATGTCAGAAACAGCAGAGATAATGGGTGAACATGGCATGAAGTTTAACTTTACTGGGAGAATAAGACTTTAATAAAATCCTAAACCTTGTCTGTGTAAGATTTACAAATAATTCATGAAGGGGGCAAACCACTCCTTACTTGAGATTAACTGCAGATGCCTATTCCTGATTCTCGCTTCTGGTAGATCTGACTTGAGACATCATACACAGGTACTCCTGCTTCTGCCACCATTCAATAAGCTTTTCTTACAGATTCACTTTTTATTTGATCATTTATTTATTTCAGTGTTGGAGCCTTATATTTATTTTGTTTATTATATGTGAATGAATGATGTGGGCTTGGTGATAATGACACTGATGTCATCTTAAATCACAGTGGGTGGCCCTAATTATCTAACTCACGGTGCAGAGGTGTGGCACTGTCAGTCACCATGACAACCACCACAGGAGAGGTGTGGCATTGTCAGTAGCCATGGCAACCACCACAGGGGGTGTCAGATGGCACTGGGGGTGGTTACCCATTTATACCTGGTGGTGGGTGATTGTGGCCAGGTGCGCATGGGGAAAAGCGACACAGTTTTTGACCGTGAACGTGTCGCCACACTGACGCTGGTCGGCGTTCAATGCGTTTTGTTTGAGCTGATGTATAACACGATATGTGTAATAAATGGATTGACATATCCGACACGATACAAACTCTCTGGACATTGAATTCATGGTGCACGCGTCTAACTAAAAATCAACCCAGTTGCCCCTTGCAGTGTATAGCTACAGGTAACGGCTCTACATTAAGTCAAAAACGTAATCTCTATATTTGAAATGGACAATTGGAGAAGCTCAGGATTCAACAGCTGATCTGATCAGTGGGACAGCATTATATCCTGTGGATTTATGGAACATGTTTGATTACCGTTTCGCTTTGAATTGGAACAAGGACAATTTGGACCAGGACACGATGGTGCTTGAGCACGGCGTTCGGACATTGGACAATCGCCGGGCGGCCTCGCAGCGTTTGGACGACAAGGAGCTGCCCTGCACGTTTGGAGTTGATCGCGGCGTCCCGCACCGTTTGGACGGACAAGGAGCTGGCTGCCCTGCACGCAAGGAGTTGATTGAACAGCGCTCGGACAAGGAGCGCTGTTTGAAGTATTTTAGAACTCTTTTTGAAGTAAAGAACAAAAACAATTGGACCCGGCATCCCACGGACAAAGGTATGTAGCGCGCTACCAGGAGTACCTTATATGGCCATATATAAAAAACAATTTTGTGCACACAGGGTCACAAATCCAATGCATTGGTGGTTCATGTTTGCAACCCGTTCGTGGGTGTGTTCTATCTATTAAGGTTCTGGTTTTAACTGTGATTAACTGTGGGTTTTGTTGTCTGTGATTTAACCAAATGTTTTATATTTATTCTGTGGGCCTTGTATTGCTGATATGGATTTTGATAAAGGTGTTTAAGAGTCAAAACGAGTCCGCCGTGGCGGAAACTCATTCCAATGGTGACGCATAATCAGAGTCAAAGGGTTGAACTTGAATCCACACCAGGGCTGCCAGCACTCCTGGATCCTGCAGGAGTCTCCAGGTCTCCTGACATTCTCCTGGATTCGGGAGAATCCAGGAGATATCCCCCAAAATCACCAGATCACAGGAAATTACATCTACTGTTAAAAAGACCCCCGCTTGGGATGCGATTGCATGCATGCAATCATTCAGAGATATTAACTTTTAAGTAATGAATGGTTATTATTAAAGATGGGTCTTACATTGCTTCAGACATCAAATCAATTTATGTAGACCTACTTTTAGCGTTTTAATGGATGAAATTATACCCACCATAACTTGATTCTCACAGTCCAAATATTGTAATGTTTGTTTTGTTACATAAATCATATGTGACCAAGGACATAAAAGATGTAATAAATGAAAATAGCCTTCATAAACAAAGACTTCGGTGCACTTAAATTGACGGAAAAAAAGCTAAAAACAAAAATGAGGCAGGCAAAATTGACACATAGACAGCATCTAGAGGATGCGTTTAAAGCCAAAAATCACAAAAAGGCGTGGGATACTATGAAATCAAACCAAACCTATTGTGACAGATAATGAACTTGGCTTTTCTAATGACCTAAATACTTTCTTTGCTAGATTCGAATCATTAGGCGATTCAAAGTGCACTGAAATACTTAAGGCTGTAACACCTGCCCCCTCAGACAAAATTGTCATCACTGAAGAGGATGTCAGAAAAGTGTTTCGGTGTACTAACACAAGGAAAGCTAATGGGCCAGACGAGTACAGTGCTTTTCTCCTCAAAAACTGCATCTGAGTTGGCTCCTGTGTGGCAACCAATATTTCAATCCTCTGTAGACACACACACAATTCCTCTGTGTTGGAAAACCTCACACGTAAAACCACTACCCAAAATCCAATGTCCAAAAGAACATAAGGATTATAGACCCATAGCTCTCACTTCAGTGATCATGAAATCACTGGAAAGAATACTGTTGCAACATCTTGTAAGTATAACTAAAGACAAATTCGACCCCTGTCAGTTTGCTTATAAGAAAGGTTGCGGTACAGAGGACGCGGTTGTCACACTGGTCCACTTCATTACAAAACACCTAGATAAGTCTAATAAGAATCATGCAAGGGTGCTGTTCTTAGACTTCTCTTCAGCTTTCAATACAATACAGTCTGATATTCTGGTGTCAAAGATGGTACAGTTGGAACTGAATCCATACTTAATTCACTGGTATGCTTCCTTCCTTACTAACAAGAGTACAGAGGGTGAAAGTGAACAGAACCCTCTCCGCAGCATTAACTACTAATGTTGGTGCTCCCCAGGGTTGTGTAAGCTCAGCTGTACTTTTCACCCTTTATACAGCTGTCGTACTGAGGAATGTCTGTCTGAATGTCGCACTGACAAACCAGACCAATACATTCTAAAGTACTCTGATGATACAGTTTTGATTTCTCTTTTGGATAGTTCCAGTGATCCTGGACTGCACCAACACAGAGTAAATAAGGTGGTGGAGTGGAGTGATAACAACGCTCTTATCATGAACACAAAAAAGACAGAGGAGATTGTTTTTGGTGCCCCACTAGAGATACACAGATCCCCCATTACTATTCATAGTGAACAGATCAACCAGGTATGTTCGTATACATACCTAGGAGTAGTAATTGACCACCTTCTGTCATGGAAAGACCAGATTGAATCGGTGGGTAAGAAGACAAAGCAAAGAGTCTATTTCCTTCGCCGTCTGAGATATTTTGGTGCTAGTAGACAGATTCTTCTTTTGTTTTTCACTTCTGTTATTATGAGTGTTCTTCAGTACTGTAGTACCACCTGGTATGGATGTCTGTCTGTAGCCTTAAAGTCACAACTGCTGCAGCAACTGAACATTTTGTTCAAAGATTGTTGGACAACCACTTCAGAGGCTCTATACATCTACGTATAATGACAGAATGATAAGGTTGGCAAGGAATATCACTTCAAACACTAGCCATGCTTTGTATGGAGAATATAGGTTGCTGCCTTCAGGAAGGAGATACAGTGTTCCTACATACAATAAGGTCAAACTGAAGAGGTCCTTTGTCCATCAGACGACATTGAGGCTTAATCAGGAGTTATAGGCCAGGGGTAGGCTGAGAGGTGGACATTGCTCTTGTCTTTGTATGTCTTTATGTATGTATTTTGTTTTGTTTTCTTGTGTCATGTCAAATGTGTGTACTGTTTATTGTTGCATACATGGCTGCTGGGTCGCAAGACAAATTTCAGTGTGAACTGACAATAAAGTATTATCGTATTGACTCTGTTTTTGATCATTGTAATGCAGTCAGTCTGTTACTTCTGAATGAGAGAGTGTACTGTAGAGAGAGGAGAGACATGTGGAAGGCATTATGGTCCAAACTGTGGCAGCCAGCCAGGCTCTTGACTGGAACCAGGAAGAGAGACCGTATCACCCCCCACCTGGCCTCCCTCCACATGCTGCCAGTGCGGTTTAGAATTAATTGTTAGACTCTCCTATTCGTTTATAAAGCTCAGTTCGTTTATGGACTGGCCCCCTCTTACATCACTGGCCTTTTAAACTACCACCCCAATACCAGGCACCTCAGGTCAAAGGACTTGGGGATATTTGCTCTTGTCTTTGTATGTCTTTATGTATGTATTTTGTTTTGTTTTCTTGTGTCATGTCAAATGTGTGTACTGTTTATTGTTGCATACATGGCTGCTGGGTCGCAAGACAAATTTCAGTGTGACCTGACAATAAAGTATTATCGTATTGACTCTGTTTTTGATCATTGTAATGCAGTCAGTCTGTTACTTCTGTGGAACAGTTATAACAAGCACTGTAAGCTTTGTTGTAAACCCTTTCCAGTGAAAGTGTATAATGCAATGTTATATATTGGTGTATGGGTAGTGTGAGGGTGCTGGGGGAGTTCCCCCCCCCAATCTCCTGGATTCTGACAGTCCAATGTTGGCAGCCCTGATCCACACAGGTTGAACAGTCCGAGCCGACTGCTGAAAAGCAGTCGCAGCCCGCAGTGGTTGAAAAACAGTCCGAGGTGGACACGGGTCAAATCACGCACAATGTTGAAGCCGAAGCACAGGTTGTCACAAAACGCAAAAGCATATTAACACCAAAAGCCCTAATGGATAAAATTGACACATTGCAAAAAGAGAGAAAATCGGAATTAAACAAGGCATCCAACTTGAAAAAAAAGTAATTGGAGTTAATGCAAAGTGGATGCAAACAGGAGGTGCAATGTGCCTTTATGAAATGTATCTGCATATGCAAGGAAGCAGCAGAGGCTCAGGATGCTCTGTTGCCAATAATGCCTCCTGAGGAAAAGGAAAAATATGACGTATGGTTCAAGGCCAAATTGAGATGGAGAGGTGTGGCATTGTCAGTAGCCATGGCAACCACCACAGGGGTGGTTACCCATTTATACCTGGTGGTGGGTGATTGTGGCCAGTTGTGCAATGGGAAAAAGCCACACTTTTTGACCGTGAACATGTCGCCACGCTGGTCAGCGTTCAATGCGTTTTGTTTGAGTTGATGTATAACACGATACGTTTAATAAATGGGTTGACATATCCGACATGATACGAACTCTCTGGACATTGAATTCATGGTGCACGTGTCTAACTAAAAAGCAACCCAGTTGCCCCTCGCAGTGTATAGCTACAGGTTCTAACGGCTCTACTATATATATGATATATGTGTGTGTGTGTGTGTGTGTGTGTGTGTGTATGTGTGAATGAGAGCGTGTACTGTAGAGAGAGGAGAGACATGTGGAAGGCATTATGGTCCAAACTGTGGCAGCCAGCCAGGCTCTTGGAATGGAATCCCTCCACATGCTGCCAGTGCGGTTTAGAATTAATTGTTAGACTCTCCTATTCGTTTATAAAGCTCAGTTCGTTTATGGACTGGCCCCCTCTTACATCACTGGCCTTTTAAACTACCACCCCAATACCAGGCACCTCAGGTCAAAGGACTTGGGGATATTATCAGTCCCGACAACTAGATTGAAGCTCAGAGGTGACCGCGCCTCTGTTGAACAGCTTTCCCTTTTCCATTAGATCTACCCCCTCCGTTGGATCTTTTAAATCCAGGCTCAAGACTCTGTTCTACTCACAAGCTTTTAAATTCCCTTAATATGTTGTCTTGGCTTTCATTCTTGTTGTTTCTGTCCGATATGTTGTTAATGAACTGTGATTGTGCCTCTGTGGGTTGATTACTACTGTTTGATGCTGATGAGATGTTCTGTACAGCACTTTGCTAGGAAGTTGTTTTTTTAAATAAATAAATTTGATTTAATTTGATTATGGGAGTCGGATTCTAACCTCTGGTGCCCTCTGGTGTGATTATTCTCATGGCAGAACCCAGAACCGTGTTTGTGCCAAGTTTGGTTCGGATGGGAGCAGCATGCACCTCTTAAGTCTGGATGTTACTGCTGTGACCATCGGTCCACTATCCACCATTGGTCCACCCACCCTCTAGGTAATTTCAATATAGGATAGATGCTTTAAATCCTCAAAGTATGTGTCAGCTCCAGCATGCTGTCATTCTGTTCTCCTATAGCCCATACCCAGGGACGTGCTGGCCACTGGAACTCAAGGGCAATATAACTCATCTAATTGGCCCACTGGCTTGTCTCTCATCTGAAATTGCCAATCCTTGAGTAGCATCGGCTCACATTACCTCCAGTATTTTATCATTATTGTACGTTTTAGTGGGGTTGGGACACCTCATTAGTATTAGTTTCCTGCACTGTGATTGGCCCATTAGTACACCCCTAGCTGTACTGTGATTGGCTGACTCTATTGGCTGACTCTATTCAGCACTGTGATTGGCTAGCGAGACACATGATGACATTAATAACCTATAAATAGGATTATGCACTTCCAAAAATGATTTTTTTGGGAAGTGAGCTTCCATCACTATGATGACCACTGTGATGACCACACCGCCCACTTCACACTGAGTGTGATTTTTCATTGTATATTTATATTATAAATAATACAATTATTTATTTTTATTATAAATAAAAAATATACTGCTCACATCGGTTAGTATTTGGGACCTCACCGCGCGGCCGGAGGCAAAAGAATTGCAGCGCATCTTACGGGCCTCTCTATCTGAGATTTCCAGGCTGAATTAAGGGCCCAGCACGTCCCTGCCCATGCCCCAGTGAAATTGTAGTATGCACAAAAAGTGCAATTGGGATTTCATTTTTTTCGCTCTTTTTTTTACCCCTTTTACTCCACAATTTAGTCGTTATGCCAATTGATTCCTCCCACACACATTTATCACAGCTGTTGTATCCTACTGACTCACCTGCCAGTGAGGAGCCCCCACCGGGAGGACGTACTCCTCCCGCCCAACACTCCCCGCTGATAGGTGCCGCCCCAGTCCGTAGGAATACGTGCAATGATCAATTTTTGTTAAAAAATATTCCTTTAAAAAATGGAGCTGGGAACCTTTCCTTTGGTCCACCCATTCCTAGGACATGCAAGCTTTGTCCAGTGAAGGCACAGTCTAATTGCATCAGCTGACCATTGTGGGTGTATGGGATTTTTTTTCCCCTCTATCACTAACCTCTAAGTAATAATAGTAATAACTAGAAAAAGTGCTCCTCGGAGCACAGGTCTCCGCCAGGTCAGGTATGTTGTTGTGGCCTCCTGGTGGCGCTATAATAGGCCAATGTGAAAAGGGTGGAATTTCTTATTAGGCCTTTCACGGCAATCGGACACTGCGTTGATTTGAGGCATTTTGTTCCAAAAATTTGTTGCTAAATTGGACCTGCTGATGGCGCTATAACAGGCCAATGTGAAAAGGGTGGCATTTCTTCCTCGGCCTAGGGGTAATGTGCGTGTGAAATTTCACGGAAATCGCAAGCGTTCATGATTTGAGGTATTTTGTTAAAAACGGACAAATCCTGCAAACTTAGGAAGCCAACCTTAGCCAATGAGGATGGAATCTGGAAAATCGGACAGATCCGGGTTGATCACATGACTATAGATATACTGTGTACCGATTTGCATGACGTTTGGATCAAATCTGTAGGAGTAATATTAAAGATCACACCCAGTGTGAAGTGAGCGGTGCTATTTATGAGTTATTAATTTCATCATGCATCTCGGTAGCCAATCACAGCACGTCCTGCGAAGTGACGTGCTTACATTTTTGGGCGGTGAAACCGCCCCTATAAGTGAGGTTTGGAAATTTGTACAATTATCCTGCGCTGTGATTGGCCAAAAAGTACCCCGCCTAACCCTGCACCGTGATTGGCCAATCACAGTCAATTCAGGACTGTGATTGGCCAGTGTCACATGACACATGTGCATAGCCCTATATAAGAAACCATAACTAAAAAAAAAACATGAATTGTTTTTTTTTAAGTTATGGTTTCGTCCATCATAAAGAGTGTTTCAATAAATGTATTTATTTTTTGTACATGATTGGTTGACTCCATTCAGTATTGTGATTAGCTAGCAAAACACCGCCCACTTCACACAGGGTGTGATTTTATACATTATTATTAATTTCATCATGCGTCTCGCTAGCCAATCACAGCGCGTCTGCGAAGTTTGAAGTTAATTTCATCATGTGTCTCGCAAGCCAATCAAAGCACGTCCTGCAGAGCTTAGCCTATGGGCGTGTTTTCCACAGCATGGCGTCACAGCGAAAGACACATTTTCACGACGGAAAGAAAAACTTTCACCACGGATGGGTCCTAAACCCTCTTATAGGAGCGGTTGCACCGCTCAAAAAATGGGTTTTTCTCAAATCGGCCTCCTGGTGGCACTATAACGGGCCCATGTGAAAAATTTGGGGCAGAGGTTCTGAATTGGCATTGAGGGAGTGTGTGTGTGTGCACAGTTTCGCAGCGACCGGGCCAACGGTGCCGGAGATTAGCTGCTAACGGATGGACAGGACACACAGACGGACACACGGACGGACGGACAGGGTGCAAAACATAGTCTCTCTTACAATTGTCTGGGTGAAATTCACCCATGGTTAGTGTTCTAGGGTTAAGTGGTTAATTGAATTGGAGATAAGAAGGGCTCGGTTCTTATCTTTATATGCTACCTTCTTAACTTTATATGCTACCACGAGGACACGTTATTAATACTTTAAAGGTATGTCTTACCATTTTTATGCTGACTATATCCAATTGTATTATTCTTTTAACACAGAGCCCTGCTGATTTTAATTTTAACGTTTCACTAGAGTGTATGTCTGCCATTAAGGCCTGGATGTCAAACAATTTCCTCCAGCTAAATGAAGCAAAGACTGAGGTGCTTATTGTTGCCCCTGGGCCCTGACATCATTGTTCCTAAGGTGGTTGATGTTATTGGTTCCCTCAGAGACAATGTGCGCCCCAACCTCAGAAACCTTGGTGTTAACTTTGATCAGTCCATGCATCTTGACACATCAAATCAGTTTCCCGGACATGTTTCTTCCACCGCTTAGGAACATAGTGAAACTCTGGTCAATAAATGCCTCAATAAATCAACCATGGACCGCCTCCAGCTAATTCAAAATGCTGCTGCCAGACTGTTGACCAGGTCCAGCAGAAGGTGCTTCCTGTACATTTTAGGGTCCATTTCAAGGTCCTGGTGCTCACTTACAGAGCTCTGCATGGCCAGGCCCCAGAATACCTAATTGACCTGGTCCCACGTTATGTGCCAGGGAGGGCCCTATAAGGTCTGCTGAACAGGGTCTAATAACAGTTCTCAACACTAATTTAAAAAACTAAGGTGACAGAGCCTTTCAGGCTGTAGCTCCCAGGCTTTGGAACGCTCTTCCACAGGTCTTGAGAACTGCAGCCTCTGTGGACATTTTTAAGAACAACCTTAAAACGCTACTATTTGAACAAGCTTTTGATTGAGTGATTGATTGATGCACTTTATTTAGTAAGACATGAGAATAACAGTACATGGAAGTACAAATTCACAATACAAGGTCTACTAAACTGGAAGACTCATTAAGCACTGAGCTTGTTTAAGATGAGATCCCCATGCACACAAATCATGATGACATATAAGAGACAGACAGATATACACACTACTATACAGAATGTCATACAATCAGCTTACAGGTTACTAGTATGAAGAGTTAAAAAGATATATACAAAAGAAGACAATGAAAAAAGGGTAGGGGGGGTAGGTTAAGACTTAGACAGGGGCCATTTTCGAATTGCAGCCTCCTGAAGGTGTATCTTTAGGGCAGTTTTGAAAGTAGAGTAGGGTTTTACACTCCTTTACTCCTTTTGGTAGGGCATTCCACATTTTTGATGAATAGCATGAGAACGAGTTCATTCCCTTAGTTGAGCCAAATCTGGGTTGAACATGATTTGTGGAGCTGCCTCTGGTGTTATGATCATGGACTTCATTAACATTTTGGAAGTATTTTGACAAATACAGGGGGATCCCAATGTTGTGGTGTATCTTGAAGACCAGGCCCATAGCAAGTTGCTGTACTCTGTCCTCAACCCTAAGCCATCCAATCCTATCAAAATGAGCAGGGGTTAGATGGGTTTTGTGATTGAGGCCAAGAAGTAGCCTTACAAGTTTGTTTTGGGATGTTTGGAGCCTTGTTTTTAAGGCCTTGGAGGTGTTGTGATACCATGAAGTGCATGCATAATCATAATAACCTATAATAATCATAATAACCATAATCATAATAACCTATGTTACATGATTTTATTTCCACATTTGTTATTTGTTGTACTGCTTGAGATGAATTGTACAGGCTTTTTATGTTCTACCTGTTTTAATTACCTTGTTTTGTTTTAATCTCTATGTATGTGAACCTCTCTGTGAGAAGTGCTATATAAATAAAATGTATTTACTAAATGAAGTTACAAATGGATACATTAACGCTGAGAATTTTATGTGCACTGATTGGTGGAGTGAATAACTTAATTGATTTAGCTCAATATCCTAAATCCCAATCTGTTCATGGATGCCATTTGAGCAACATACACTACAGCAAACTTTAATGATTATTAGGCTACATTTTAAATTAAAGAAAATTAAAGATCAGAAATATTTGAAAAGGTAGCATGAACCCTGCTGAAAAGGTGTTTTAAATCATATTTATGTTGTCAATTACATTAGCATTTTTATATGCCTAGTGTGTTAAGCATACGCCTAACGTTTTTTTTTCATTCATTCTAAGTCACAAACGAGTTTATGAACAAAATCGACATTGAATGTAAACTCAACTCACAATTATTACAAAAGAATGGAATTGTCACATGCAAATAGAATGCAAAATTCTAAATGTATTGGACATAGCCAGAGGTGACAATGCACTTTGTTTGATTAGCCAACCAATTAGACAACACATTTGGACAGTGCCTTTTGCACTCCTGAAAACAGCTAGCCATATGGGCCTGCACCCAAAGAAATCACACCAGCAACAAGTTTGACTTTCAGTAAAAGAAAAGAGCTAAACAAACTAAGTAGTAACAAATAAAGTTGATGGTTCTCCTCGGGTGTAGATAGAATGTTTTATAGCCTAACATAATATTTCCAAAATATATAGCGTGTGGGACGGTGTGGCAACGGATAGAAATAGGCTATTCATTATTGTTGACAAAGTTAAATTGTGTTTTCTCAAATCCATTGACTTGGACGTCTCATCTGGTGGGGAATCCAGTTGGATTAGGAGGAGTTTGCAGTGGTGAAAAAGTACTCAAATATTTTACTGCGATGTAGAAATACTGTTACAAGTAAATGTCCGGAATTCTAAATTCACTTGAGTAAAAGTACTGGTATCAAAATGTACTTAAAGTAGCCCAGTAAGCCCACTCATTATGCAGAATGTCAAGTTTTCAAGTTTTCAAATGTATAAAACTCTTTAGAAAATAGAAGATCTACAAGCTCACAATGCATGCATGCTTGTAGATCGGCTATTTTCAAATGGCCTAATTATAGGGCTGTGGTCATGTATGTTTTGTAATAATAATACAAATCTACAAAGTAACTAGTTACTAAAGTTTTCAAATAATTGTAGTGGAGTAAAAGTACAATATTTGCCTCTGAGATGTAGTGGAGTAGAAGTAAAAGTATTTGAAAATTGGAAATACTAAAGTAAAGTACTAATACCTCAAAATTGTACTCGAGTACGTACAGTACTTGAGTATGTACAGTACTTGAGTATGTAGCCAGTTACTTTCCAACCACTGGGAGTTTGTTGACTACTATGCTCTCCGCAGACCAAACCAAAAGCTTGTTTCATACCGTCAGAGTTGAGCTAAGGAGCAGTGCTACGGTTGCTGAGAGAGAGCACTTGGACTTTTCTCTTATCAAAATAGCCTACTTATTTGCAGAATTAGCCTAATCATCCTGGGGAAATGCGCCCAACTAATCGCCAGCTATGTTGTGCCGAAATACGCCTGGAGAAAGTGAGGGATGCAAACGGCACAAGTTTTTCCACATTACTTGAAACTGAGACAAATAGTGTCCATTTTACGAAAAACTCAACAGGAAACAGAACCGGGGTGAATAATTCCGACAATGCGGACGCGAATGGATACGGTTACGGATCCATCAGCCACACGGTGCAGGAACCATCCTGTAACATGGAGAAGCAGCCAGCAGACGCGCCTCAGCAGCGCGGTGGGGAAGACGACTTAAACGCTGCCAGCCGCCTAGCGAACAGTCGCTCCTCCAATTCAGCCTGCGCCACCATTTCAGAAACCGCGAGAGAGCTCTGCAAAGCGGTGTCGGTGTCGCTTGGACTGGCCATGATGGACTCGAATGACATTATTAGTGACCTGGACCCGAACCACGCTCATTGTGTCGCACATGACCAAATGCGAGAAGACGACTATTTTGGCTGCCCTGGAGCTGGTACAGGTGTCCAGTACGACTGTGATGACCGACCCTTAATGCACAGCAAGCAACTGGTGGGCATGTTCAAAAGTTTGGAGGATTCTACCAGCGTTACCCTGCGCGACAGAAACTCCACTCCAAACGAAGAGGGGTTTGGACTCCATGAGGGTGAGGAGACAACTTGCAAAGAATACCAAACCGCTCGGCCCAAAACACCCACGCCCCGGAGCAAATGCGGCGACCCCCGAACGGACACGGATCACTTGGAGACGTCTTGCCCTTACGGCCCACTAGCGCCAGAGAACACGCATGCACACTTGCGCCCAACGTTCCCAGAGAGAGTGTCTCATCATGTCTACAAAGCTCAAAGCGAAGGCATGATGGAGGGCAAGTACGCTGACTACTTACAGGAGCAGTACAGCGTCAAGATTAAATCCGAAACCATCACAAGTGAGCTTGGCAGTGGCGGGACAGCGTGGGGCACTAACTACGGTTATAGTGACAATGGCATTGCTCAGCTTGGGGGACCCAAGCAGTGCATGAATAATACATACAGCACGGGGCCGAGCACTGCGTTCCTATGTAACCCCTATGAGAGGAGCGTCCTGCTTCACCATGATCGATCCAGACCTGATCAGTGGTTCCCCAGCGCGGCCGGCGGGTTGATCGGCAGGTCGCCTTATTCCAACTCCAACTATGTGAAGAATGAAGTTGGTGACTGGCTGGATGTCTCGTATAACGATGCCAGGTAAGCTTATATGACAGTACTCTAAAACTTTTGTTTCCTTGACTGTGCTAGTGAAAATAGCAGATCTACAAGCTCACAACTCGTCGCATTTGCGCCTCGTTGTGAGCTTGTAGATCGGCTATTTTCACTACCTCTTAAACATTTGTCTTCTAATTTAAGGAATTTCTTTGTTTTTTATTATTTTTAAATGTATTCATGAAATTTAAAAATGTTAATTTGCTCATTGGGAGCAGTGTTGGCGGTCACTTCGACATGAACGAGGAGCCGGGGGATCGAATCGGTTCCCAGGCTACTATCTGTCTGTCTCCTTATTTGATATATAATCTATACATGATAATCTTCACTGTTCACGTAGGCTATATGCTATTATGTAGGCTATTTATAATTATATACACCATTATGCTTGTTTAAGACTAGATATTAGCCTATTTGGCTTTGATCCCCCCCTCTCTCTCTATCAATGTTGTATGTGTGTGTGTGTGTGTGTGTGTGTGTGTGTGTGTGTGTGTGTGTGTGTGTAAAATCTTACTATGACTAATCTCGTTATGTGCATGTTGGTAGTGCATGTGTGTCACTGTCCAAAGATGGAAACGGGAAAGTGACTTGGATTTATTTGTATCAGGACCAGTCAGAGCGAGGTAAAAAAAAAGGGAAAATAAAGTGTATTAAATCTCACAAAAAATATAGAATCATCTTGTGTGTACTGTGTACTCTAATTTGCAACAAGACAACAAAGGTGTTGTTGCTGTATCAGCCTTTACATGAGCAATTTGTTTAAACTAAATCATGGACTGTGAAGATAGGTTCTGTAAGTGATATTTTTTTGTTAAACACAACAGATTAGTTGTTAGGAGAAGAACAAAAGGGACAGGGTGGGGGCAGGGAGAGGGGGAGCAGGGAGTAAGAAATCAAACATAAAATAAGCATGTCAAAGAGAATATAAAAATAGATAAGATATCTATATGCAGTGCTGTGCACATATATGTGCATAGCATACAAAATACAGTATGCACATGAGGTTGACAATAGGTGCGACAGTGGTAACACATTGGTAGGTCCACATAGTGGCCAATGCAGTGGCAGGTATGTGCATGATTAGACATGATCATGCACACCATAATTGTGTCTTGTGTTCCAATTACTTTGTCTTCTCATTTATGTTAAATCACTTCCCATTTAAGTTGCTTATCCGCAGTTTTCTCTCTCTCCTGATTGGACTTTTTTTTTTTTATCCCAACCTGAAAATGTATTTTCTGTTTACTAAAGACGTGGAGAGATAGAGACTCCTGCCCTGTTATTGAGGAAACACTCTGTACAGTAGCAATGATCGCTATGGGAATAGAGAGCTATTTATCACATGTCTTCACAAAACCATGGCTCGAGCTTGTATGGGCAATGTGTGAAATTGTGGGCAATTTGTTAGAGGAATAGTCAATGGGAGTGTCTAAATGCGAATTCATGAATCATTGTTCATCTGCAAATTTCTGTAGTGGTCCCAGTAATATTTGTTGTTAAAGTGTACTGAAGTAGCATACTATATCACATGTGTTGCAAACGAAATGGGGATTTTTATCTTGTGGCCACCCACAATGATGAGTTTGGATTTTGTGTGTGCTGACTTTGAATGTGTACATTAGTGATTTTTTTCTTTTTGTAAGTCCACACAAGTGTTTTGTTTGAGAAAAAAAAGACCATTCAAAATAAACCATTCATTCATTCACATAATGTAAAAATACTCTGTTATAGGCCTAAGTAAAAGGCCAGTATATACTTTTTTTACTTGAGTAAAAGTACAAAATTATTGGCATCACAATATTCTTAAAGGCAGACTAGGTCAAGACTAGCGTAAATTTAAAAAATAATATATATATACATATTTATTTTGCATTTTTTACCTGTATCAGCCACTATATAATTATGCTGCTGTGTTTCCCTGGAGAAAGACATCCCTCTGGCTGTATTTTGGTTTTGTTCCACTATTTATATTGACATTCATCCCTTGCAGGGACTGAAAAGTCTGTGGGGGGAGAGGGGGCTCGGCCGGAGCTCAAAGGAGTTGTGCACTGAGTTGATTGATTGGGCCATAAGTGTCAAACTCGTTAGTGCTCTCTCTAATCAATGAATGCATCAAAGACAGCAATCACTTTGATACCTGTCAGAGAGGGGAGGGGGGCAGTGTGTGTACTCACTCAGATCTCTGATCCTGCCTAGTATCCCTTTAAGTACCAAAGTAGAAGTACTCAAATATTTCAAACTTTAAAAAAATGTGAGCTTGTAGATCTGCTATTCTCGAATAGACAAAGTATAAAATAGGGCTTATGTGTTAAAAGATATATTTTGTAATAATCTAAATCTGCAAACTAACTTGTAACTAAAGTTTTAAAATAATTTTAGTGGAGTAAGTATTTACCTCTGAGATGTATTTTCTATGAATTACACACCCCATGAAGCCTTGAATTCATGCATTTTTTTGGTTGTTTTTTGTCACATTCCTAAGCCAATAATTTGATGACCGGGTGTATTTCCGGTAGGAGACACAAAGAGTCTACTTTGTGTCTCCTACCGGATACATTAGCATCTTTCCGCCGGTAATCAAATTATTGGCTTAGGAATGTGACAAAAACTAAACAAAATCCATGAATTCAAGGCTTCATGGGGTGTGCAATTGATAGAAAATAAGTAATTTTTGGGGTGAACTACTCCTTAAGTACAGTACTTGAGTAAATGTATTTAGTTACTTTCCACCACTGCAATCATGCCCCCCCCCTCCCCTGAATAATATCGAGCAACTTCAGGTAGAAGAAATATGTTTCCATCATATTATTATTTGTGCTTTCCCAAATAATGTAGCCTATTGATTTGTGTACATCCCTGCTAAATAAGACGGGGGACATCTTCATTAAATGTGCTACTTTGGAAAACACCCGTGGCAGCAACTTGACGTGTGTGTGTGTGTGTGTGTGTGTGTGTGTGTGTGTGTGTGTGTGTGTGTGTGTGTGTGTGTGTGTGTGTGTGTGTGTGTGTGTGTGTGTGTGTGTGTGTGTGTGTGTGTGTGTGTGTGTGTGTGTGTGTGTGTGTGTGTGTGTGTGTGTGTGTGTGGCTGCCGTGTATAATATACTGCTCAAAATAATTAAAGGAACACAAACTCACTCGCTCTCATATTTAAAGGTCCAGTAGGTTTCCAATAAATAAAACGTACAACAAGGAGCTCAAATTATTATTGAATCTACTACTGCTTTCCATTGTGTTGCCATGGAATAAACATATTGAGAGGTTATATTCATTAGAATTCTTAAAGTTGACAATTATTGATTCATTGAGTTAATTTAAAACCAGTATTTTCAGTACAAAAATAAATCAGCATCTCCATCCATCCATCTTCAACCACTTATCCGGAGTCGTTTCCACTAGAGAGCTACTGACTTCCCGGGCAACATTTGCCACTTCATCTTGGGAGATTTTGAGGAGGTCCAAGGCCAGCATAGAGATATAATCCCCCCCATCTGGTCCTTGGTCTGCCAGGGAGTCTCCTCCCAGTGGGACGTGCACCGAGGACCTCCCGAGAGAGATGCTCAGGAGGCATCCGTACTAGATGCCCGAACCACCCTTAGCTGGCCAATTTCCAAGTGAAGGAGCTGCGGCTCTACTCCCAAGTCTCTCGCGGATGACTGAACTTCTCACTTCTCACACCTCTCATCATCTCTAAGGGAGACGCCAGCCACCCATCTGAGAAAACTCATTTTGGCCGCTTGTATCTGCCCGAACCACCCTTAGCTGGCCAATTTCCAAGTGAAGGAGCTTGTATCTGAGATCTTATCTTTTGGTCATGACCAGCACATCATGACTGTAGGTGAGAGTAGGAACGAAGATTGCTCTGTATTTCGAGAACATTTTGATTAACACCAAACTCCCAAATTCCCGGAGGGATCCCCCCACCACCACTGACATGTACAGCGCTCTGGTCATCGCCTAAGCTGACGTGTGCAAGTCGCTCAAGTGGGCCAACACCCACAAAGTGGCCAGGTCAAATTGCATCCCAGGCTGGGTAATCAGAACGTGTGTGGCGTAGCTGCATGGTTGTGTTCAGCGTCATATTCAACCTCTTCCTTTCCATATGTGTAGTCCCCTCCTGCTTTAAGTCATTCACCTTTGATAATATGCTTAAATGGCATCCTGTTAAGGACCTAATCTGTAGCATTTTATTGCCCACACTGTATCTTCACCAACAGATCCACAAGCAAAACCTTAAGGTGACTCTCCACTAAACAGACTACTTGAGACTGCAATAGACTGGTAGTCGGTTGGCAAAAGTTGGCATTTTAGTTCAGCACAAACTGTCAGCCGACGTGCTCATTGTTGTGCTAATGCATTATAGCTGACAGCGTAGCCTGCCAGTGTTGCCAGGTCTGCTTATTATAAGCGACGCTGGGCATGTTTCCCTGTAAAGTCGCTTGTAAATAGGGATGTTTAGCGTTTTTTTTCACTGACGTGCGGTGGTGTACAGTAACTAAGTTCATTTACTCAAGTACTGTACTTAAGTACAATTTTGAGGTACTTTTACTTTACTGGAGTATTTCCAATTGTCTATACTTTTCTACTCCACTACATCTCAGAGGCAAATATTGTACTATTACTCCACTACAATTATTTAAAACTTTAGGTACTAGTTACTTTGCAGATATAAATCATTACATTATGAAACATACATTAACCACTTAAGCCCTATTTTATACCTAGGCTATTTGAAAATAGCCGATCTACAAGCTCGTTCTACACGTGAGCTTGTAGATCTGCTATTTTCAAAAATGTAGTACTTTTACTTTTGGTACTTTAAGTACATTTTGATACCAATACTTTAGTACTTTTACTCAAGTACTTTTTTCTGTATGTCCGCATGAAGTTGCCCATGCTCTGGTACACACCTACTGTAAAAGAAACAGACCCAGGATTAATGTTATTACCTTCAGCTGCGTTTACCATCTATGACATAATAATAATAATGTCCACTCTGAAAAGGGTCCATTGCCTTGGAGAGTACAGACTGTCATATTTTGACATTGGCTCCCATCGGTATATTGTTTATTGTTTATTAAATGGATCCCCATTAGCTGACGCCTAGGGCGCCAGCTAATCTTCCTGAGGTCCATAGAAGATACTCTACAGACTATATAAAAGCATGATAAAATACATAATATGACATTAAACTAAATAAGTACAACATTATATTAACACATGTGCAAAGCAGAGTGTTTCAGGCTCTGATCCAGAGGTTTACCAGCTCTCTATTAAGTGCAAAACATATACTGTACCAACATTGTCTTAAACCCCTCCAGACTTAGACCTATACATAGATTGAGTGTTCTAAGCTCTGAAACTGAGATTTCCTGGCTCTTAAAATAGTGCAATAATCATAACAATAGTATAATATTAATAATAATATTAATAATTGTATAATAATT
This sequence comes from Gymnoscopelus braueri, assembly GCF_963280865.1. NCBI lineage: Eukaryota > Metazoa > Chordata > Actinopteri > Myctophiformes > Myctophidae > Gymnoscopelus > Gymnoscopelus braueri. The sequence continues at coordinate 26,796,802 of NC_137609.1, read as the reverse complement.
ATAATATTAATACAAATTATAATAATAATACTGTTATCATATAGCAATAATAACAACAATTATAATCATGTAATAATGATTCCGGTCATGTAGTCAACAGCCACAAAACATTCCTTTTTAAGTTCCCTCAAGAATGTGCTGGTATGGTATCAAAACAAATTCATGCTGGGCTCAGGCTGTCAGGCTTCCAGATTCTGTGGCTGCAAAACAGCCCCAAATAATTTCCCCTCCACCAACATGCATGGTTGGGGATGAGGTTCTTGTGGTGACATGCATTGTTTGGTTTTGATGGTATTACAGCCACACTTTGGTCACTTCTCTCTAGAGGACCACGTTTACAGCCCAAAAGTCCTGTGGTTCATTCAGGTTCAATTTTCTAAAGCAAAGCCATTTGAAGCGTAGAGAGGGTTTTTTGTAGAGAGCTGTTTTCTCCTGGCTACTCCCTTTATGCAATCCTTGTTCAGTGTTTTTCTAAACGTGTAGTTGTCAGATCCCTGGTTGAAGCTGTACAATCCTGATTCTGCGGAGAACAATCCTTGATTCTGCGGCTTGATAGTACATTTTCTGCGGACATTAAAAAACAGCCTAAAATTACCAAGCAATAATATATAAAGTTTTAATAATGAAGTAATCCTTTATGAAATGGATACAATTAGTTGTTATACCAATCTAAAACATTGTGGAACCTAGTAATTGAGTCAATGTGTTACTGGTTATAAATAGAGATGGTCCGATACTAATCACTGATCCAATCATGTGGGAAGGCATTATATTATTATTTATTATTATTATTATTGTATTTATGCATGTAGAATTTATTTTTACCATTTATGTTGTAGCAATTAAAGACAATATGTCTCAAAACACTGGCTTACAGTTAAATTATTGGCGACTAAAGAAATATGAATTAAAGAAATTAAGACAAATACTGACTGCCTCTGAATATTGGCTTGCAGTTATTGCACATAGCCAAAATTTTAGAAGTAACTTAAGTTTAGCTTGAGGGAGAGGGTCTACCTTCTACAGGGAATTACTTGATATGTTAGGCTGCAGAAAACATTCAGTTGATTATTAAACACACTTACACAAGACACTACTGCATTTACAGCTGCCATTCATTAGTGCTGGCAACACCGAAACCCCTCTCTCTCCCCCCTCTTCTCTACTCCACGTCGGAATGGGCAGCGTCTATCCACAAGTTTCCTAGGGCGTTGTGGGCATCACTTCCTGTTGATTTGATCCCTGATACTTGATCAAATCAACAGAAAGTGATGCCCACAACTCCATAGGAAACTTGTGGATAGCGGGGCATTCTCTTTTTAAACATTTCAATTCAAAGCTTTATTGGCATGGGAAACATACATTTACATGGTAAAAAGGTAAAACCAAATGAAAGATAATAAATGATTGTACAATTAAAGATGTATTGTAGCCCTAGAGAAATGTGTTAACAGAGCTGTGTAACATTGCAACTATGCAATGAAGTATAGTAGGTACAAAGGTTCTATGACATTCATTTTCTTTTCTTTTTACTGTACCACACTGAGCATACTCAACTATGACCTTTATGACAGGAGGGGATGATTACTTCAGAGCCTGTATGTACTGGTTGTGGACAAAAAGTATTGGCACCCTCGCATTTTTGTCAAATAACACTCAATTTCTTCCAGAATCACTTAAGTCACGTGCCACATGACTCCAAAACCTGGGTTAATTGAAATATTAAAATATATTTTAGTATCAACATCAGCAAAGTCCTCATTCTGCTGTTTTGTGTCACTGCATGTACCACACTGAGCATGTACAAAAGTCTTAGGAGGACAGAGAGAAGATTGTAGCATCCATCTTCAGAGACTACCGAGACATGACCTTTTTAAATATCTCCAAATTAGACAACTAACATCCTCCATATATAGTATTATAAACACAAATCTGCCGACTTTATAATACAATGGCTTTTAAACATAAATGGGAGACAGACTTGGGATGCACTTATGATGATGTGGATTGGCAAAACATTTTAGAGAGATCTCAGAAAGTTCAGATTTCTACAAAACATAGACCGATGCAATTTAACATTTTTCACAGAACTTCCTTTACACCGCTCAGGTTGCACAAGATTGATGGGAATATTTCTGCCTCCTTGTGCCAAAGGTGTAAGATAACAGAAGGTAGTCTGTTACACATGTTATGGAGCTGACCATACTTGGAAGATTATTGGAAGTTCATCATGACCACTGTCTCAGATGTCTTAGAGTTTGACATTCCACATGATCCAATAATTTGGGTACTGGGAGACGTTAGTCTGCTCAATGTAAATTTTAACAAAAAGTATATTGTGTCGCTCACCAGTACAGCCACGAAGAAAATTATTCTGGTAAATTGGAAATCTGAAAACTCGCCTTCATAGAGGCATTGGCTGAATGAACTTGCATCATATTGCACAACAGAAAAGATACAAAAAATATTACATCTTAGGTGTCAATAACTTTGCCAAGGCAACTTGTGTTTAATCCATTTAAAATGGTATGTTAAGTTCTCATTCAAAAACAGAATTTCTGTACTATTAACCGTTAAATAAAGAATTATAGAGACCAAGTACTTTTTGTCAATTTGAACTTATTTTACAGACAATCGAGTTGTTTTTTTATGTGCAAGGGTGCCAATATTTTCAGCCACAACTATATATTAATACTGGAGGCTAAAGTATCGACATTACATAAGCATGCATTGCTGAACGTGAATTTTTACTATGGTAACAATTTTACATACAAATAATTCCTAGCTTCCATGGTGGCCTGGTGGATCAACCAGTGTGTGTACTGACCACATGCTCACAACCAGTGGTGGATACAGAACGTGTCTGATATCTGGGCCTGGAAAACTCTGGGTGGGCCTGAGTTTTTTAAACTTGGATACTATAATAACTGGTGGATGAAGTCAACAATATAACAATTTTTCTCAACAGTTTATTTGGCTGTTCTCTGTCAGTGGCACGCAGAAAAAAGATAGGCCAGGTGTGTATTTATAGCGGAGAATGCACGCTCGCCTCTTCTGGGATGCGTCTTAAATGCGTCCGATGGAATCACAAGCATTGTCTAGAGCAGCGTTTCCCAACCGCCGTTCCGCTGCCCTTTACTGTGCCGCCTGAGACGGCTGGGTGTGCCGTGTAGTCAAGGACACACAGCCACGCCCGAGTCCATTCAGTGAAGCGACCGTCACCCATAGGAATGCAAATGTATGAATGTCTTCAACGTTAAATCAACATAAGTGTTAGTTTTCTTATAAAGTGCTTATACATCGCTCCAGTGTGTTTGTGTCAACGTATTCCGTGTTGTTTGTGGTGTTTAATTACTCCATGGAGTTCACTGCAGCCCCATCAATGTTGTCTGTGGGGTAACCGGAAGACACACCCCAAAACACTCACCCCATTTCTTTCGCGGACCAGCGGTTCTTGTTTTCTTATATTTGTTTTACTGAGGATAATGTTAGAAATAAGTTTAGGGTTAGGCATAGTTTTACTCAGGTCATGTTTAGGAATAAGGTTAGGTTTAGGCATAGTTTACTGAGGTTACGTTTAGGAATACCAGGTGAATACCGCCAGATTTGCCCCGGGGCGCCTGTGTGCCTGTGTTTTGGGGCGAGCGTTTTGGTATTCGTCTGTAGTGCGCAACTGCGCCAAAGAAGTTTTACTCTGGGAAGGTAACCTCACGTCACCAGACTTTCCACTGGGAAGGTGAAATCAGACTCCTCCATTCATTGCACTGACCCAAGTTTATATATTTGTTGGCCAAAGACATTTTGTAATGTTCAAGGTTTCTTTATTATTACATTGTGTGTACATGAGAGTAAATATTTTGTTCCGGTTCCTCATACTGTGTGTGTGTGTGTGTGTGTGTGTGTGTGTGTGTGTGTGGACAGCTCAGTGCTGTAAGAGGGTGACAGGGTCTCACATCCTATATACAGTACAATTCTACTTTTTTTTTTTCTCTTTCTCTCTGTGAAGTACGCTAATAATTAATAATCATCAGATACTAACATTCCAGTTTAATGTAAAATCTGATGCATGGAAATCGATTAGATATTTTCTAAATGATGTAAGCAACGCATGGATTAAAGTTCTCAGTCACCACGACTGATTTCAGTCATTTGGATTCCGCAGAAGTCAGCATGTCTTCTATGGAAGTGTGTCATGCACCGTAAATAGGCGATCTACAAGCTTACAACATGCCGCACTGCGACATGGTGTAAGCTTGTAGATAGCCTATTTTCGGTTATTCGTCAAACTAGCAATAGAATGCATTTTTAATCTTTCCAAAAATCCTAATCTCAGATATTTCATAAAAGCAAAGGTTAACCCTTTGGCGTCTGGCGTTTACAAAATGACTATACTTTTTTTGTCAGGACTGATATGGCTGACTTGAGCATCGATCTGCAATTTCTTTAGCTAGTTGGCTGTATGGCAAAACACCATAATTCTACATATTGTGCTAATTGTTAATGAAACTAGTATGTGGGGGTGCTCCTTTCCCTGTGGGGGTGCTCCTTTCCGGCTGTTTCACAAATCGCATATTAGGCCTAACAAAATTCTTTGTCGTGAGATTTTATTTTGCTTTAATCCATGGCAACGCAATAACAAGAATGACAAAGTCATGCGGACGATGTATTGGTCACAATCATGGACCCAGGTTCTGGGCTTCCTGTACTGATGGAAATGTTGGAAACATATGGGTTTTACTCAGGGTATGTGCTCAACGTAAATAAAACTCAGGTCTTGACACTAAATTATACCCCTACACAAGAATGCATCACAAAATACAACTTTAATTGGTATTCACCCCATATCAAATATTTGGGTGTAAATCTGCCCAAGGACCTGTCACAACTGTTTGATGTCAACTATGGGGGTGCAACTAGAAAAATGTATGATGATCTCAGTAGATGGAGCATGCTTCCTCTTGACCTAGGAGGTAGAATAAGAGCAGTCAAAATGGTAATCTTACCCAGATTGCTATACCTTTTCTTGTCACTACCAGTAGAAATACCCTTGAAACAATTCAGAGAATGGAATAAACATATTTCACGTTTCATCTGGGACAGGAAAAGGCCACGGGTGAAATTTTCTACCTTACAGCTACCCCGGGCGAGAGGAGGCATGTCCCTCCCTTCCTTAAGGGATTATTATTTGTCAGCACAGCTGAGACCCCTTGTATATTGGTGTTAGGGCTTTCACCAACTAGTCGACTAGTCGACTAGTATAACCACTAGTCGACTTTGTTGGTACTAGTCGAATAGTTGAAAAAAATAAAAATAAAATAAAAGCCTATTATTGGGCAATGGGGATCCTTGGAGACGCTGCTGTGGTGCTGTGCTGCTGTGCCAGAAGCGCTTCCCTTAAAACGCCATAAAAATAAGGGCAGGAGGATAATAATAATAATAGTAATAGGATTTTTTTTTTTTTTTTTTTTTTTATGTAAATTTCGACTAGTCGACTACTACTTGATCAAATGAGTCGACTAGTAAAAATCATTAGTTGTGAATGCCCTAATTGGTGTAACCCGTCCTATATTGCTAAATGGAAAAACATAGAGTTATCCTTAATGGATAAACCAATACAGTCATTACTAGGTTGCACTGAGGGAGAGAAAGGAATGTTTCAGACAGTGAGGCAATGGGTAAATCTTTCATTTGAAATATGGTTAGAAGTGGTTAAACGTTTCCAACTCCAGAAGGAGGCTAAGCTATTAAGCTGGCCAGCATACGATCCTGCCTTCGTACCAGCATTACTGGACGGCAGATATAGACAATGGGTTCGTCTTGGTGTCACCTCCATATGTACAATGATTAAAAAAGGGGATATTGACAGTTTTGAAAACTTGAGTCAGACAGGCTGGCTAGGCAGGACTTTTTCAGTTATCTGCAGTTAAGGGATTTTTTCGGGAAAGAAATAAAAAGGTCCAATCCGGGGATCACACCTACTATAATAACTGTATTTGTTGATGCTTATAACTCAGGGAGTAATAGAGGTCTTATAAGTAAACTATACAATGGAATTGTGTCATTGAATAAGGACTCTACGATATATGTGAAACAACGATGGGAAAAATAACTTGACATTGACATAAGTGATGAAGTGTGGTCGGATTCATGGGAAACACAATCAACGACTACTAACTCCCTGACCTGGAGAGACTTTTGCTGGAAAAACCAAATCCGCTTCTTTATCACTCCCAAACAGAAGTCTAAACAAACTGGGAACCAGCTGGACTGCTGGAGGGAATGTGGAGATACTATGGTTGACCATGCACATGTCTTTTGGTCTTGTCCTGCAATTCAACCTTTCTGGAAGGAGATAGCAACACTTATCTAAAAAATTCTGGGTTTCAGTATCAATACTACATTTGAATCTTTGTATCTTGGACAAACCCCGGATGGACTGAGTCAGAATGACTCTTATTTGTTTAAGATCCTACTTGCAGCAAGCAAAAAAGCTATTACAAGGAACTGGTTGCAGAAAAACTGCCCTACTATGGGACTATTTGTCAGTATTGTGAGACAATTGCATCTCTTAGAGCAGATGACCTACTCTTTGAGGCTCCAAAAGGAGTTGGGTGAAAAAAGATGGGGGAAATGGCTGGACTATTTAGATAGCGTGCCAGATCTCTGATGATGGCTGGTTGTCCTCCCTATGGTATATTGTACTTTGTATTTGATCTTAAATCCTGTCAACATGTTTCAGTCTTATTACTGGTACCAAATGTCCCATGACCTCTTTTTTTTAATGTCTCCGCCAGGCCGAAAGGCATGGCGAGAGAGTATGTTTTACCCTCCGTCCGTCCGTGCGTGTGTGTGTGTGTGTCCTGTCCGTGTGTTACCAGCTAATCTCCGGCACCGTTGGCCCGGTCGCTGCGAAACTGTGGACACACACTCCCTGGATGCCAATTCAGAACCTCTGCCTCAAATTTTTCACATGGGCCTGTTATAGCGCCACCAGGAGGCCGCTTTGTGCAAAACCCTTTTTTTTTTTACATTACTCCTACAGATTGTATTCAAACCTCATGCAAATTGGTACACAGTATCTCGATAGTCATGTGATCAACCCGGATCTGCCCGATTTCCCATATACCATCCTGATTGGCTAAGGTTGGCTTCCAAAGTTTGCAGGATTGATCCGTTTTGAACAAAATGCCTCAAATCATGAATGCAGCTTGCAATTTCTGTGAAATTTCACACGCACATTCCCACTAGGCCGAGGAAGAAATGCCACCCATTTGACATTGGCCTGTTATAGCGCCACTAGCAGGTCTAATTCAGCAAAACACATTTTAGGACAAAACAACAAAATGCCTCAAATCATGAATGCAGTGTCCGATTGCCGTGAAAGGCCTAAGAAGAAATGGCACCCTTTTCACATTGGCCTATTATAGCGCCACCAGGAGGCCACAATAACGTACCTGACCTGGCGGAGTCCTGTGCTCCGAGGAGCACTTTTTCTAGTTTGTTCTTGTTTTTTTGTTTTTGTTTGTATGTTTTATTTTTATTTTTACTGCAATTTTTTCTGTTGCTTTTTTGTACTATTTGATTTTATGTACTGTCTGATAAAACTTCTGAAAATAAAGAGTTTAAAACCCCTGAAAAGTACTGCCATGACTCTTGCATCTTACTAAACATTACAAAAAAAACAAAACATTAAACTCCAGAGTTAATCCACTTAAAAGGTCCAGATCAAGGACCAAATTGTTAAATTGTTGCATTTGTCATTAATTCTGGTTAAATTGTATATTTTCTTCTAAATGAGCCAAGTATAAAGTGCCTTTAAATGGAAATACTCAAATAAAGTACAGTCTGTCTTAAAACTGTTTATAAGCATTACTCATTTATGTAGTGTACTTAAATACAGTAAGTCTACTCAAATCAATGCAGTGAACATTAAGACTTCCAAGCAGTTGGTCTTCGCACATACTGTATCTGTAATAGACCCAGTGAGGTCTGAAAGAGGGTTTGAACTGGGAGACCTAACGACCAGATAGAGACCAACCACACACACACACACACACACACACACACACACACACACACACACACACACACACACACACACACACAGTGTGAAGGACTTCAATGAGTTCCGTTTATGTGACATAGCTGACTGTAACCTCTATATTTTATATTTACTTATGTTATAATTACATCGCCTTTTCTATATTCATCAGTTCCCAGCGGCTACAGTGTGACATTTAGGCAGTTCATCCAAGCAGATAGCTCACAATGCAAGGAGAAGAGACAAATATACTCAGGGTCCCTGTTTTTTGTCAATGATGTCAACGATGTTTCAAGCAATAACCAGACATGCTAGTTGCTGTGTATTCTGCATTTTACCCCCAAAAAACATTAAATTGAAGATACAGTAGATACTTGTATTCCAGCTAAGTCTTTGTATGCCCTTGAGGTATCGTTATGTCTTCATGCACTTCCAGTCCCTCTGTGCCCAAGGTTGCATTTGGGCGACTGTTTTGTCCTCCTTGTCTCCATGTGTTGATATCCACATCGTTCTCACACACTGCAGTCATCACAGTCTTTAACACACACACACACACACACACACACACACACACACACACACACACACACACACACACACACACACACACACACACACACACACACACACACACTGTCCTTACACAGCACTAACTGGAAAACTACAGATTACTTAATCAGATATTATGTATTATAGTAGGTGAACGTACTGTAGATAGGGTGTGTTTGGGTGGAGAAGGAATAGTGTCGTGTAATTGAGGCAGTAAACTGCGTGTTACCAGGCCCGCTGGTTGTAATAAAGCGGAGGAGAAGAGGGGAGAGACGTCAGGTTTCCAAGTTCCATGTTCATTCATTTATTCAGCATTCAAGTACAACAGCATCATAGCAACAGCATAGCATCCAGGAGCCCTCTCCTCCACGCAGCCCTTCGGCTGGTGTAGTGTGACCATCCTGAGTTATTGAACACAATAGCTTCACATTTGAATACAGGCGGTTCATGTGGGGTGGGGGGGGTCAGTGATCCCCCACCTGTTGATCAAGGAGATCTTTGAACATTGGCTGATTTGATTTGCATTTGCCTGAAGGAAGGGAGTGGAGACAATGTCCCAGACCCTGTGTCTTTCAGGTTGACAAAGGCAATGTAAATCGTACTTCACACCTATAGCCAGGCTAGGCTTCCTCTTGAACAACAGGTCACTTGAATAGCCCAGAAGTGCAGACAGTTAGACTGTGTCTATCTACAACACATGGCTACTCCTGAATAACCTCTAACATTTATATCTGATTTTGTCTTGCATACTGTTAAAATATAAGCAATAAGGGCCAATATACCACAATAGTTTTCGGTAATTAAGGAAAATACACAATTCAAATATTTTGTGTGCAGCTGCTTTAATTTGACATGTTTTATGTTGATAACAGTAGTAATGATAATATGTTTTACATCAAGTTTGTTATGGAATTATTAAATTAGTAAATCATGGTCCAGATTAAGTGGTGGATATCATGATGGCATGAATTTCCATATTAACCCACAAAACGTAATCCTTTTTATTTCAAAATTTGTACATATCATCGATCTTATTTAAATGATCATCACTTGCATCATTATAATGCTGAGCAAATGTAAAATATCAAATATCAAGAACTTACAGTGTATGAAGTCACTTGTTTTCTATTATAGTAAAAAATAAAAAAGCTTATCTAGATGGAATAACTAGTTAGTTATGCTTCTCTTTGGAAAATGTCCACTAGGTTGTATACCTCCTAACATTTATTTTTTTATCGTCGCTGCCAGGTGGAAACCTGGAAAAACGCTACTTTTCAGGAAATGGGGGGGAAAAAAAGAACCTGTGTTCCAAAGGATTATTATTTAGTTACAAGTTTTTGTTAATACTTTTAATTAGTTCAATATTTGGCTTTTAGATCTGCCATCTTTGCTACTTTTGTGTGACACTGCTATGCATCGAAGTATAACATAGGGCATTAATTTATGGAAAAAACGGGGGCTCAGGTGGCGCAGGGCTTAAGTATTTGCCAAGTATTTGCCAACCACTGCAGAGTCTAGGGGTTCGATTCCACCACGGTGCATCCAGCTTCGTCAAGTGTTGTAGCAACTCATATGTAATAACGGTTCATAATGTAATAACCTATATGTAATTAATGTGTTAGATTAAGAACCTTATGGAGCCGCTCATAATGTAATAAAATGGCTCAAGTCATATTGTTGAGAAAAGTGTTACATCGTAATAATCAGTGTCAGTATCATGGTCAGTATCATGGTCAGTCACATGTCAGTACGGCTGCGTAAGGATCTCAATGTAACACATTATTATATTAAGCTAAAATATTACATTATGCACTCAGGATTTTATTACATTATGAGCTTATTACATTATGAGCTTTTAGGTTATTTAGGTTATTACATTATGAACAGTTATTACATTATGAGCCGTTATTACATTAAGTTGCTACAGGTGTCTATACAAACATAATTGCCCCATGTTCAGGGGAAGGTGATATTTGTCACTGCACATACTCCTACGGGCTGGGGGTGGCATGGAGTCAGCATGGAGTGTTGGGCGGGAGGAGTAGGGCGGCGGCGCGGTGTCCTCCCGGTGGGGGCTCCTCACTGGCAGGTGAGCCAGTAGGATACACCAGCAGAGATAGCACACATAAATGTGTGCGGGGAGGAATTAATTGGCATAACGACTAAATCAGCGAGGAAAAAGGGGTAAAAAGGAATATACAATATGGCGGTACAAGTTTTATACCCGACAGCAACAAACTATTGTTTTTCATCTGTTTGGAAAATGTCCACTAGCCTCTGTATAATATTTTGCATATATATGTGTGTTTGCCTTTAGATTTGAGAGCAGCAGAGAGCACATGTTTCCCATGGAGTTCTTCTTTCCACCACAAAGATCTTGCCTGATCTGTGCTGATGAGGCCTCTGGCTGTCATTATGGTGCGCTCACCTGTGGCAGCTGCAAAGTTTTCTTCAAGAGAGCAGCAGAAGGTAATGTTATTGCTCAATCTCGAATGTGAGTGCATCCACCCCTTATTAACCACTTAAACCCTCTCTATTCTTAGTAAAAACGGACCTGAGTTACAACTGTAACCTGAAATTTCTTCGCCAAAAATAGCCAATCTACAAGCTCATATGTTGCGATGCATTGTGAGCTTGTAGATCTGCTACTGTATGTTTGGCGAATGTTCCCCCAACAATATGGATGCGGGGGTTCAAGTGGTTAAGGTATCACCATTTGTTCACATAATATTTTGATTCAACATCCTTTTCTTTCTGTAAATGGTTGACATAATTATTGATACAGTGACTGTCAGTATTTAGCCTTATTTGTTGCAAATGGGAGGAAGATATGTGTGTATTTTGAGTTATTATGGGGTGCACGCTGCAGCTGTAACTCGTGCTGCATGCACAAAAAACTAATCCAACAACTAGCACAGGAACTGAACAGCCGTTTGTTCTCGTTCTCATGTAATTAAATAGAAAACATCAAATTAATTACTTGCTGTAAAGTCAAACTCATTCAAAATGTGATTATAGGGGTGAAAACTTTCAGTTTGCGTACTGTAAGTGCAAAATAATGATTTCCTATTAATTGGATAACAAATTGTATGCTCTAATTACCTGGGACTGTCTAATGTTGTCTTTTTGATATGATCCAACATGATTCCCATTATGAAATTAAATATTTCATTGTGACAAATAATATTTGTTTTTCATCTTTCTAGGCAAACAGAAATACCTGTGTGCAAGCAGAAATGACTGTACTATTGACAAACTAAGAAGGAAGAATTGTCCCTCATGTCGGCTGAGGAAGTGTTTTGAGGCTGGAATGACTCTTGGAGGTATGATGGTTCAATATATTTAGTTTTTTTTAATCTACCTAGTTCACAGCTGCTGTAGTCGCTATATACAATTTGGTTCCTTCCCATGTACAGTCCTTACTTCCATTTAGATTTTGCACCTATATTGAAACTGCCTACTGTGGTAGGTGGCCGTTGCTAGTAGGCTTAAAGTCCCGGTCTACCGAAAGTGGCACAACCATTTCCAGCTCCGGTTAAATTTCCCATAGCTTTGTTTGATTGGCGCGGCTGTAGATTTGGTCAACACACTTGACGGTCATATGTGTTTCCTTTTTAAATCTGCTGCCGCACCAATAAAACAAAGCTATAGGAACTGAACTGAAAAGGGGAATGCTACTTTCAGAAAACCGGGACTATGCACTGTTTCCTTTGGTTTGCACTTGCAAGACAAACCTACATTTCCCTCCTTGGGATTGTCCTTGGGATTGTCAGCCGGCTGGTGAGGAAATTCTGCATAACATAAATAGTATGTACTTTCACAAACTAAGTACAGTACGTACAGTGCTGTATGACCAAAACACATACACCACCCAGAAGAAGTAAACTCTCAAAGATGAAACTATGAACCATCCTTCAACACCAAGTGTTGAAGTGCTTGATTTCCCCCATATTACTCTTCTGAGCCTGGTGGCTTCAATTGGTGCATCATCACAATAGGGGATGTTACTGATAATCAAGCCCCTGACTGGGCTGCCATGCAATTTAGACCTGCTCCATTCACTTCTCCTTACTCTCACCAATCCCTGCCCGTCATATTAGGCTGCGGGATTGACATGTGGTGAACTAATTCCTGTCTTTAGTTCAATTTTCACTCTCCTCCATTTTCTCTTTCTGTTAGCGGTGAAAATTGTACAGAGAAGCACAAAGATGACATGAGACATGTGAATTAAAGCGGCAGAAATGCTGGTAATTTCGCCGCCAGTCACTGACAAGCCCACGGGGGGGAAAATACAATGTAATGCTCTCATTGTCAGTAAAAAGGCACACCTGTTCTGGTTGTGTTAAAAAAAAAAAGGGGGCATCCTTCACTCAAGTTCTTATCACAGACATGTAAAACTCTTGCTCCATCTTACAGGCAAAGTGATAATTTGTGGCATTTAAAGAACATTTTTATGAGTTTTGTTGGTATCCTTTGAATATTATTTTCCTCATAACAGTAAGATCATAATATATTGAAAGGAAAAATATGTATGTTATTATTATTATTATTATTATTATTATTATTATTATTATTATTATTATTATATTTGTCCCTTTAGATTTCCACTAAAATGAAAAAAAAGTGTCTCATAATAATGCAATATTGACATGTACAGTATCAAACAAATTATGACCTTTTTATATGATAATATTTCAGGTTCTTATTACTCATAACTAGTTTGGAGACTCTGAAAAGACCAGAAAGACTCATTGAAATCTCTTTGTTAGAATTTCCACACATTTAACCAGAGGCGCCGATATTTGTGTATCGTGGGGGCTCAACTCGAAATGTAGGTTATTCTGGGTGAATCTCTTCTTGGCTGGAGGTGGCTTCATCTTGCTGTAGTAGCAGTCAGGCCTGGAATTTCGTCATTTTAGGGGCAAGGCCACTTGGCCTTTGGTGTTGTAATTTTTTGGGCAGGAAGGCCATCCAAAAAAAAAGATTTTTAAGTCCACGGAAATAATGAATTTAACTTGAAGGTTAAGGATGATTTTATTTTAATATAGTATAAGAATAGTATCTATCTGTGAAATATAACCCATGTATTTCACAAAATAATGTGTTGGCAAATGACCAATATTTAGTTATATAGGTCTCAATATGTCACATTCAGCCCTGGACTTCACTGACTGAAGTAGGGGTCACATTAATCACATTTACATTAGATTCACAGATTAGAGATTTTATGTATTTTCCCCACAAGTTATTTTCATTCAAATGAAATGTGATTGAACTTGCACTAATAATGACTTAAGTTGATTTTTCACTCTTTAAAATATAGTATTTCTTAATTATTAATACTTACAGCTTGTAGATTGGCTATTTTCACGATTTTAAATTGTTTTTAAATATTAATTTAAAAAAAGGAACATACAAGATTTCCACCCGACAGCGATAATATATAGCCACTATATGGTTCTGTATCAGTATATGAGTCGGTTTTAGTAGATTTCATTCTAATTGGCTACTATGCCTGCATATGAATTTTATGGGCCTGGGTAGGTCACCCTGTCCTGGCGGAGATATGCCCTGTTGCGCACACTCCGCAGAGCAGTACAACAGGTGAGCAATTCACTTAAACGAGGACTGTGCTGCGCAGTCTGCGCCCCAAAAAACGGACTAAAACTGTCACATTCTAGCTGCTGAAATAAACTTCCCATTTAGATCATTGTTGACAAACAAACAGAACATGGACGTGGTTTGCAAAAGGATTATTTATTTCTTGTCCATCAGAGCGGTGAGGTCACTCTTTTGTATGATATTGATAGCCTAAACTTATAATTTGTTATTCTATTGCTTGCTTTATATTAAGACTCATCATTTGGGGATTTCGCTGTATTTTATCAGATGTATTGATCTATATTTTGCTGTTGAAAAAAATCATCGGGGCACATCGGTCTGTAGGAATGTACCGAATCCTCTCTCTCTCTCTCTCGCTCTCAGGCTAGAAATCAAACCTACCATTGATTAGTTCAACAGGCTGCGTTAGATTTATCTCCTGTTTGGCCCGGTGATGCTTTTGTGTCTTATTACACTGTGTTGCGGGATTCCGACGGTTCATTAAAAAAAAAAACGTATTGACAGGAAAATCGTGCAGAGGAAAAACTGTGAAATCAGTTGCTGGAAGCAGCTGGGGCACCACGGCCACTGTGGCCGTGAAGGCATGTCATTTTTCGAGGGGCACACGGCCAATTAGAGGGGCAACGACGTGGCCGCCGTGAAATTCCTGCCCCGGTAGCAGTACAATAATGAGTTTGTTCTAGCTACTCTCTCTGCTAATTTATACTCTACTTGCCAGGTGAAGATAAAGCCCTATCCACAAGTTTCCTAGGGCATTGTGGGCATCACTTCCTGTTGATTTGATCCCTGATACCTATACATTTGCATGCCTATGGGAGCGTGCCCCCACCAATGGAATGGATGCCAATGGGAGCACGCCCCACCAATGAGTCGACAGGTTGTCCGAGCCCAGGTGCTGTGGATTTTGTAACGTAATTATATTTCTTATTGTTTAGTTGCATTGTTAATTTGTTGTCTCCGCCAGGCCGAAAGGCATGGCGAGAGAGTATGTTTTCCACCCCGTCCGTCTGTCCGTCCGTGTGTCCATGTGTGTGTCCGTCCGTCCGTCTGTGACCAGCTAATCTCTGGCACCGTTGGCTTGATCGCAGCGAAACTGTGCACACACACTTCCTGGATGCCAATTCAGAACCTCTGCCCCACATTTTTCTCATGGGCCTTTTATAGCGCCACCAGGAGGCCGATTTGTGCAAAACATATTTTTTGACAGTACTCCCACAGATTTTGTCCAAAAAACACGCAGTACACAGTATCTCTATAGTAAAAGGCCCAGTTGGCTTGATCGCAGCGAAACTGTGCACACACACTTCCTGGATGCCAATTCAGAACCTCTGCCCCACATTTTTCTCATGGGCCTTTTATAGCGCCACCAGGAGGCCGATTTGTGCAAAACATATTTTTTGACAGTACTCCCACAGATTTTGTCCAAAAAACACGCAGTACACAGTATCTCTATAGTCATTAAACGAAACCTGTCTTTCCGATTTTTCATATTCCATCCTGATTGGCTAAAAATGTCTACCAAAGTTTGCAGGAGTGCTCCATTTTGAACAAAATGCCTCAAATCATGAACATAGCATGCAATTTCCCATTAGGCCGAGGAAGAAATACCATTTGACATTTTCAAATCAGCCTCATGGTGGCGCTATAACAGGCCCATTCGTGTTTTTACCTATAACTGCACCGATCTGTGTAAAACTTTGTATGTGCACTCCTTAGAGGTCAAGGAAACATCTTTGCCCTGCATTTTTCACATCTGCCTTTTATAGCGCCACCAGGAGGCCGACTTCTGTAAAACACATTATTTTATACTACAACTTCCAATTTTATCCAAATTTCACGCAAATCGGTACACATGATCTCTATAGTCATGTGATCAAGACGGATGTGTTTTCATATTCCATCCTGATTGGCTAAGATTGACATCTAAAGTTTGCATTATTGTCTTGTTTTGAATAAAATTCCAAAATCATGAACGCACCGCCCGATTGCGGTCAAACTTTGCACGCACATTCACACTATGTTGAGGAACAAATGCCACCCTTTTAACATTGGCCTGTTATAGCGCCACCAGCAGGTCTAATTTAGCAAAACATTTTTTTTAACAAAATGCCTCAAATCATGAATGCAGTCAGTGTCCGATTGTCGTGCAAGGCCTAAGAAGAAATGGCACCCTTTTCACATTGGCCAATTATAGCGCCACCAGGAGGCCACAATAGCCTACCTGACCTGGCGGAGACCTGTGCTCCGAGGAGCACTTTTTCTAGTTGTTTTTATTTTTGTTTCAATTAATTAATTATTTTCCTCTTAGTTTTATATAAAAGCCCTTTACATAGACTCACCCACACATAAGTACGCTATTTCTTAAAATAATCAGACAACTTGTCTTGAATGACTTCATTTATATAGCACCTTTCATGACATGAATGCAGCTCAAACTATTTCTAAAATAATTAAACTGTTTAAGGTGTTTTTCATTTTCATTTCATTTTGAATTTTAGTTATAGAGGGCAATTATAATTTATTAAGGCATATACGGCTTATTAGCCAGGGATCCTTTTAAGTCAATTCAATTTCAAACTTTATTCCAGACACTCAGGGGGTCCATATTACATACAGATAAGAAGACATACAAATATTAAAAAAAAGTAAAAATAAATAAATAAATAAAAACATCATACATAACAAGAACATACTATTACATAAAAATCACACTTTGAGATTGTCTCTCCAGTGTTTCCGTAGCCTGGACGAGTACCGAAGACAGCTAGTATAAGGAGAAGGTATCATTTAAAATAATGGCATTAAAATAATAGCAAAAACTAATGGCAGAAAAATGGGATCTCTCAGCCAAGTAAAGGTCCTTACACACCGGGGCGTTTGTTTTCATGCGAATAATACGTTTTTTTAAAAAACCGTATAAAGTCAATGCAAGCTTACATGGAGCGAAAAAGCGAAGCGAAAAAGCGTCTTTTAATTATTCAGAACAAGTCCGAATTTTGCGTATATTCGCATATTCGCCGGTGTGTAACCGCCTTTATCCTCAAGGATGGGGGGGGGGGTTGATGATGAAATTCATCCGACTGTTGAATCTCCTTTAGCACTCTGTCTGGGCTATCGTTCTAGGTGTTAACGACGCGTTGTCAGCTCTCGCGGGCACGCATTTGCACCTTCAGATATAGTCATGGTGATTAATTTGGGCCCCGACATTTGAGATTCATGTGGGGGCTGATCATTTCGGGTGGGGGCTTAGGCCCAGAGGCCCCCATGGTATCGGCGTCTATCAGCGGCGGACTGGCCATTTGGCGTACCGGCATTTGCCCGGTGGGCCGCAGGGCCAGTGGGCCACTGGGCCACAAAAAAAAAGAAAAAAAAATATTTGCTCCCGTTTTAGGATTATAACGGTCATTTCCGGGTCGCGCGGCCCAATTATTAGTTACGTTAATGTTTGGGCTGGGATGCTTTCCAGCAGGGGCCTCAGTGCGGCTGCAGAGTTCATGTGCAGGGCTGGGCTGAAACAGTGAAACTCTCCCCCCCCCCGTTGACAAAATGCCCCCCCCCCCACCACCGATTTAAAAGACGTAGCCGAGTCTCGTAGAATCGAAGATAAGAAAATTGTGCCGCCGCGATAATTCATTCCATAGTTGTGGGCAGGCTTGTTTTTGCCAAAAAGCAACAGAAAGCAGAGAAATTTATATTTTTCTAAATCCTTTAACATTAAACCGGACGGGGCCGGGTTTGTTGTGATCACATTAGATTAGATTTAGATAAGATTTGAGAGCAGCAGAGCGCACATGTTTCCCATGGAGTTCTTCTTTCCACCACAAAGATCTTGCCTGATCTGTGCAGATGAGGCATCTGGCTGTCATTATGGTGCGCTCACCTGTGGCAGCTGCAAGTTTTCTTCAAGAGAGCATGTAGCAACTCATAATGTAATAACGGCTCATAATGTAATAAACTAAATGTAATAAAAGCTCATAATGTTAGATCATGTAATGTAATAAAATCATGAGCGCATAACGTAATAACAGATTTTTGCATAATGTAATAATGTGTTACATTTAGAACCTTACATAGCCGCTCATAATGTAATAAAAGTTCATAATGTAATGTCATGTCAGTATCATGTCAATATAATGTCAGTGTCATCTCAGTATCATTGTCAGTATCATGTCAATATAATGTCAGTACCTTATCAGTATCATTGTCAGTATCATGTCAGGATCTCCTTTGATCCCACTGAACCAAGTTTCGGCACAAAAATGGGGTCAAATTCGTTCTACTGCTATGCCAGTGCCAGCGTTTCTTACCGTTTACGCTGATCGTTTTAGAGCTGTAGAAGCCTCCACGAGGACCCGGATGTAAACAAAGGGTGTCTGCACGATGGTCGAGGGTCCCGTCTAACGCGATCCGCCATTGCAGAGTGATCGCCCGTCGAAAATGGCTTGTTTTCACCACTGTAAAAAAGTAAGGAGATATGGACCTTTTTCTCCAAATCCTATCATTGGAGCGGACGGAAGTAACGTTTTTTGGGCCCTTCTCACATCCGTCCATTTCATTTTACAGGGACCTAGGATCATTCCTAAGTTTTCCTAAATTTTATTACATTATGAGCTGATTATTACATTATGAGCTTTTATCATATTTAGTTTATTACATTATGAACCGATACTGACCATCATACTTGCCAGGAAACAACAATTTGAGCCGTTATTACGTTATGAACTGTTATTACATCATGAGCGGCTATGTAAGGTTCTCAATGTAACACATTGTTACATTATTACATTATGCAAAAATCAGTTATTACATTATGCGCTCATGATTTTATTACATTATGAGCTCATGATTTTATTACATTATGAGCTGATTATTACATTATGAGCTTTTATTACATTTAGTCAGGGGTGAAAGTGGCTCAGAGTTCTTGCCGGAACTGGTAGGACGGGGGAGTGCGTTCGGCCGCGCGAATTTTTTTGCGGTTCTGGGCGGATTGGGTCCGTTTCTTTCACGGTTCTGGGCGGATTGGGTTCGTTTTTTTTTCCAGTTTTTGGTTTCTTTATTTTGGTTTTAGGGTTAGGATTAGGAGTTAGGTTAGGGTTATGTTATTTAATTCATATTTTTGCCTGATTTTACCAATTTATTATCACAAAAATCAATTTCTGCCTAATAAAATATTCAAACAAAATGGGTTTATACTAATGTAAAAAATGTGGTTATATGGCGGATTTGGGAAATATTGTACTTTTACTCCACTACAATTATTTGAAAACTTTAGTTACTTTGCAGATATACATTATTACATTATAAATCATACATTAATCCCTTTAGCCCTATTTTATACCTAGGCTATTTGAAAATAGCCGATCTACAAGCTCCACAAGCTTGTAGATTTGCTATTTTCAAACATTTTAGTAGTTTTACTTTTGGTACTTTAAGTACATTTTGATACCAATACTTTTGTACTTTCACTCAAGTAAATTTTCAATTCCAAACTTTTAACAGAGTGCTTTACATACATACATTGCAGTATTGATACTTTTACTTAAAGGGATACTTCACTTTCGGGCCGGGGAAACATTTAAAAAATATATTAAAAATAAATGAAAAAAGTTATGGAAAATTCATGGCCCCCTCACGCATTAGTAGGACACTCTAATGCGTGAGGGGGCCATGAATTTTCCATAACTTTTTTCATTTATTTTTAATATATTTTTTAAATGTTTCCCCGGCCCTAAAGTGAAGTATCCCTTTAAGTAATTGAGTACTTTTCCCACCACTGTACCTGGGCGTTGTTGTTCTACAAACTTTGTTTTTAACCACATTGTCAGCTTCTTCAACTCTGTCTTCTTTTCTCTTAAACATCTCAGTTAGTTTTCGTTGCATTGTGCTTCATTTATTTTTAAAATTGCATTCTTCATCAAAACAGTGTTTATTTCCCCTCGCGTTTCTTTTCTTTTTTTCTCCAGAAAAGACGTGTTGAACCAATCAGAACTAACTATGCTAGTCTGTCAGCCAACCAGAAACATGTTTTGAACGTTGGTGGGATTTAATTCGTCGTAAAGCCCGCCTTCTTTATCC
Organism: Gymnoscopelus braueri; assembly: GCF_963280865.1. Taxonomy (NCBI): domain Eukaryota; kingdom Metazoa; phylum Chordata; class Actinopteri; order Myctophiformes; family Myctophidae; genus Gymnoscopelus; species Gymnoscopelus braueri. The sequence continues at coordinate 26,776,512 of NC_137609.1, read as the reverse complement.
GGTAATTTGCACATACACACATAGGCACGGACAACGGCCGTTTCCGTATCCGTTTTATACCGGATCTCCAAGCTGCAAAGTGAATTGATCCCAGTCCCAGTTTCGTTTCGCTGGAGAAGAGGAGACGCTTCTCGGCTCCGTAAAATAAATAAACACCGTAAAAATAGCACGGATTAAGCTGACACAAACACACAGTGGAACAATTCAAAAGCACTTTATTAGAAAATTTAATAATTGTGTATGTTAATCTGACGTTAGTAGATTACGTTTTCTTCTTGAACATGCATGGCCATGGGTCTGTGGCAGGTTATTTAATATGGGATTTTCACAACTACCTTCGAATTTTTCTTAACGGAACGGCGTTCCGGCACCTAATCTTTTACCGGAACGCCGTTCCGGACCGTGCCGGCCCACTTTCACCCCTGCATTTAGTTTATTACATTATGAACCGTTTATGGGCCATTATTACATTATGAGTTGCTACAGAGCAGCAGAAGGTAATGTTATTGCTCAATCTGGAATTTGAGTGTATCCACCCCTTATTAACCACTTAACCCATTAAGACCTGAGGCCCATTCTACAAATCCATCTAAATCCTAACCGTTTTCTGATATAGCAACGTATGTTGCTATATCACTTTTTCATGTCAAGGACCCCCAAAATTATATGTACTGTACTTGGCTGCGAACCCCTCTCTATTCTTAGTAAACGGACCTGAGTTACAACTGTACTTGCACCGCTTTTTTTCCATCTACACAAAATATTTTCGCCAAAAATAGCCGATGCTTTCCATGCGTTAGACCGGACGGGGCTGGGTTTGTTGTGATCACATTATTTCCAGGTCTACTGTTCTCCAGAAGTCATAGGATCCAATTGACGAGTGCACTCGTCAACAGCAGTCAATGAGTTTAAGATTGAAGAGAAAAGTTAACAATTGCTTGCAGGTTTTCAATTGGATCACCAAATTCAATTTTTACTCTTGAAAAGTTAATTACATCCCCAAATAGAACTGCAACAGTGTTGTTAATTTCACAGAGACAAGATGACAATCTCCCTTTGAAAAGTCACAAAGTTATTTAACAATATTATGATATATTATTATAATTATATTAAAGCAATAAGCCACAAGACGTCGCAGTTTACCATGGATTTTATTATGGCTGAGACACGAGACACGAGGCACGAGGCGCTAGCCAAGTGCCTCCAACCCTGTCAGCCATTATAAAATTGAGGTAAACTGCGACCTCGCGTGGCTTATTGCTTTTCTAAAACGGTTACAAATATGGCAACATGAAAATCATCGACACGTCTCAATTAAAACAGTTCTGAATAATAATTAACTACAAAAACAACTTCTACAAGAAAGTAGTTCAGGAAGAGTAACTTCCTGACAGAGACTAGTGCCTGTTTACTCAGCCAGTCCAGACGACTGTGTGCTAGACGTAAAATTTTCCCAAACAAATACATAAAGAAACAAAACGTAATTGTTAGCACAATCTCATTGTAGCTAAGATATTCGATATACATTTTTTAAAGCCAGAATTAGCTAGTACGTCTGTGAACTTCACTTGTAAACTGCTAGCTAGGGTTACCAACCGTCCCATAAAATACGGAATCGTCCCGCTTTTGTCAGCCTGTGATGTAGTAGCCTAATGCAGGTGTAAGACCATTGTGTTTGTATTGTGTTAATACATAGTTTTCTATGCATTTCGGGGGGTTTTGCGGGTTTGACCCCCCCAAAACAATTTCGATCGTGCGGAGGATAGGGGTCCCTTATTTTAATCTCTGGGAGTTGGCAACCCTACTGCTAGCCTAGCTGCTTAGCCTAGTGGCCTAGACTCCAGCACATACGGTTTGCGAGGGAAGGGAAGTGCTTGTTTTCTCTAGCACAACTGCTTGCTCTTTATTGTCATAACTTTGGTCCGAGAGAGAGAGAGGGAGAGAGGATCAATAGTCAAGGCCATAAACCCAAAAATAAAAGCCTTTGATAAATGGGCTTAGTGCCTATGCGTTTCAACACTTCTTCAGGGCATGTACTGTAAATACAAGTGACAGCTCACAACAATGCTGTTATGAGCCCGGGGAACAAAAAAGAAAGAGAGAGAGAGAGAGAGAACTTTAGTAGTCAGTGTTCTACTGTGTTTGCATCATTAGCTGTGCATTATTGTTTACAGTCATTGCATGTAATTGCTGTTATAATGTTGTCCATGTGGTCCTTAAACATAGTTGGTAAAATCTTCCCCATACACTGTCTATGGTTTCTGGTAATAGAACCCTAGACCCCTGATGGCCTGATCATGAGCGCATCATCCAATCATACCCAAATTGGAATTGCATGTTGAGGGACCTCTATAGAGCACATCTCCAAAACTGCATTCACTTCTGCCCATAGGGTGCAACACAAGCGCAAAACCATCTGTCGTACAAACTCTATTTTCCCTGCAGCTTTCTCGTGTCATGACGGCTGCAGGCCACAACTGACACAGCCCTGGGTAGGCGCCCAGGCCTGGCAGAGATCTGTGCTCAGATGGTCGCACTTTTATAGTTCTTCAGTTGTGAACCAGACATTCTGACAGCAGTTGCATTATGATTGCTTTATATGTTGTCATTCTAAACATTAGACAGTCTGAGTTGCACAATATACAGTGTCAGTGCGACCTTTAATTCACAACTTGCAACACTGGGGACAGCGGTTGCTTCCTGGAGTCTCCTGGCTAGTCCACAGTTGACAGAAAATGTTGGCTAACAGATTTGTTTTGTCTAGTACATCATGCTTGTAGTGAGAGTTAACCATTTAAAATAATAACTTGCCCAACATAGGAGACATAGAACTAAATCAATTCTGGTGTTAGTCAAAGTAGATCCTAAGATGCATGTCTTAAGTAATGAGAAATAGCATACACTCACCATTGCGGAAATTCTACCACAGTTCATTTCCCAAAGTATTTGAACATTTTAACCATATTTTTAATAAATAATTTCTTCACTGAGCTACATTTGTGAGTGTACCAGAAAACTTGAAACCATGGTTTGGATGGCTTCCTCTATTTACACTGGCATCAACTCAAGGGGGTGGGAATGTCGAGGTTAGCTCAACCTGACCTATTTGCAAAGTGCTATACAAAGATCAGATACTTAAGATAATATTTCTCATCACCCTAGAGAGGAATTTGTAATGACAAAATCCATTTGAAATGTTTGTTGTAGGATCATAAATGTAAATGCTATTTATTGGAAATGATACTGCTGTTAAATCTTCAACTAGCTTTTCTCCTCGTTCTTTTGGAATCGAGAGGGAATGAGAAAAGCTTTCCCTCTCTCATGCACGCACACACACACACTTTCATTTATTATGTTTGAAGTAAGACTTAAAGACATAAAGATTTAGCTGATTTAGCTCAAAGTACCGTATTTTTTCATTCACTCAGTACATTGTCAGTATTGCATTTCTCTTTCACTCACATTCCCATAAGACAGGACTGGCTTAGTACAGACTGCAATATTTGGCAGAACTGGCTTAATTACAGACTGTGATATTTGGCATATCATTGACGGTATAATTACTGCAGTCAGATTTGGTAGACTGCCACATGTCAGACTCAGGTCAGAATTAAATGAGCAGAACAAATTAAGCTTGTGAGGGCATGTTAAGTGAATCATCTGTGGTGAATTTGCCAAAGGTGGTCATTAAACTTTTTTAATCTTGTAGTGTTATAGTGTTTATTTTGATTAAAGCACTCAATGAAACTGCTCTAATTGCAAAGAAAAAATGCATAGGTGAAGAAAACTATTCATACACCTAGTTACCTTGTCACTCAAAAAAAACAGTTTTTAACCAGCAAGTTCTATGATGACAGTGGACCATTCTATCGGTCCCAGACAAGTCTCATCTGTTCAAGAGTTCTTTCTCTTAATGGAATACGATTAGATATTTTTCTGGGTATTCATTAAGTATTATCAGGTCACTATAACCAAACTATAATGAATATTTTCTTTAAAAGAACATACATAATGAATGAGACATGAGTGACAGATTACTTGAAAGGATTTAGAAATTCAACTACATGAATTATGATTCACGGAATATCAGCTATTTTAATTCAAGTAATCCTTGAATTATGTATTTATTTATTTATTTTGCGTTAAGCCATGGACGCTAGTTAAATTGATACTGAAATTAACATGATACTGACATGATACTTGTTTATTGATAATTGATATCAATGATAATGATAATGGTTTATTTCCAAATAAACAAATAAATGCTGACATGATACTGAACTTTATACTGATATGATGCTGCTCATGATACTGACCATGATACTGATATGATAGTGATTATTACGATGTAACTATTTTCTCAACAGTATGAGCGGTTATTACATTATGAACTGCTATTACATTATTATCGGCTATGTAAGGTTCTTAATGTAACACATTGTTACATTATGCAAAAATCCATTGTTACGTTATGCGCTCATGATTTTATTACATTTACGTTATTACATTATGTCCATTATTAAATAATGAGTTGCCTAATCGCCAAAGAGCACAGGCTGTTATACCTAATTGAAAATAGTAGATCTACAAGCTCAGGACACATCGCAATGCAAGGCTTTGTGAGCTTGTAGATCGGCTGTAAAATGTAAACAAACAATATCTAAAAAATTAAGCAATTTGGGGAGGTTTATGTGAATTATGTGGCCAATGTTGACAATGAACAATGACGTGGTAAAGAGGTAATTTCATAGGCTACATCACAGTTTTGCGAAGAGACCCTTACGACCCATTAATTTAAATCAAGTCCACTTGGTTATATTTGTTTCCAAATTAATTACTTTTTCTTTGTTCTTCCTTTTACACGTCTTTAAAGCACGTAAATTAAAGAAGATAGGACAACTGAAAAACGCTGAGGAAGATGCTCCAAGCCAGGACTCTCCAGAGGCTGTCCAGGGTATCTCTCCTCACTCTAGGTTACACTTCCAATCCCAGCTGGTGTTCCTCAACATCTTGGAGTCCATTGAGCCTGAGGTGGTGAATGCAGGACATGACTATGGCCAACCAGACTCCGCTGCAGTTCTGCTCACCAGTCTCAATGAACTTGGAGAGAGACAACTGGTCAAAGTGGTGAAGTGGGCCAAAGGCTTACCAGGTAAGATATTGGGCCTCATTCACTAAGCTGTTTGTAAATAGTGTGAAAATAAAGTGACTAAAGGGGGTGTGTATTTTCTCTAAGCACAATCTGACGTGCGATTCACGAAAGGGAGTGTACAGCCTTGATATGTGCGGATCCCAAATGTATCATTTTTGTCTGAAAGTCACAAGCTGAAACGTGGCAGGACGCACCCACTTGACAACTTGTAGATCAGCGCATTTGATTTTGCATGAAGAATAAGGCATTCTTTTTTTTTCAACAATATATTTATAGATTTTTTTCCTTTTCCCACACATTATTACAACATTACATTACATACATAACGGAAAACAAAATTGACAATTACATTTAAACATTACAAGACAATCACAAAATCTTTCTGAGCCCCCCACGCCGTCGGCCCCACACAACTTTGAGCCAGTCCACCACAAGCTCTGTCTCCATCCAGCCCTTTACCTGGGCACGCACAATGATGCCAGGTGGCATGGCCTCTTTAGTTATTGTCTTGCGTCTTAAGATTACGTACGGGGGGAGTTTTGTAGCATCGGCGAGGCACGCCAACATCACAGTAATCCTGCTCTTTTCGTTACCAGTAGCCTTCACAATGACTGATTTTTCACCTAGTGACAGGTACTGGCATGTCGAAATAAACAGGCGTTTGATCAGCTTTGCCCATCTGATCCAGGGGGTATGAGTGTTTCTTCCTTAACTCAAGCACATATCACTGATAAGACAGTAGCTTCTCTCTGAAATCAGAGGGCAAGCGCTGGGCAAGGCTTGTCCTGCGCCGAGAAGTCCAAAATATGGACGTAAACAAGCTTAGAGAATAAGGCCCATATACTTAAAATTATAACTGACTAGTGCATACCCGTCTGCGGATATGAGCACCCAAAGTATGTGCAGTTTGGGTTATGCGCTGTGCACAGACAGTATATCAGGGATGGAACACACACGCGCGCATGTCCCGTTGCAGCGTCGTGGACCCACAGTGAACACACACACCCGCTCCACAGCGAACACACACACACACACACACACACACACACACAGCGGGACCCACACAATTCTGAACAGACAGATCCTGTCCACAGAGGTTTCCTTAATTATATGTAGGATAGGCTGAGTTTCATTCAAGTGCAAAGAAAATTAAGTATGGTTTCCGGTTCCAGTTCACTTACCCATATCTTCGCTTGTTTGGCACAGTAGCCGGTTTAAAATGTAACCGTCAAAGGATATCAAGTAACGTAGAATTATCCAGGACTACAGTCATGCATAGAGCCTATGAATTAGGACTTGCCTATGTCACAAAATAACTTTCCATCTTTTATATTTTTATACAGTATATTTCTTATGGTTTCTGTTATTCTAAAAACATGACCACTGGGATTAAAAGTGCAGTAATTGCTCATGTTAAGTAACATTCTATGTCTCTCAATGATGTGGTCAGGTTTTAGAGACCTCCACGTGGATGACCAGATGACAGTCATTCAACATGCATGGATGGGGGTGATGGTGTTTGCCTTGGGATGGAGGTCCTATAAGAATGTCAACGGCAGAATGCTTTACTTCGCACCGGATCTGGTTTTCAATGAGTATGTGGAGCTGTGACATCCCAAATTCACTTATCTGTTCTAAATCAGTGGCTCTTAAACTGAGGTCCGGGGACCCCCAGGGGTCCTTGGGGTGTTACAGGGGGCCCCAGCTAATTTTTGATAGTTACTGTAGTAAAAAATGGTCCATTACAGATACCATTTTTTGTAACTTTGAGCAGTGGCGTATGCTGAATTCTAACGTTGACCGGGCCAGAATCTTCGCACAACAACGGCTGATAAGTCTATTGAGAATTACCGAGCCATTCCGGGTGGAAAACGGAACGCTCGTCCCAAAACACACTGCCCCATTTTTTTTCGCGGACTGAGGCCGCCGGCTTAGACGCGGGGCAGGGTGTTTCAGGACGACGGTTCTTCTTCTATTACATTTCTGAATGGAGAGGTGCTCGTCTCTGTGCAATGGAGAACCGGTTTGACGCCGAAATTGGTTTTCTAATGGCCACTCATTAACTCATTCAGTGCCACTGGCCAAAATTCATTGTAAAAAAGTGCCATTCAGTGCCACAGCCAAAATTCATTGTAAAAAATAAAGTGCTTAGGAGCCGAGATACAGCCTTTTTCAGTAAGAAGTTAAACAAGAAGTGAATGGAGCAGAACATTTTCAAATCATCATATCTTGGGTTCTGAAAAACGTCCAGTGGCACAGGGCTTATTACAACGGACGTTTTAGACGTCCAGTGGCACTGAATGATTAACAATTCGGCCGAATGCAAATGAGCCCCATTTTAAAACAAAGGCGACTTAAAGGGTGAGCGGCTGCTAATGTTGTTATGTTGATTTTTTGTTTTTTCCCTCTGGCGGATCTTGCCCCTACACAGGGGCAAGCAGGGTTCACACAGACCGGGCCATGGCCTCGTTGGCCCCAATGAGCATACGCCTCTGACTTTGAGAGTGTACAAATTGTGAGGGACATTGAGTGCATTTTCCAGAAAATGCACTTGCTCCTCCTGGAAATTGTTCCATTTTTACATTCTCAGTGCTATGGGCGGCTGTGGCCTAATGCATACCAAACTGGGGGTCCTTGAAATTAAAAGGTTTGAGAATCACTGCTTTATCTATTCTTATGAGCCATGGCTGTCATGTATGTACATTATGCAGCAAAACAACTGTGCCGCTTTGTCTCTGCCTGTATTTCTCTTTCGCTGTCCTCTCTCCACCATTCTTATTCACTCACTCACTCACTCACACACTCTCTCTCTCTCTCTCTCTCACACACACACACACACACACACACACACACACACACACACACACACACACACACACACACACACACACACACACACACACACACACACACACACACACACACACACACACACACACACACACACACGCAAATACTTTTTGAAAATTTCACAAACTACAAATACTTGCAGCAGGTTTCTCAGAACCATAATGATTTTCCTGGTCAGGTGTTCTATTGTCACTGGTGTTATTGTGGGGAAGATTAGTTTTTGAGAATTGAATGTCCTAATGTTGCAGGTGAATGAAAATGATATGTCGATCAGATCTTGAATATTATTAGTTTGAAGTGGTGTCTGTGGTGAAGTCTTTGAGGCTGTTTAAAACAGGATCATCTGGAAGACGTTTTAGCAGAGAGCAGACCTGTGCTTTCTCTGGCATGCTGTAGTATCAACTTTTCTGTATTATGCAGTTTATGAAAGCCAAATGAAAATGAATTCAGGTAAATGATTAATACTTTTCAGGGCAGTCCATATCCTGGAACCGGAGAAGATATGGATGATTGTCAAAATCCTATAATGTGTAATGGATCAGTGACTGAAATTTTGTAATGTGAATCAGACCTGGCTGATTCACATGAATCTGAGGCCCTGGCTAGTTTAAAGTTCTTAGAGAAAAAAGTAAGACACCATTGTCACCACTTGGATCTGACCCTTGCCCCTGTCTACTTTCTAACATCCATTCATGTCAAAATAGGTGTCCAATGTACTGTATAAGCAATTGCTCCCTCACCCTCTCTAATTTGCCCATTCTCATTACATTGTGTCTCACCTCGACCTTTCCGCGTCTTTCCTCTGCAGACATCGCATGCACATTTCCAGCATGTATGAGCACTGCATACGGATGAGACATTTCTCCCAGGAGTTGGTCCTCCTGCAGATCACCCAGGAAGAGTTCCTCTGTATGAAGGCCTTGCTCCTCTTCAGTATTAGTAAGTGTCTCTGTGCTAGGTGTCAAAGAGTATTATCAATACAAACGTATCAATTATTGCAACTGTGATTTCATTCATGTATCGAGACCAGGTTTAGTAACATTGTAAGGAATGTGGATATGTTGAAATGTTGCTGTTGATGCAGCAGTGTCATGAAATAGAGTATTTTTCTATTTTCTTTAATAGAAGTACACATTCAGTGGCCTTGTGGTTAGTGTTCGCACTGAGATTGGGAGGTCAGGGTTCAATTCCCTGGCCGTGTCATACCAAAGACTTTAAAAATGGGACTCAACGCCTCCCTGCTTGACACTCAGCATCAAGGGTTGGATTGGGGGTAAGTCCCTGTGACAGACTAGCGTCATGTCCAGGGGGTGTACTTGTACATCATGGCTGGGGGATGTACTTGTACATCAAGCCGCCTCATGCTACAGAAACAGGAGATAGGCTCCTGCCCTATCAAAGACTATAATATCTGCATCTTATTGCCTACATGGGTTTCTTCATAAACTGACAGGTAAATCATTGCAAATATTTTGGAATGTGAAAACATGAGAAGGACCTTGCCAGAGTGACTTAGCTTAACTAGCTTGACAATAGCAGCACCCTGACTCTGTTTCACCAGAATGGAACAGAGCCTTAAAGGGATATTTAAAAAAGAATCTGGGTCATTTAATCGTCTACTCAGGCTTTTGTGAGCCCCGAGACAGTTTTTAAGTTGCTTGATTCAGTATTTAGATATTTTATATTTATTTGATCAGACACGCCCCTTCCTATACAAACCCATTGTAACTTCAAACTCCATTTTAACCATGATAGATTCATCAAGAACACCAGTTTTTTTCAATAACTTTTTTCATTTATTAAAAATTTGGAAAATGTAAAATATTAATACAATTAAAAAAAAATAAGATAAATGAAAAAAGTGACGGCCCCATCACGTATTAGGAGGGCGATATGGGTCACCAGAACCAAGGAGGGGTGTTTTTGATGAATCTATCATGGTTAAAATGGAGTTTGAGTTTGTATAGGAAGGGGGCATGTCTGATAAGATTAATATCAAATATCTATTATCTACTGAATCGAGAAACTTAAAAACTGTCTTGGGTGTTCACAAAAGCCTGAGTAGATGATAAAATGACCCAATTTCCTTTTTTAAGTGAAATATCCCTTTAATTAGTATCACTGGTAACAATATGGTTACATGGTACATAGAGCCTAACAATAGTGTACGTACAACATGGATATTGTACACATTCTGAAGTGTAACTTTTTATTTTTTATTATAATAGTAATGTACAAATATTGGATCCAAATCTTTGTATCATCTGTGATAAACATTTTTAAAAAGAGAGATGATGATGTTCATAAAACCCTGTCTCCATACAGATGATATACTTTGCTTCAAAATAAAGGTATCGTATCATGTATCATTTGTACAGCTACTACAGTACGACCAACATCAATGAGCAACAAGTTACAAATGTTGAGAGTGAGATCATACCTGCACCAGTTTCATCAAGAAGACTGAGTAGGGTTGATACAACATCGTTTAACATACAAAGATAATGTTTCATTTGTGGGAAGGCCAGTACAAGACCAGAACATCTGACAGCCATTATGACTGGTACAGGTAAGATTTCCAGAGACACGGTCATTCATGCAACATCAGAAAGGTTGATGAAGTTGTACATCATTGGCTGCTCTCGTACCCGGATATCTTTGCGTATGATGCCAAATATCATAAAAGCTGCCTTAAACACTAGATCTCTAAACGACGGAAACAAGAATCAGAACAGCAGACCAGTATCTATGAAAAAGCTTTTATTAAGCGCACTGAAGTCATTGACTGTTTTCTCTAAAGAAATGAAAGTGATGACACTAAACTCCTTGACTGAGAGTTATGATAACATACTGAAGACACGGAAGTCTGAGGAAGAAGATGAGATGGGCCAACACACTAAATACAGATCCTGGAAGCTGAAGGAAAAGCTCATACAGCATTACAATTTGTAGAAAGAGCTGGAAAGTCTGATGTGGTATGCTCTGAAAGTGTGCCCATGGGATATGCAATGAGAGAAGCTGCACATTCAGGTCAAGATCTCTCTGAGAGGCAAATACTACATAGAGCTGCAGATATATTGAGAAAAAAAGCATGGACTGGTGTCTTCAGTATGTCATAACTCTCAGTCAAGGAGTTTAGTGTCATCACTTTCATTTCTCTAGAGAAAACTGTCAATGACTTCAGTGAGCTTATTAATAAAAGCTTTGTCATAGATACTGGTCTGCTGTTCTGATTCTTGTTTTCGTCTGGCATCTGCTATGTTTTGTTTAGAAATGTAATGTTTAAGGCAGCTTTCATATTTGCAGATGATGTACAGTACAACTTCATCAAACGTTCTGATGTTGCATGAAGGACCTTGTCTCTGGTACTCTTACCTACACCAGTCATAATGGCTGTCAGATGTTCTGGACCTGGTCTCGTACTGGCCTTCCCACAAATGAAACGATCTCATCGTATGTTAAACAATGTTGTATCACACTCCATTCTGGTAAAATAAAAAAGATACACTTCAGAATTTGTACAGTATCCATGTTGTACCCACACTATTGTTAGGATCTATGTACAGTAACCATATTGTTACCATTGATACTAATTAAAGGAGAATTCCGGACAAATTAAGTGTTATCTTTGATGTCTCGTTACTCACCTACCGATGTGAAAAGTAGCGTTCTTTTTTTTCATATATTCCCCTGTCGTCATTTTTTAAACCCCCTCCGTTGTCATAATGGGAGCGCGTGGCTAAGGGAAATTCGTCTATTATAACCGACGCAAAGTTGTTTTTTTCACTACTAGTATTCATAGTAGAGTCTCATGATAGTCAAACATGCGTTGAAACTATCTGCGAGGCTGCCGTCAATGGCGAACGATTTAACACTGGTTGCTTGTTTCCAGATTCTGGCAACACGAGTTGCCAGGTTCTGGAAGAAACAAGCAACCAGTGTTAAATCGTTCGCCATTGACGGCAGCCTCGCAGATAGTTTCAACGCATGTTTGACTATCATGAGACTCTACTATGAATACTAGTAGTGAAAAAAACAACTTTGCGTCGGTTATAATAGACGAATTTCCCTTAGCCACGCGCTCCCATTATGACAACGGAGGGGGTTTAAAAAATGACGACAGGGGAATATATGAAAAAAAAGAACGCTACTTTTCACATCGGTAGGTGAGTAACGAGACATCAAAGATAACACTTAATTTGTCCGGAATTCTCCTTTAAGGCTCTGTGCTGCTATTGTCAATGTAGGCTACAGGACAGGCTCTGTTACACTAAACTTTGTCACTCTCCTGCTAGCTAATTAGCTATTTGATTTGGCAAGGTCCTTCTCATATTTTCACATTCCAAAATATTTGCAATGATTTATCTGTCAGTTTATGAAGAAACCCAAACCCAAACCCTGCAGGGGATTAACAAAGTCATTCAATTAATCAGAAAGATTGATTGAATGCACTTTTAGTCAGCAAATATTTCTGTTTTTAACAGTTCCAGTCGAGGGACTGAAGAGTCAGAAGTACTTTGACGAGTTACGTCTCACGTACATCAACGAACTTGATCGCCTCATTCACTACGGAAGGAATTCTAATTGCTCCCAGAGATTCTACCAACTCACCCGGCTCATGGACTCCCTTCAACCGGTGGGTTATAAGATTGCCCTGTTGAGGACACATCTCATTTCATCTACTTCTCACCCTTGGAAGTAGATAAAACTTTTGCAGTTACCATTGTCACATTCATGTCTCTCTTCTTTTACAGATCATAAGGAAACTCCATCAGTTTACATTCGACCTTTTCATACAAGCCCAGTCTCTCCCCACAAAGGTCAGCTTTCCAGAGATGATTGGAGAGATAATCTCAGTACATGTACCAAAGATCCTGGCTGGCTTGGCGAAACCAATTCTGTTTCACAAATAGAAGAATTGTGTAGCATGTAAATAACTCAAGCTGGCTCCCTCCATAAACTCAAGCTAAGGCTTTATACCGTTTCTGTAAAGCTTTATACTGGTTTTGTAACCTACATTTTAACCTAATTCTACTTACTGCTATTTTGTAACCATTATTTCATTGCTTGAGTTTTCCCTTTAAGACTTAATAGACTGTTTTCAGAAAATGGTTTAAGCATTTATCTCAAGAGCTATGATGTGCCAACTTGCCAGTTGTCTCTTCCAAGCACCCTTGTGTACTAAAACAGATGTGAGGTCTGAAATTTAAAGTCTGTTACTAACAGACGGTTGGTAATGGTAACACTAATGTCTATTCACTTGCTTCTACTGTTGGAACTAAATAATATTATACTTGTACTTGCAAGGTTAAATTTAAGCAAAGAAGCAGTCTTGAAAGTACCGTATTTTATGTGTAGCACCATTTTGTATTTTGTCACTGACTTAACATATGCTTGCTTAAACTTCTACCGACTGTATAGTACACAAGTTATACTTTTACCGTACAGAATGCATACATACTGTACTGAAACATTCACATGCTTTGTCTGTAGAACTTTGGCTGCAGTACAATGCAAATGTCTTTAAAATATACAGCATGCTTATCGTTACTCTGCACTTTTAGTCACCATCTGGGTAGTATATATATATAAATATATTCTTGGTGTTGTTAACAGTCAAATTTAAAAAATCAACGACAAAAAAATGTTATTTATTGAATGTTATTTATTGATTGATATAACTTCAGTCGTACCGTTTTGTAAGCTTTGATGCTTTACTTCTGATCTTCTAAACCTCAGATTTAGATGCCCTGGTCTCTAGGACATAGCACTGATGTTTGAAATGGTCAGGAGTTGCTCCACCATCCGGAATCATCATGGAATGGTTTTAGCATTAGTATTCCAAACGGTTTAGTACAGTATACCATAGTTTTTTAGATATGATGCTAGAGTGTAAGAAAACACTTATTTCACCTCAACTCTTGTCTTTTGCAACCTGTTCGCAAAGTTCAGATTTTAAGAGATTTTAAAGTTAACCTCTGGCTTATTCTGCATCCTCCTAAGTCAAAATGGTTAATCCTACATCTTTTAAAAAATTGAAGGTGCATGCTTCACGTGTTTGCAAAATGGTATTTCTATTTTTACAAAAGTCAACGCATGTCCTGATTGGTTGCTGTAAATACCGCATTCATTCCTCTTGTTACAATTGTTTGAGCAAAACCATGTCTCGTAATGCTCAATAGCTTATTAGTGTACATGATTAACTATGGTACTTATTGTAAGTCAACTTTTACATCTTTTTGTATACGTTTTATTGAAAAACTTCAGCTGCCTGCAACATTTTTTTAACAGTCTTCTAACCAAAATGCGTCTTTTTTATACAACATTTGCTTTTTATAAAGGAGGGGCTTGTTGGGGGGAGCAGCTTTTAAGATAGGTAAAGCATGAGCCAGGATATGCCCTTACCTCATCACAATGATTAATTATACTGTATACCCTTTACATGAATGTATCTATTGTTGTTTTGGGAAAGGCTGGATTAGCTATGCCAACTAGAACTGATACAACCTGAGTCTCAACAAGTCCAAGATTTAAAAAAATTGCCCTAAAAGACAATAACTACAGTTTTTGTTCCGTTTAGTTCTGTTTTTCAATCTAGATTTTTGGCAATAGTATTTAAACAATGACTATGGTGCCTGGAAATGTATCAGATTCTTTATTTTAAGTAAACATTTGTTCATTCAGTCACTGTTTTGTTTTTTAATTAATGATGTAAATATTTTTTTTGAGTTGCTTTTTTCTGGCATATTTCAGCTTTATTAAACATCAGGGGAGGGTAACAAGAAAGCACGTCATCAGCCAAATGTGAACCCATGCGACTGCATTTTATAAGCCTTAATTTACTGAGCCACTATGATGCCCCTGAAAACTGAAAGATGCTGTTCACAGTTGTGCTGAATGTGCTATATATTAGGCTGGTTCTTTGTATGTGATGCAGTAACTATGTATATCAATTAGATGAATGTTCATTTTGGTGTCTAAACACTTGACTTTGGAAGTCAGTTCTTGTATGATTTATACAGTACCTTTTGTGATCTAAGTGTTTTTCACTTATTGGGTGTAAAGCTTCATCACCTTTTTTAAATGGCAATTAAAGCAGTGAATTAACATGTGACTGAAATTTACCATTATTTAAACTGTGGATTTGATCATGTTTTAAAATCTGATTGTTTTCTACTTAATATTGTTTTTAGTCTTCGGTCCAAACTCGGTACCAAATCAAACTCAAGATTGAGTTAAAACAAAATGTAGGATGTGCAGAATGTGGATAATACATCATAATTAAACTAGAAAAGCGTTCTCCTCAGAGCACACTCAGCACAGGTTTCCGCCAGGGCCCGCAAAGTTTGGAAGGCAGTCATAGCCAATTGGAATGTGATCTAAAAAATCAGACTTACACATCTTGGTCAGATGACCCCAGAGCTAATGTGTACCGATTTGTGAGAATTTTGGACAAATCTATTGTACAAATCTATTGTATTGCACAAAGTGTGTTTTGAAGAAAACACAAAATGGCAGAAAATGTCTTTTGGCACAAATGGTCAGGGTCTATATGTTGCGTCATGATCCAAGGAATCAGGGGGGAAGCCAATCATAGTTAATCAGGATGGAATATGAGAAATCTGACAGGTACGTCTTAGTCCTGATTACATGGCAATAATCTGTACCAATTTGCGTGAAGTTTGGACAAAATCTGTAGGAGTAATATAAAAAATGTGTTCTGGTGGCGCTATAACAGGCCGATGTGAACATTTGGGGCAGAGGTTCTTCCTTTGCCTCACAAGTATACACCGATTGGCGGTGCCGGAGATTAGCTGCTCTAAGACACGGGCACACGGATGGACGGACAGGGGAGAAAACATAGTCTCCACCTCTCCGACCTTCGGCCGTCCAGCCATGAGACAATAAAAGATCACAGATGAGTGAGAGACAGACAGAATAGGATGAAATCTTTGATTACATTTTTTTTTTTACATGTACCGGTAGTTTTCATTTAAGTAAGAGAGGTGTTTAAAGTCTTAACCTAAAATCAAACAACAGAGACAAGCATGAAGATGCCCATTTACTGCTTCCTTACACATGTTAGACTTATACCAAGGTCATGGACGCAATGTCATTGTGGAGCCAGGTCTCAATCAACTGCAGTCAGTCTACTCTGATTCTGAGAGGGATGGGACAAAAAAAAGAGGAAGAGAGACAGTCTGAGAGTGAGAGAAACCGATGCAAACTGTGATGTTTAAGTGTTGGTTATAGGTTCAATAATCTGGTAAATGTCACCAAATCAAGAGGCAAAGTGAGGATATATCAGCATTTAACCTCGTTAAAAACAAGAAGGTTGGTGTGTTTGGAGCTGGGATTTCACTCAGCATTTCTACCATAACCAAATGACAAATAACAAGGTGGGTTATGGCTGGTCAACTAACATGATAGCCTGGAGGAGAAGAGTGAGACATTTCAACAAATGTATAAGTGATATGTTTGCTACAGTATCTGAGAACTGTATTGACATGGACATACAATCGTTGGGGTGTTTAATAGTGTTGTGGTGATTTGGATTTGGAATCAGGAGGACTGTTGCTGTTGCAGTAGAGGTGCTCAGGACCTGTCACTGTATACCAGGATCCAGGTGCACACAAACAGACAGGTGGGGTACTGGGTTCTCTAGCACACAGACATGTGGGGTAATGGGTTCTCTTGCACACAGACATACAGGTGGGATGCTGGGTTCTCCAATACTCAAGACTCTAGCTGGAGCCCTCATTCAATGCCATTTTGATTAAAATTCAGACCTCCCAAACAAACTGATACGACTACTTCTCAGCCTTAAGCCCATGACCCACCTAATTCCAACACACTTTGCTAGTTTGGGATGGCTCAGGGTAGAAGACAGTGTTAAGCAAATATCACTGGGATTGGTATTTACTATACCCTCATACCTGTCTAACTACTTCTCCAAAGTGAGTGACAGCCACAACACCAGAGGGAGCGAGCATGAGCTGGTACCACCCACATTTAGAATAAACATGGGAAAGTTTTCATTCTACTTCTCTGCCATCAAAATGTGGAATTCCCTGACACCATCCATTAAATGGATGGTGTCAGTGGCCTGAAAAAAACATCTACCAGGAGACCAAAAGGGGAGGTAAATGTAATTTTCCCCATCTCTTTTGTACATAGACATATATTGTGTTAATTTTATATGCTATATTGATGAATTGAATACATAGGCACACAGGGACTACACATTTCTATTGAGACAGTGCACCCACGCAAGGTCCGTTAGAACGATGTACTGCAGCTGTCAATGCATTCTCTATGAGATTAATATGAGAGTTTTCTCTTGACCACGCTTGAACCCCAGGATTTTTTTTATAGAGTAGATGTCATTTCCAGTATTCTGGTGGATTTTGACACTTTTATCAGGCTTTACTTACATAGGATCCATTAAAAAGTTAAAAGTAGCAATAAAAGAGCCATATTTAATAATAACATTTTGCTGGGGACCCCCTGGAACCCCCCCATGGAGAACCAACGCTTTTTGAAAGTCCTGGGGAAAAAAAACAAGACTCGCACAACAAAAACCGTCAAGACACCCCATCTCCGGTTTACTTCCCGTATCTGCATAGTCTCGCGTAGCTATCTGCGTGAAGTGGGCGGACGCCTTTTTAGGAGACCGGAAGCAGGTTGGCGTCCGCCCACTTCACACAGATAGCTACGCGATACGCGAGACTATGCAGATACGGGGAGTAAACCGGAGATGGTGTGTCTTGCCAAATTATGTTGCGCGAGTCTTGTTTTTTTTGTCGATCTGCTGTTTTTGCTATTTTAGAATGTTTATGCTGAAAAGTAACAGTTTTGGCCATAATGAGGTTTCTTATTTTTATTTTCATTTGTAATAAAATGTCACTGACATCACAAGGTATTCTTCATTTTACGTATAGTCTAGTATATTAATTCATATCAGTCACTGTATTCCAGTGGGGCAAGGCAGCCTACTGTAAGTCTTAAACAAAATATATAAAACATAACCCTAACCTTCAACAGTGGGATAAAATCAATATGGTAACGTCTTATACAAATGAGCCATGTGGTCGAATGTAAACAAATCACTAGTGCAGTCTGGATCTGTCATGACCGTCATGGATGAACTTCAACCTGGTGTTTGCACTTTCTCCATTTTTGACCCGTTCATTCATCTACATAAACGCTAAGTGGTTAAAAATGATTGTGACGCTATCAGTGGCGTACCCACCGTAGAGGCAGGAATTAAAATCTCGCCTCCCCTAGAAAATGAAGTAAAAGACAGGCAGTGAAAAAAAATCAAACAGAATAGTGGCCGTCGGACCATTAGCCCACCTCCTCGTCCATTCACGCGGGCAGGCAGCTAATCACCACCGTATCCATTCAGCAGAGCGACCCTCGCCTATATAGTGATGCAAATGTATGCCTTTGTCTTCATGGGGTACCAGGAGTGCCAGGGGTCTGGGCCATCACCTGTACTCACCTGGCATAAAAGGGTCTCTGAGAGCAGCTTGAGCCATTCATTACTAAACTACAACATGAAGAGACCACCGCTGAAGAATTGATTGATTGATTATACTTGCATATTGTTTTTATTAACGTTTTTTCAGTTTTGTAGTCAGTGTGTGTAGTGTTGTTGTTAACTTGTTTCCCCCGAGTATCCCCTGCCCTAAATGTAATTCCTGGGAACGCCACTGTTCCATGAGCTGCTGCAGTGCTGCTGTTCAGCCACAGAGAAGAACGCCTCTCTGGTTTTGGGCCCCATGATTGGTCAAGTTCAAGGATTCTGCTATCGACTTTTCAGCCTGGCTTGGCGTTCATGGAACGGAATAAACCAGGCTGTACGGACCAGACTTTGTCAAACCTGGATTTGACTTAAATCTCCTTTCGTGTAATAGGCCCCAGGATGGTGATACTTAATTGTGAATTAAAGCAAAAACTTATTTGGATAGTAATGTAATTGTTACTGAATGTGCAAATACAATGGTTGTAATTCATAGACACTGGACAGAACTTTGATGCTAATAGTGGGTTGAAGTGAGCCTCAATATTGGACTACCTTTTAACAAACATGTGGATGTTAATAGTGACAGAATGCAAGACGGTGTCCACAAAGTAACACATTTCTCTAAGCTTCACTTTTATTGAAATTAAATTACATTCAATAACAAAATAAACAAGAAACAACCATTTTAAGTCTGGTTATAACAAACAATTATAACATAATAAAGTACAGGGGTGTTGTTCAAATCCCTTACAGAACTATTCTTTACTATTCTGTAGACGTGCAATGAACTAAGGGAAGCTTCCTATCAACATAACCTACAGCACCTACTGTAGTTCCCTTAAGATATAGTGTAACAAAAATAACAAAACAAAAATAACAAAAATGTAAAGTGTAGTAAATTCTCTAACAGCAGTGTAGAAAATTCTCTAACAGCATCACCATATATAATATCACCAACCATACACTGATTATGTTCAAGTGCAGTTGAACATTAAAATATAGTTTGCATGTGGAGCAGGATGAGGAAACTTAATACATAAAATAAAAAAACGTATAGGTATTAAACAAATACCAAAAATAATACTAACTGAAATGTATCCCTGTAGCAATTACGCTGGATTAAGTCGAACTGGTTTTCACAGACATATTTTACACAGACATATCTAGCATACTGTATCTAGAGACACTCCAAAGTTCATTACCGTTTGGACAGTGTTCAGAATTAAGATTGTTGCATTGATTTGTATGACTAACCACTTAAACTAATTGTATGTGGCTGATTTTGATATCTCACTGACAGTAGGGACCACTAACACCAGTAAATTTAACTTGATGTCATATTTCAAATTAGAGTATGTTATACAGATTTTTCTGTATTTTGTCACAAATAATCTAATGGTTCAAAATAGGGCAGTAGACAATAATTCCATGGTTTTCAATGGTCCCAGTGCTACCACAGTAGACCACGACTGGGAAGAGACTCATGTAACTTCCTCGTTAATTTAACTCCCTCACAGGTACATTTATAAAGTCATACTCATAATTTTGCAGTATACAATGGATAAAAGAGCACAAAGATCCTCGCAGAAATTGAACTTTAGAAATGCTGTACTGTCCACTACAATCGTTTTGTGTAAACTAGTGGTTTTCAAACTCTTTGTACCTAAGGCACACCAAAGGGCAAGTCAAAATCTCAAGGCACATCTGTGTTCATACTTAAAAAGGAAGGCTCATAACCAGTGGTGGACAAAGTACTCAATAGGGCTTTCACCAATAGTTGAGTTTTTATTTTTTTTGGTTTGTTTTAATGCCATAGTAATGGCCCATCTTACTATTATTATTATCCTCCTGACTTAATTTTTTATCAAAAGGGGGTCAAAAGTATGCCCAATAAAAGCCTATTATTGGGCAATGGGGATCCTGTGGTGCTGTGCTGCTGTGCCAGAAGCGCTTCCCTTAAAACGCCATAAAAATAAGGGCAGGAGGATAATAATAATAGTGATATAGTAGTAGGATGGCATTAAAACAATGCCCACCCTTTTTCTTTTAATTTAAATTTCGACTAGTCGACTACCACTGGGTCAAATTAGTCGATCTGTAAAAATCTCTAGTCGTGAAAGCCCTAGTACTCAACCCCAGAACTTAAGTCAAAGTATTCTATGCTCCTGGTCATATTACTCAACTACAAGTGAAAGTTGCTCTGTCAAATATGTACTCGAGTTAAAGGAGTAGTTCACCCCAAAAATATCAATTACACACCCCACGAAGCCTTGAATTCATGACATTTTTGTCACATTCCTGAGCCAATAATTTGATCAAAATAAGTAATTTTTTTGGATTAACTACTACTTTAAAGTACTGGGGTACCCTGCCTGATAAACCGTATATGCCATAATAAATTATAATTTATAATGTGTGGTCCAGCCCTGTGGAATGCATGTGCTAAATAATTATAAAAAATACTTCCTAAGGTTAATATGAGCATTAAAGCAACATTTTAAATGTTTTATTAGCACATACATTCCATAGGGCATGGACAAATGACATCATCAACTTCCGACGAGAGTTGTCCCTCTTGTGTAAAAGATTATTAGAAACTATTTCTAAAAGAAATAAAATATTTAAGGTGTTTTTAATTCAATATTTTAGTTATAGAGGGCAATTATAATGTATTAAGGCATATAAGGCGTATTAGCCAGGGATCCTTTTAAAAAGGAGAAAATATCCGAGCACTCAAAAAAGGAACGGAGGAGAGAACGTAAAATTAACGTACTTTAATGTCTATTACAAAGGTTAAAAAGCCAACATATTTCGACCAGCTCGGTCGAAGACCAGCTCATTTGAAACAATGTTTCAAAACAAGTCGGATCTTCTTCAGATTTTTAACCGGAACAAAAAGTTTTGTACGGAACGGAAAAAGTGAGTCACAAGCCTTCCTTTTAAAATTGTTTCACTGTGTTTGGTTCAGAACATATGTAGGGGGATGTGCATGAAACTGATCACAAACACTTGTACTTGAACTTGTCTCAAGGCACACCATTTCGGAACCATTGGTGTAACCTTTAGATTTTAAATATTTCCACATATTAATACGTTGCGATTTAAATTATTTAATCAGTTCATATAATGGAATCAAGTGCTTTGGGAGGAGAGTGTTTTTCCATTCAAAATACACTGTTATAAATATAAGCTCAAACTAAGCCTAATTCATAACTAATTATACCATCAATTAATTAGCACAATGGTATGTGATTGGCTGGGTCATCCATTCAACACATGACATCACAGGTATCTCAAACAGCATTCACATACAGTACATACATACATACATAGATACATAGGCAACACTGTAAAATGTCAGCAAAACTAAATGTTACTTAGAAAGGTTAACAGTTGGTATGCAATTACACACATTCTCATAGTGTTATTGACACTGTAACCCATAGATATATACACATAGATACCGCATTGGTCGCTGCTGTTCATTGGAGCAATGTGTCAACGTGATATTGGCTGGAGCAAATGAGCCAAAGTGTTGTCTACGTATATTATGTCTATGCTGTAACCATCTAAACTTTGAAACGGTGATCAATAACTCACTAGCCAGCTTGCATACTACTAAACCAGTAGGCAACCTGCTACTGTTATCATAAAAACTAAAATAATTCCTGCTTTTTTAGTTGAATTTTGTATAATAAAAACATATTCTACCCCCCCCCCCAGCTGACCATTGCTCATCAGCACCAAATACATGCAGTGAGTTCATTATTGGTGACTCCATGCTACAGTAGTACTGCGTTTGGTCCCAACAACTGGTTTACAGATGAACATACTGGTCGCTGCGCTGCTGGCTTCAGTCTCCTTAACTTGCATTCTGAGATAAAGAGAAAATAGATGGTGGTGGGATCATTTATGTCTTTAAATGGACAAAAGGCTATATAAATACTGCATAAAATAAGAAATATATACATGGGTAAATAAAACTGTAAATGCAAGGTACGCATTACCTCTTTTTTTACATTCGATGTTGCAGATGGTGAAGCGCAGGCTGATGAACTACAATGGCAGAAAGGGAAAAGTAAACAAATTTCTTAAAGGTGCGTATGGTGGCTTCAGGACTGAAGTCTATTAGGAATTTGTGGCACAACGCACAATTATTATTATTAATAATAATAATACAAATACATGACATTTATATTTTTCAAGATACCCAAAGTCACTTTAAAAAACAGAACAAACTAAACAACTTTATTAGACAAAAGTCTTGCCAAAGTCAAAAATGGTAAAAGCTAATCTAAAACAGCTAAGATGGTAAAAATTTGAGCGTTTATATATGGGGAAATCAAATTAAGTGGGGAAGGCAAGTCTGAGGAGGTGGTTTTGAGGACAGTTTTAAACGAGGAGAGGGGTGGTTGCAGCATTGATGCGAGTTGGGAGTGAGTTCCAGTGTTCCAGTGTGAATGTTGAAATTAGGATACATTGCACTGAACTGGTAATGATATCAAACCAGAGTCTAGCACAGTGATACTAAACAAACTTATTTTACATTTGTTTTATACAATGGTCTAAATAATTGCTGTTCCCTGTCAGTTGCAGCTGTGAGAAATTACCCAATGCATTGCAAAGTTCTACAAATCACACCCAGGCGTAGGACAAATGATCGATCAATTGATAGACAGATAGACCTTCATTGAGCCTGAGGGAAATTCAGGTTTCATGAAGCCACAACTGCTGCCCGACACTTGTCGTTGTATGATGGGCTACAAATCAAGTTAAGCTTTGCAGCATTCCAATGACGCAGTGAAGCATCAATCAATTATGTTTTGGTTTCACCATTTCCACGTCCCTTCTCTCCCCACAATTCCTGCTCTGTTCAGTAAAAGGAAGGAAAGCAACGGCGACTCAGTCAGTAGCAATGCAGCTGGCCACGCTTGGCTGATTTGTAACTTTTGTGGCCGCTAGTGTAAACGCGGCAGAAGGGTCAGAAATATACTGTAGACTAGAGAAATTAATTGCCACCCTGTCTCAATATGAGTATCATCTTGCTTTGACTGAGGGGTTACAATACACTGGCCTGATTCTGACTGATTACTTTAACAAAAGCTTGCCACATCAATCAATCAAACTTTATTTACATGCCATAATTAAATACCTATGGTGCCTTCCCTTGTAGGATTAGGATGGCAGTATCCCTGCTGCTACTGTATGTGTAATATACTGCATGTATGCCACCATGCTGTCTGGGTGTGCCTACTATCCTGCCAAGAAAACAGCATTGAGGTTGGATGTGGTTTCTACAGCTGTAGACTGTTTGCAATGTTTTCCCCGCCTAGTCTGTAAATGTGACCCAACAAACTGAAAAGATCTTGGGATGAGCAGTGGGTGTGATTGAATCTCACATTGGAACAGTTCCTCTCAAGGGAATGGAGCAAATTTGACTTGTAACCATATGCCAATCATGCAGCATTAAAACACGCCATTCATGCTGCATTTAAAGTCATCAATGTTAATCATACAACATGAACTGCAGCTCTCCACTCTCCTGCCATGTCTGCTTCATCACTCAACCATGTTGCTTGACAAACATTGTGTATCCAACGCACACTGACACTTTCTGTTGAAAATGTACCATTTTTGTCAAGCAACATGGTATTGAGATGAAGTATAAATTAGCCTCCAGTCTCTTAGGTGCATATTTCCATGTGCCGATTCTAATACCGTAATAATGGACAGCATGTACTGTATATGTGGTCTTTTATCAAGGGCATAGCCCAAGAACAGTACCTACTGTAGCTTCTCTTGGACTGACCATAACTTTTTGCTTTTGCCGAGTGCTAGACATTAGAGAAGATTATGCAAATATGCATAAACTGACATTTTGGGCCAAAGGTACACCAGTGTGCAAGTCAAAATCTCAAGGCACATTTGTATTCTGTAATTTCTTTGTGCAAAAATCAACATTGTGCCGAAAATGACTTGCCTAAAATAGGAAGGCCAAGTTGAAAGTGGTTTGAATATATATGTATATATGTAATATATATGAATGTATAGAATGTGCCTCTGTATTGACAAATTACTGATATAGTAAATAAAAAAAAGAATACATAACATTTTGTATAGTTTTATATATTGCAATAATAATGTGTGGTTGTCACAAAATTCCAAGGCACACCTGGACTTATGCATGTAAGGCACTATGTACAGTAAGTCAATAATGTCCTGCCAAAGATAGATGTGCCTATGGTACTTGTGTACCATAACTTACACAAATCAATTTTGGTTTAATCCACTACAATCTACTGTACTGTAAGGAAACAAAAGGAATAATGCAAACTGATATACTGTATAGAAATAAATAGATTCTCACATACCTGCCGATTTGCTTGGAGGCATTCTCAAAAAACTTGGTTTTGGAAGCAACACTATAGAGAAATAAAATAAATGATCACTGCGATGTGGATATTACAGTTAATATTGCTGTAATTTCCATATTAATTTAAAAACAGCATAAAGCTCTTGGCTTAAGTGAGTTTTCCAATCCAACTTAAAATCTTTCATACAAGGACCATCAGAGTGTGACAACAGATCATTGTATTTGAAAGATCCTATGACTGATTTGACTTAGCCACAAGTGATGCATTTGCACACGCTAAGCAAAGGCAAAAAAATAAAAAACACTTTGTGGTGCATCGTGGTTTTTCCCGCACAAACACAAGAACAGCCCTGACATACAGTAGAACCTCTGCAACGTGTTGAAGACACAAGCTCATTTAATTAATGGTGAGAGATAGCACACACTTTGTCCATTGTGTCTTTTGCCAGAAATACAAACAGTTGAGATCCAGGCGGCAAAAAACCTGTTCCAGCACTGCATACAGTGGGCAGGTCAAACGTTCAGCACTTTGAGCTAAAAATACGTCCTCAGAGAACTTGTTTGGTTTTGGCAAGCGGAAAACAGTAGGGATGCAACTATCAACTACTTTCTTAGTGATTAGTCATATCATAAAAATACTCTTCTCCTTAAACATGAACTGTTCTGGACCTGATACTCTTATCAGGGTATACCTTCGCCCCCTTTTTAAAATATCATGACTTCTGTTTACTCTGGTTCCCATGTTATTCCATGATTCTCTGTTTCTCTGTGTCCATGCTATGCTGTTGTTCTCACATTGCACCTTTAATAGAATAATAGAGGCACCTCTTTATTACTTCACACTTTATAATGGCTTGGCATTCTTGAGTATTGCTTTTAACTTAGACTTTAACTGTTTCTTGTGTGGGTTCCCACATTCCATTAATACCTGGGACGCATCTGTGTCACTTTAGATTTCTTTGGCTATTCAAAAATAACAGATCTACAAGCTCGTAGCGCGGCACCGAGTGCCGCGCTACGAGCTTGTAGATCTGTTATTTTTGAAAAATTGTGAAAACATATTTTTTATATTTTTTTCAAAAAACTGTTAGGATTTAGATTTTTTTAAGAATCGCTTCAGGTCTTAATGGGTTAATAAGTGGCTATACAACACATGTATACGGTTTCACCATGTATCACATTCTAGTCTAGGTCTATCGGGCTAGGACCTCGGGTTTTGAGTGTTTATTCGCAATGTTACATGATCATTAATATCCATTTGTTTTCACAGAACCTGTTGTTTCATTTCTCAAATATATTGATGTGATTGACTATTATGACCTGTTTGGTTATTTTCTGTAATGATGTAGAACAACAACAACAACAACAACAGGGCCAAAGCATTCACTGTGATCATGTGATTTGTGTATTAAGAGGGAATCTGTCTCTCATTTTCACCTCAGTCTGATGAAGACCACAAGCTCGGAATATCACTAGGAACTTTGAGGGTGCAATAAAAGCTGTTGAACTGGAGCTTAACAGTGTGCAAGCGTTTTTGTCGGTTCTTTTATAGTTTGCCGTTTTTGGCCAGCACCTACAGTACCCAACTCTGGGTAGAGGCAGATGTACTGCCTCTCACTTTAGACTTCCATTACTTTTTTTGATTAATCGAATAATGGAGAGGCATTTATTCTTATATATAAACTATTATCTGTATTTTTTATAAAAATTCAATTATGTTTTATAATCAAATAAATCCATCAATTTGCATCACAAGCTCTCTCTCATTGCTGGGATCAATTCTGTGTGATACAAGCAGTTTTGTAACTGTAGCTTTTGGCTATACTGTATTTTAGTTTAGTTTAGTTTCTTTAATGCTATTTGCCTGTATAACAACAGAAGGGTGCTGACATTCGCTATGGGCCTTATATTAATGAATTCAAAGAACAAATCACTAAATGAATTCATTCAGTGATTTTTCATCTGAACTGACATTTCAATTAATGTGGATGATAGTATCAATACATTACATACTGTATTCAAAGTCTACTTACTAGGATGCTGTGTTGCTTTCACTGTTGGCTGTGCTTAGACTCTTTTGTGGTGTAGTATATCGAGCCGGGGGTTCAGGGGGTCTGACTGGGGGTCTGCAGATGGCATTAGTCCTCGTTTTGTTTGGACCCTCACCGTCTCCTTTAAGACAAGAGCATGATGAATACAACAAAAAATAATAATATGAAGCCTTGCTTTGTAGAAGACAGTCAAATCTACATTGCCATAAAGCCTGACATAACAGCTACTTTGATCATTCTCCCTGACTGCTTGTGTAACAGATTACACATGCCAAACTGTGGAATAAATTTCCCATTGCAGTCAGAACTGCAAACTCACTCCCACTTTTCTGAAGTCTGACTCTGAAGACTCACCTCTTCAGACTCCAGCTCACCACCTGCATCCCTAAATGTCTCATTGTGAATACTGTTAAAAAATAAACAAATCTAAATCTAAACCTTTTCTATTGATAGCGATTGACCAAAACATGTCTACTATGCAGACATGTCTTGGTTACTTGTTCTCATTTATCATGAACTGTTTAAAACTGCATATTTTGATATTTTAACAGCTCCAGTGCTCTGAGTGGATCACGAGAGCTGCTCTGCCCAGCCAGGAGAGCTGGTGTGGAGGATTAGTAGAGACAGCTGCCGGTCTCTGGCAGCTTGTTTCTAAACAACCTACCGTATATTTCCAAATAGTAGACCGGGCGTTTAATACGCAAAATCGATTTGGACCCCAGGCGTTTAAAAGGAACCAGGCGGCTATTTGCAGCAGGCTTATATTATTTTTTGCACCGGCCTGTACCGGTTCCAATTAGGCTGAAGAAACTGCAAATAATAGCCCAGGCGGACCCAAATTAGGCTGAAGATACAGCAAATAATAGCCTGTGCAAATAATAGCCCAAGCTATTATTGGGGGGGGGGGGGGGGGGTTATTTGGACGAGGCGTTTAATACGCAAAATGGTGTCATACCCCGGGCGTTTAAAAAGGAACCAGGTGGCTATTTGCAGTAGGACTAATATTTGGAAATATACGGTATTCATTTTGGGCAATTAATAACTCGTAGAGTTTGTCGATTAATTCCACATCTACAGCTGCTAGTTTAAAACAAAATGTTCTGCTTCACCTCGTAGCAGACACACACGTTGACACACAGTGACAAGCTGTCACTCAAAACCTCGTACAAGCCTATTAAGACTTTATTGTATTTATTGCAACTAGAATGGACTGCTGGTGTGAATTTCGCGTAATATCTCCCTTGATCGAGAAGAGATTCCCCTCATAGTTTCCCATGTGGGAGACTCAGATTCGAATTCAGGTAAATGAATTGGTGGCTAGTCCACATCAGGCTTCATGGTGGGAGGGGGATCACAGGGGGGGGATATTGGAGCACGTAGGCACTCTACGTGCTCCAAATTAAGCCAGCCACCCACCCAAACTTTATTCCTATCACTTATCCACCTAAAGTTCCTTAATGATGAGACACCATCATACTCCTTTGAGGGTTGACCCCGCCTCCCTCTGGTTCCGGTGGGGTGGGTGGGTGAAGAGTAAAAACAGCTACAGTATGTGTGCTGAGGTGACCACCTCACCGCTTATAACTGCTGCTCAGTGACGTCACCAACTGTATTTTATTTCCACATGTTAGAAAAAGGGATTGATGCTCTACTATCCTCTTCAGCAACAAACACACTTAAGCTGTAGCCAAATCTCTTCCAGCAATGAGTGCCTGCATAAGCTACCTGCTGATGCACAACTTTTGTAAGAAACCAATACTTAGGGAAAGGGGGTGTAGGTGACTTTTTGGGGTATGTTCTATGACATAACTAGAAGAATATGTTTGAACCATGATATAAAATGATCGTAACTACATATAAATTATAATAGTAGCCTACTGTGGAGAATGGAAAAAATGACACCACTGATTAACAAATAACAATGCATCACAATATTGAACAAACATGGCCCCCATGATCTGATCAACGTCCCCTCCATCCATTCCTAGCACAGCATTGCTATGAATGGTCTATAATTTATTTCTATGGTCATCCGATTTGCATAAAGAGACATCACTAAGCCAGCTGACAGATTAATTGACTATATTAACAGCTTCTTACAACATTCTTAAAGGCTCAAAATAAGCTACACAGAATCTCCCTTTATATATCTTTGGGGGGTTGATGTTGACTTGCAAGGCAGGAGTGACATTGGGTGCAAAGACCCATGTATGATAGCAGGCGAGTAGGAAGGTCTGTTGGTTACTTTGATCTTAAAATTGCAGAGGGAATTTAATAAGCATGTGGGGGAAGTTGGTGAACGCACACCACAACCTTTAAGAGTTGCTGGTAGTGACAGCAAGATTCGAATAAGAATAGATTATTTTAATTACCTACAGTATCTTCATCAGGGGATTGATACCCTGATGAAAACAGCTTCTGGCTATTGATACCATGAGGAAGACAGCTTGCCAAAGTATTAAAATGATATAAATGGAGCTACATTCAATGTGCAGTATTCTTCCCTATTTGAGAGGAAATGCAATACCTTCTCTAATGGCAGCTGCAGCTGGAAGAGGTGGTCTCCTGCCCGGGAAGGAGAGAGCTCGGCTCACAGTGACTCCAGCCCCCCCATTTGTAGCTGAAATTGAATCTAGCCTCTGATTTGGGTCATCCATTTTAGAGACCAGCTTGCCAATGTCAGAGTCAGAGAGCCTCTCGTGACGAGACCCTGGTTTGGGTAGTGGAGGGTGCCTTGGGGGAGGGTCTCTTGGAATCGGTGGAGCACAGCTTAGTGCAGGTTTAGTCCGCTGGAGCGGTACGGGGCTGGTCGGCATATCCCCATCTAGCACCTGTGGTCTGTGGCTATGTGGAGAGCTGTCATTTTTCCCATCTGTTGGAGACCAACAACATGATAGTTAAAACAATGTATTTGTATGTTGCCCAAGGGGTAGGACTATAGGTGAACATGAAGATGGGTAAGAAATGTACTACATCACGTTAGATTGACTGATTTCTCATTTGTAATCAGCAGCCTTAGACCTCAAGTCATGTCGCGCCTTTGGATGTTGTTTCTATAAGGTCAGCATTAGAGGACCTACAGTTCAGACGCTAAATTGAAACGTTATCACACTTTAATCAGTGACACCTCTAACAATAACAAGACCAGGAGACCTGGTTCTGCCAGACCCAGAATGTGTCCATATATGGTCAAAAAAGGGACAAGATGGACATACTTTTATGCCCATGTATGGACGAAATGGGTCAAAGCCTCATGTAGGCCGACCCCTTGGGTCTGGCAAATATGATAGCTATAACGTAAATAAATGGAAGGATGGTTTTGTAGAAAAGTCAAATATTTCTGGGCAAGCAAGGGAGTTGATTGATCCAATAATAATACTGTGAGTCAGACAATTCAAAAGGTTAGGATGAATTCAGGCAGGCGGTTGATACAGAGCTGGTTATTTGGAAACTCCAAGCAGTAACGTAAGAGCAATAAATGAAATACCACACAATGCAGGGAGGACATGTTGCAGGTGTTCCACGTTTTGATGAGACGATTGAAATACACCCACTTAACCAGGGGTTTCAAAAGAAATAAATGACTGATCTACTGTATGTACAGTAGTTTGGAACATTAGGGGATGGTTAGACAGCATCTACATTAGTCTATTGTTTGGAATGCAAAACATGTTACTTAGTTTGATTGAAACAAGTCTTCAGTGAATTCTTTTAAATAAATACTGTATATAAATGTAAGGTGTATTCATTTAAGGAATAAACATTGTTTTTCTCTTCGTAATAGAGAAATTGCATGGGCAGAGTATTTAATAGTCCACCAACCCTAAACACACAAACAACCTTTCACACAGATGCACTCACACAGACAAACACAGACAGGTCCAACTTGCAGAAGTTCAGAAGGCATTGTGGAATGGGTTGTATACACATTTTCCGGTGGGAATTTTTATAATAACTCAATAATTATCTACAGTTCACAAGATGGGCTAATGAGGATGATGGCGATGATGCCAAAGAGGATGATAATTACTCTCTGTGTTCTGGAACTGGTCATAATTAAGAGGTTGGTAGACGCGGGGTGGCCTCTTGGAAATTGTGATTGGTTGTCGTTTCCTTGGGGTGATCCTGGGAGGAGGAATGGGCGGGGCGGCACTGTCCTCTGGCCCTCCACTGAAGATCTTTAATCACACCAATGACACATACGAGACAAGTGTAATTACTAAATCAAAAAGGATTCATCCTCACATGGAAAACTGAGCTCAGTTAAACCAATGAAACGCCTTAGAGTATAAGTGTAGATTCAAAGTTTTCAATAGATAAGTATTTAAGTTACTTTACAGTTTGAGTTGGTAGACGACTAGGAATGTTTGGGATTATCAGCTGCCAGATAGAATGATTTGCATCCAATGCATACCGGAGTTAAGTCAGAATGCCCTAGTGTAAGTTCACTAAATCTGTTTTGTTTAATGCATTTTAAGTTATTTTGATATCGAATAGTACTGAATCATGTGGCCTCTGTCACATGTACCTTTTTGCTGTCCTCAATCAGAATCTCAACAACTATATTCTGAAACTTAATATCCAACATGGCAGCCACAGTCTCCTCCTTTGCTCTCATCAGAGTTGGTCCAAAAATTACTCCCATGTTTGACGGAGTCATTAAGTTCTCTTGGCTGTTGCTGCAAACACTGTTGAGAAATATCAAGTTGTATTAAATGTGACTCACAAATACCAATAAAACATAAACAATCAATTTACATGAATTCATAAACCACAAATAAAATATGAATATAAAGCTTGAA
Source organism: Gymnoscopelus braueri (assembly GCF_963280865.1). Taxonomy (NCBI): domain Eukaryota; kingdom Metazoa; phylum Chordata; class Actinopteri; order Myctophiformes; family Myctophidae; genus Gymnoscopelus; species Gymnoscopelus braueri. The sequence goes on along the minus strand of NC_137609.1, from coordinate 26,744,756 downwards.
ACCTATTAATGAAGCCAAATGAATTTGTGAATGGCTTACAGTCGATATTTTCTGCTTTTGGACACATAATGACTGATTTAAGAAGATGTCATTTAATTATTGTTAGCCATCTTTTTCCAGAGATGGGAAAAAGATGGTTAACAATAAAACAGCTGATTTGTAAATATATTTTGATCCAAGAAAACGTAATTCAAGGGAGAACTACAAAAAGTGCTCCTCGGAGCACAGGTCTCCGCCAGGCTAGGTAGTTTATTGTGGGCCAGCAATGTTCGGAATTCACCAATCAGGATGGAATATGAAAAATCGGACGGATCCATCTTGATCACTTGACTATAGAGATAATGTGTACCGATTTGCATGATGTTTGGAATACATTTGTAGGAGTAATATAAAAAAATATGTGCAAAAATCAGCCTCCTGGTGGCGCTATAATAGGGTAAAGTTAAAAAGGGTGGCATTTGTTCCTCAACGTAGTGTGAATATGCATGCAAAGTTTCACCGCAATCGGACACTACGTTCATGATTTGCGGCATTTTGTTCATAACAGGCCACTCCTGCAAACTTTTGATCCTTTAGAACAGATCCGTCCTGGTCACATGACTATAGTCAGATCATGTGTACTGATTTGTGTGAAATTTGGATAATATCTGAAGGGGTAATAACAAAAAAATGTTTTACATAAGTTGGCCTCCTGGTAAATAAAAGGCAGATGTGATAAATGCAGGGCAAACGTTATTCTTTGGCCTTCTTTGGGTAAAAACACGAATCGGCCGGTTATAACATCACCATGAGGCTGATTTGATTTTTCTTCCTCAGCCTAGTGGGAATGTGCGTGTTCATGATTTGAGGAAATTTGTTCAAAACGGAGCACTCCTGCAAACTTTGGAAGCCAATCAGGATGCAATATGAAAAATCTGAAAGACCCATTTCGTTTAATGACTATAGATTTTGTGTACTGATTTGCGTGACATTTGGATAAAATCTGTAGGAGTACGTTTTGCAAAATGTTTTTGCAAAAAGCGGCCTCTTGGTGGCGCTATAACAGGCCCATGTGAAAAAATGGGGGCAGAGGTTCTGCTCTGGCATCCAGGGAGTGTGCGTGCACAGTTTCGCTGCGATCAAGCCAACGGTGCCAGAGATTAGCTGTCCACAGACGGACACACGGACGGACAGGCGGACGGAACGGACGGACGGACGGGGTGCAAAACATAGTCTCGGCCATGACCATAAAACATTAAAACAATCAAACATATGTGCATCATTCATGGTAAACTTCAGATTAATGAAATGAGAAAGACTCTTAGCTCCTACCTGACCAGGTGCTTAATCAGCATGTCTAGCATCTCCTGATTCTTCTCCGGTAATTTGTAGGTTAATGAGTGAATCTCACTTAGTCGATGGTCCAGATTATCAGACTCTGAGATACAAAAACAAATCACAATGTTATTTAACATAAGCAGTTTTTCATTATTCACTTGCTTTAGAAACCTTCTCTGCATCAATGACTAAACCTGGTCCTTCACAATAGCATCACAATGTTGGCAAGCATGCTGTATACTTACAACATGTATTAATGGTACATAATAGAGATGTAAAACAAGTTTTGTAAAAATGGTGCGGAATAAAGCAAATATGGCAAATTAGGGCTTTCACTAGTATAACCACTAGTCGACTTTGTTGGTACTAGTCGAATAGTTGGGGGGAAAAAAATAATATATTTTTTTCTTTTTTTTTGTAATTTGTTTTAATGCCATAGTAATGGCCCATCTTACTATTATTATTATCCTCCTGACTTAATTTTTTATCAAAAGGGGGTCAAAAGTATGCCCAATAAAAGCCTATTATTGGGCAATGGGGATCCTTGGAGACGCTGCTGTGGTGCTGTGCTGCTGTGCCAGAAGCGCTTCCCTTAAAGGGCAAGACCACTTTGGTAGAGGTTTGGGTTGTGTATTTACCTTGCCATGATGTAACTCCAAAGGTGGACAAGAAATTAAAAATAATTGCTCCATTGATTAGAAATTGATAATTCAAAATATGCTCCTCATTGACTTACATTGTACGGTAAAACAGCTCTCAAAGTCACTCTTTTAGCACCTAAACAAACGCAAACAAAGTTGATTCAGACAATATAGAACATCACCAAACCCAGTACTGTTTTTTTTTATATAAAAATTTTAACTTCCTGTTGATTTTGCTATTTTTATTAAGAAGAAAACCCGGACTGGATTCACGGATCCGGATCCGGATCTTCAAATAGTAAAATCAGCAGGAAGTTAACATTTTTATTTAAAAAAAAAACAGTACTGGGTTTGGTGATGTTCTATATTGTCTGAATCAGCTTTGTTCGTGTTCGTTTACGTGCTAAAAGAGTGACTTTGAGAGCTGTTTTACCGTACAATGTAAGTCAATGAGGAGCAAATTTAGAATTATCAATTTCTAATCAATGGAGCAATTATTTTTTATTTCTTGTCCACCTTTGGAGTTACATCATGGCAAGGTAAATACACAACCCAAACCTCTACCAAAGTGGTCTTACCCTTTAAAACGCCATAAAAATAAGGGCAGGAGGATAATACTTTATATATATATAATTATATTATAATATATATAATTATATATTAGTAATATAGTAGTAGGATGGCATTAAAACAATGCCCCCCCCCCCTAAAAAAAAAGGGGGGGGGAAAAAATGTTAAATATACATTTTGACTAGTCGACTAGTCGACTACTACTTGGTCAAATGAGTCGACTAGTAGAAATCATTAGTTGTGAATGCCCTATGGCAAATACCTTTTAAAGGTTTCATGACATTCAGTTTTACCACACATTAAAAGTCTTTGTCATGGTCCTTCAAACGTGTATGAAAGGTTTTAACTAAAAATTCCACTCCAGTGATCCATGGCAGGTGTTTTTCTCTCACATTTCTAAAGCCTTTTCAACTGCAATGAAAAAATAAATCTTTGCCTGTGGGTGTGGCCTATGACTTCACACTCCAAGGGCCAAGCACAGATTACTTTTCAGCCTAATTATTCAGAAAGCCCCAGACCACGGAAAATCCACTGAATGTTCAAAGTTCAGATTTTTTTGGGTGTAATTGAGGTCATAAAACCCCCCAAAAAACATTAAAAAAATCACACCCAGTGTGAAGAGAGTGGTGCCTTTCATGAGTTCATTTCATTAAGCTATTATTAGCCTAAGACTGCTTTAAAATCACTTTATTTTGGTAGAAACATCTTTTAAATATTTGAACTCACTTAAGCTACTTTTAAGGACTTAAAGTATGTTTATTCAAATTGTAGATCGGTCGTTTCAGTGTGTGTGTATGTGTGCGCACGCACGTGACGCACGCGCGCGCATGTGAATGTGCGTGCGCAAGTATTTTTACTCAATTTTGTAATTTTCTAGTGCTTTGACTTAAATTTGTTACTTTTTACAGACTTTGATGACTTTAAAGTATTTTTACTCATTTTAAGTACTTTAAAATGTTAAAGTATTTTGACTCAAAAGTGTGTGTGTGTGTGTGTGTGTGTGTGTGTGTGTGTGTGTGTGTGTGTGTGTGTGTGTGTGTGTGTGTGTGTGTGTGTGTGTGTGTGTGTGTGTGTGTGTGTGTGTGTGTGTGTGTGAGAGACGTGTTGCACTCCTGTTTGTGTATAATTAGTGTAACTGGTTGCATCTTTGTGTTGCAATCAGCAGCTGTTGAGGCCGTCTGCAAATGGACGGACGGACGGATGGACAGACACACACACACACACACACACACACACACACACACACACACATACACAAAGTCAGTCCTTGGAGTGGCTAGCACCACTCAAAAATAAAAAAAAGTGAAAATGAATGTCATAGAACCTTTAACTACTGTATGTCTTTGCTTAAGTATGATGATAGTGTAATCACATAGTAAATGTGACCGCAAAATAGTGACTTCAAGTCATTAAATCACGTTCAAAACATGGTTGTCATGAATACATTTTGCATTAATAAAGGGTTGAATTTGATTTGTGTAAACATAAATCACTGTATGTCATACAATGACACACACACACACACACACACACACACACACCCACCCACCCACCCCTTAGATGTTCTGCCTTTAATTGAAACGTGTCGGAATCTAGTTTTCCATTTCGTAATGAAAAACACATACACTTCAATCTCTGGCATCCAGGGAGTGTGTGTGCACAATTTCGCTGCGATCAAGCCAACGGTGGCCGCTTTTTGCAAAACACATTCACTTCAATCTCAGTTAAGGTTGAGTAAAAAAACAGAATACTATGGTCATTTTGCATAATCATATGATATCCAATCACCATATTAAGTTAATACTTTTCATAAGTTAAATATGTATAAAGCCCACAGACAGACGTAACCACTTTGAACCTGGCGCCCTTAATCTTGCATGTCATTATGGAGAAATATTTTAAAAAACAAATAACAGATCTGCAAGCTCACAATGTGTTGCAACACGATGCGTTGTGAGCTACAGATCTGTTATCTTCATTACTTTTGGGCGATACTGCCATTATTAGCATTAGCATAACATATATAGAGCATTACAAAAGATGAGGTTTTTGCCTGACAGTGACAATATATTAAAAGAATACAGCTACTTCTCTTGTGTTCATTCTTTGTCCTTTCAGTTTAATGGATGATGTGAGTGTAGAAAAGTAATGTTCAAGTTCCATTTATAGTGCACAGAAGATGGTAGTCGCTTTTTCTTCTGCTTTTACAATTTTACACAGCCTGTAATACCATTGACCAGTCTGTTGTGTTAACTCATGCTGGTTCACAAAGCATCAAATCAACCCTAAAGAACCATTGATGGACCACATGACACAAATAAGCTCTGAATTAACAACATTTTCACCCCCAAAAAAATGTATATCCAAATGAGCACAAATGTTACAGAGACCCCTTTCACGTCAAAATGCATCTTGGGAATCTATAATTTTGCCAGGTTAGAGTTGTGTTACAGAGAGCCCTTTCACACCTGGCATCAAAATGCATCTTGGGAATCTATCATTTTGCCAGGTAGAGTTCATCTAAATAAAACACAGCACAGCAGTGTAGAGCATCTGAACTGCCAATGAGGAGAGATGGTATTGATATCAAACTAAACATCTAAAAAAAAAAGAAAAAGTAAATAATATTGTTGCTTCACTGACACCATGTGTACATAATATATTAGTAGTCATACATTTACACAAGTGTACACCTTCTGCATGTGTACATATCTGTGTAAAAAGATACAGAATATTGACTTGCTTAAAGCCAATTATGGACATATACAGTACATGGCTACATGCTCATTTGCCATCTTCCTCATGCAACATAAAAACACACATGAAATCACTTCATGACTTCAGTGAACAAGCATAATATTGCCACTATAAATGCAGCAGTTTCCCAGGATGTGAGATGCAAATGGAAGCACAGTGGCAAAATACACTGATACACTGATATTTTATTTTATATTTTATTTGTGCAGATTACACTTCCTAAGAATTTCCTAAAATGTGTGACTTACTTGCAGCTAGTATGAGGTCTCTGTGTAGACCGTAGGTCATCAGCGGTTCAGAAAGACTCCTGTAGTGTAGACAAACACACACACACACACACACACACACACACATGAACAAGAAAGCCACAGTAATTGTATTCACATCATCAAACAAAATCAGAGAGCATACAGTCAATGGTGCAAAAAGACTAGACTAATGTTTCCACCTGTTGTTTGCAATGCATCATTAAAAAATTGCCAAATTGACTGTCTGCTCCATAACTAATTTCTTTGTTCAGATCACACCATTTCTGAGAGGCACCGGTTTTGCAAGGTTTGCCAGTTGAAGCGAATGATATTCCCTCTTTGTACCACAAGTACTACTCACGGTGTGGGTTGTAATCTAAGCCTCCGTTGTCAAACAACTCCTTGCATTTTCTTTCCAAATAAAATGTTTTGATTTAAAACCATTACAGCAGAGGAGATCAAGGCCATGATTGAGGTTTGAACAGCTGTGGGGTCTAATAATGTATTCCTTTTTGAGAGTAGGCTGACATCCAATGAACCAATTACAGTTAAATTAAAGGTTAGAATAAGGATAGTCAGTGAGGTCACAAGAAAGAGTCACCTGCTAGCAGAAGCACTTCAGACCCATAGGTCCCTGTGCAAAACATCACCATTGTTGAGGATAATATAGTCACTTGACACTTGTCAAAAGTGCCCCGGGCCACACTTACTTCAAATTGTTTGTAATTGTAACATCACTGTTCTAGGTTAGAGGGTAAGGGATGGAACATGGCCTTGGACGCACAAGGCCATGTCACAGAGCCCTTCGTTTTTTTCCTAACAAAGATGTTTCTTCTCGCCCCCCACCGCTGTGATTGGCTGAGAAGCACCAGCCCCTTTCACTTGTAGCAAATCCGTCACAATATGGGCGAGAAAAACATCAGCAGGTCGTTAAACGATGACGACAACAACGATGGCAACAATAGACAAGAGTGGTATAACGCAGACAGCTCTGATTCATGTAATAATATTAATAATAATAAAATACCAGTTACATAGAGGGATATATTATTTGGTAAAAAGTTAAGTATGGGAAAATGAATGAATGAATTACGCTTTAAATATAATTAATGGTTACCAGATACAAAACTAAACTTGGACATACAAATTACATAAAAGTACAAGAATAATATTCAACCACCAGGGTGGTACAGTAGAAGACTTGAGATCAGGGATTATTAGGCACTTTCAGAAAGCTATTTTAGAAATACATCTTTAACTTTCCATTTTCCAGTGCAGCCACATCTTAGTTGGCTCCTCACAGAATGCACGCACGCACGCGCACACACACACACACACACACACACACACACACACACACACACACACACACACACACACACACACACACACACACACACACACACACACACACACACACACACACACACACACACACACACACACACACACACACACCTTAGATAAAACTTCATGGCACTCGTGATGGTTTTAATGTCCCAGTCGTTGTTGTTGAAATCCACATCTCCTGGACATGTTGGGTCTATGGGGAGATAGTGTGGGTCAAAACCAAACAGACTAGGAAATGTTGCACACCATTTATGTCCAATCTCCTGCAAGCAGTATTGAAAACTAGTTCTGAGAAGAAAGATATCTTGCTTCTCTGGTCAAGGTCACTGGCCTTTTGTAAAAAAAACTTTTAAAAAATCACAAATGATAGTGATGTGGACATCTTGTGGCTTTAGCTTACATTCAGGTAGATAACCATAGTGAAGAAAGGTAAAAAAAAAAATGCAGTCAATAGACAGAGACTAGATGTTGACAGAGTCATTTCCTTACCAAAGAAGGTATTTAAAAGCTTTTGCACTTGGATGTTGCTGCCAACTGTTCTGTACACTCCCTCTTGTGTGAGACCTAGGATGAAGAATGGAGGAAGGGAAAAAGAGGGAGTGTACTCAGGAGGAATACAAGGCAGTGGAAATCTACAACACACTACCTTAGTGCCTGTATGAACCCCTGTTAGTTCTAGACAATATCCTCCTGATTATGAATGCCTCATTACAGCTGCAATCTGGAACTTATTTCAATGAATTAAAACATAATTTTAACCAATCTAAATATGTAGTATGTTCATACAGAAGAACTAGCACACCTGCAATGGTTGGATGTGGTCTCCCTACTCTTCCATCGAAAATTTTAACCACCTACTAGTTGACAAGTAGTACTGCATGAACCTCATAAGCGCAATATCTCACCTGGTCAAGCAGGGATTGCCTCTTGATTGAGGGGTACACATTTTGCCTGGGTTTGAATACCAGGTCGGACATAAAATAGTGCAGCTTTAAGAATGTTGCTTGAATAATTTATCAAATTAAACCCTTTGAGTGGCTTGGTACTATATGAGAATGTCTAGTCTAATAATCTAATAATCCATTCAAATTCAAATCACCGTAATTGCCAAAAACCTTATGTATCATTAAAGCTCTAATTCTAATTGAGAAACTTACAATTAATTTTGAGCATTACGTTCAACAGTTAGTAATAAACCAGAGCTTTGCCTAGGAACTCATGTAGAATGCAAGAGGTATCAACATGCAACCTATAGCGCAGCTATGCCCCCTTGAGGGCAAAAAGCTAAACTGACAACAGTGTAAAAGCTAAATTGTTTACCTTTGGTTTCAACAAAGTTTATACACTTTCTTACAAACTTGAATCCAACTTCATTCAGCTCCACTGTGAAAGTGAAAATTAAACATTGTCAGTTGATTTTAATATGCCAGTTTTTAGATATATACTTTATATTACACACAAATATTCATCCATATACACTGTACACATACATTGTACAAAACATGTTACATCAAAACAACACTTGGAAGGAAATCTTGACTTACTTTCAGCTTGCTTGTGAATTGGTGAACGATAAATCTGAAATGACAGCACAAACTTAGCAACAGACCACTTACGTTAATCAGTCACAGACCTGAATTAATTTATCCCATTCATATGAAAACCTAGTCTAGTTTTTATTTGTGAACATGCATACTGTAGTACTCTCACAAAGTTGAAATCAAAGCCAATGTCTTGGGGACGTGTTGATGATGTTACCAACATACAAAGCTGGGCCATTAATATTAAATAGGGGGCTACACAGAGGCATTATCAACAATTACTTCATGGGTGGTATGAACGTGATTTGGACAAATGTAATCATTTAAAAATAAAGGAATGTCCGCACACTATAAATTACTGCTCTCTCATGTTTTATTTCATTAAGCAAGAGCAATGAAACATTATTCTTGTTGGTTAATTAAATAAAACATGGGAGAGCAGTAATTTATTGTGTGTGTGGAACGGTTTGGCCGAATGCAAAAATGGTCTGGGGTGCCAGCCAGGCGTTTCACCTGACAAAATGTTCAGTTAAAGCCTAACCCCTACACATAAGGCTGCGCAAGATGTGTTTGTGGTTAACACCACCCTCTTCCCTAAACACTCTAAATCCCCACTGTAACAAACACACACAATACTTTGCAGACACCATAGATTGCCGTTCAAAAACATATCTGTATTAATAAAGTTCAGTTCAGTTCAGGATATTTCACACCAACTCGCCACACAGTTCCCAGTTAGGTAGGTCCAAGCCCACAACCGTTCCCACATAGACCGACGGTTCCCCGTAAACCCCTCTTTTTCCTTGAATATTTTTCAAAATGTAATGTTGCTTATGTTGAAAGATATGGGTGCAAAGATATTGGACGTTTTATTCGAGTATCACCAAATGATGGGAGTAGGAATCAGTAAGGCACAGTTTTTTCACAGATTCATCTCAATGATTAATTTGTTCACCTTGGTGGCAAACTATCTCATTGCTTAAATAGTAAAATAGTAAATAGTATTGAATGTGCATTTCTCTGCTTTATGTGTTCAAGCTAATAGTTTTTTACTTCACAACAGTTTCATCTGAGAAGATAGTGAAGATGATAGTAGGTGGATAGTAGGTGATAATTGTCACCTGGAGGTGACAATTCAATTCAGAGTAACACATCTTGTTTTGGCAAGCACCATATGGGCTCATGCTTATTCATTACCATTGTTATAAGTGTTGCCTTTCACATGCTTTAATTTTCCGCTACTTGCCTAAAAATCTCACTATATTTTCTATCAAAATAAGACTAAAGCGGGGTAACCATAATAACCACAATAAAACCTCTGACTGATAGAAATAACTCCTGGGCTCTGTGCATTCATCTGACTGATAGAAATAACTCTTGCCTGAATGACAGCTCAGCATATCTCTTTGCAGAACAAACCTACAGTCTGCATTGTCAGAATTTGTTGAAAAGAAGTGTCATTTTTGCTGAGATATATCAATGAGGAACTGAAAACTGCACCCTTTTCATTTTCACATCCGCTGGCAAGATAATGATGATATCCAAGCAGCCACACTGAAGCAGCATCCATTGCTGAACTACACAGTGAAATCCTGAGTGTTCATTCAACTCCGAGTGGTTCCATTAGTAAACTCTCTTGAGATACTCTCTGGATACATTGTATTGATTGAACTGAGGATTTTACTGTGCATGTATTCTACTCAGTGATGGCATCACTTTCTTTTTACTTTAAAACCGCACATATTAAAATAAATCTGAGGCTTGATATGTGAGTCAGGGAAAACAAAGAAAGAGTTGATGGAAAGTCTACTTTAAAATGATATAGCATGTGCACAAATCAGAATGGAATACATATGATACAGTGCAGATTGTTATTGTAGATACCTTCTGTTATGTTTTAGATCTTTGGGGTGATTGTAAGTGAGTTTAGGTGTATACTGTGCTATATATACATGATTAGATGGATGCACTCAGTTCACAGTCTGTAGGTCAGACTGCTTGCTATACTCTATATCTGCTTGCTATACTCTATATTGAAGGGCACATTAATTTGAATTTTTAAAAGGATCTATGCTGCCTAGCTTCCCTTTTTCTGTATAAGAGAGCTTCCCTTTTTCTGAGATAGAGATTAGAGAGATTAGAGAGAGAGATAGAGAGAGAGAGAGAGAGAGAACTAGAGAGATGGAGAGATAGATTTAATTATTTCTTTATTAAATAATTTTTTGAATGTATCACAGGTGTCAATCCAAATAAAATGCACATCCTGGCAAAAACAATACATTTGCTTCAAATAAATGAAAATATTACATCTCCATGTTACAATAATAGCTTTCTGATGACTGAAATGAAAATAGCTTACTGATAAATGAAATGAAAATAATTTAACTCACAGGCTCTTTTCCATCCATTACTTCCATCCACAACTTCCTGTTCCCCTCCGAAAGAGCCTGGAATGTGACGGGTGTGTTTCTACAGTATGGCGATGGAACAAAGTGTAACAAAGTAGTAACAAAGTGTCAGAAAAGGAACAAAAACAAATATTATTAATTTTCGACAACACCTAATGTGACAAGCGATCATTCAGGGGGGGGGGGGGTTTACATTACAATTTGACATCTTAGACCAGTCTGATAAGCTTAGAACGGTTTTATAAGTGAATCAGAAGACTATGAAGTTATGAGGTGTTATGTTCATAATAAATACTTTCACGCACATAATGCATAATTCACACATACTTCGTACACCTTCAGGAAAATTCAAGCATTTCACAGATTTCAAAAAATAAACTGAATATGATGACATGTCAGCCTATGGCAGATGTGTCTTTTAAGCAGTCTGTACTAAATGAACTGTTCAATGCGTCCCCCCCCCCAGCCTGAAATCACTGACTTTGCCATCTGTCACCAGCAGAAGCCTGTTGCCAAGGCATTGTTTGGGCTGGAATCCAGTTTGCCCTAACATTGTGTCCTTGTAGGCCACCTGTTCACCTCACTGCTTAAACACGTTTATCCCACAAGGCGTAAATGTTACCTCATTTCACAGTTTGTGAGTTGCTGTTGTTTTATTTCATGTGCTAACCTCTCATTAGTCTCAACGTCAAAGCAGAAGCGCTTGTCTATGGATTCAGTCTTCCGGCGGATGCAGGATTTAAGCGTCAGCTCTGTCGTACCCTGGAGGAGAAGAAATCAAACAGATTGGAAAATTGTAATTAGAGAGACAGAGACACACGGCGTGTGCGTGTGCGTGTGTGAGAGAGATAGAGAGAGTGAGAGAGAACTAGACGCGTCGCAATTCAGGGCAATTGCAGAGTGTGGTTGCGCCGACGCGAGTCGCGGGTCGCTGCCGCCGGGACTCGAGGAATACGCTGGGAGGAATACCGTCGGAGGCTGCGCCAATTACATTGTCACACAACTCCTGAGATCACTTTGAGAGGATTGGTCCCCCCAACCTTATGGTTTTTGCATCAAAAGGTTACATTTTGAGCATTTGTGGCGCCCCCTATGGATCAAAGTGGAAATTCTTTAGGGGATTTGTTGAGTAAACCACCCTCGACATGTGATTCAAATTTGGGATTGACCGGACGTTTCGTTCGTGATTTGTAGCATTTTTGGTAAAACGGGCCCCTCCCACTAACTTTGGAAGCCATTTACGGACGAACGGTAAGGACTATCAAAATGCTGTTTGGATATGTTTATCGCATGGGCCCAGAGATCATGTGTACCGATTTTTGTGAAATTTGGACAAAACATATGGGAGGAGGAGCTAAAAGTGTGTTTTGAAGAAAATTCAAAATGGCGGAAAATCTATCCTGACGCAAATGGGCGTGTCCTATATGGGGAGATGCGTCGTGACCCAAGGAATCCAGGGGAAAAAATTTAAAATAAATTTAGATTTTACGACCTACGGTTCAAGAGTTATAGGCCAAAACGTAAAGGGGGCTGTTATAGCGCCACCATGTGGCCGATTAGTGTAATTATTTTTTCAATAATTTCGTACTAAATTATGAACCTCCCCTCCAAATCTGGTAACTCTAGCTCTTACGGTTTCACAGAAAAAAATACTTGAATTTGAGTTTTTTCACTTTTTCATTAAAGCGGATGGGGAAATTTAATGCACTAATAAATCAATATCAATTAAACTATTTAACCAATCTCTTAGCAAAATACAAGCGCACGATTCCAGGTCAAGACGGTCATTTTGAGATATGGCACTAAATTGGGGAATAAAAACTGTGGGCTGTGATGTGTTTTGAAATATTGTTTATCTATAATAATAATAAAGTGTGAAGATTACTATAGTCTGGTTGCCCTGTTAGGGCAACCACACTAATAAATAACTAGAAAAAGTGCTCCTCGGAGCAAAGGTCTCCGCCAGGTCAGGTAGGTTATTGTAGGCTAGCAACGTTCGGAATTCGCCAAACAGGATGGAATATGAAAAATCGGACAGATCAGACTTGAACACGTGACCATAGAGATAATGAGTACCGATTTGCGTGATGTTTGGACAAAATCTGTAGGGAAAATATTTTTAAAAATAGTTTTGCAAAAAATGGCCTACTGGTGGCGCTATAATATCCCAACGTGAAAAGGGTGGCATTTGTTCCTCAACGTAGTGGGAATGTGCGTGTAAGTTTCACAGCAATCGGACACTGCGTTCATGATTTGAAGCATTTTGTTCAAAACGGGCAACTCCTGCAAACTTTAGATGCCAAGATCATGTGTACCGATTTGCGTGATATTTAGATAAAATCTGAATCAGTAATATCAAAAAAGTTGTACCACATAAGTCGGCTTCCTGGTGCGCTATAAAAGGCAGATGTGAAAAATGCAAGGCCGACATTTTTCCTTGGCCTCTAGGGGGTGTGCATACAACGTTTTATGCAGATCGGTGCAGTTATAGGTATAAACATGAGTCGGCCTGTTATAGGCCGATTTGAAATATGGCATTTCTTCCTCGGCCTAGTGGGAATGTACGTGAAAAATTTCACTGAAATCGCATGCTGTGTTCATGATTTCAGGCATTTTGTTGAAAACGAACCACTCCTGCAATCTGTAGGAGTAATATCCAAAAATGAGTTTTGCAAACATCGGCCTCCTGGTGGCGCTATAATAGGCCCATGTGAAGAAGTCGGGGCAGAGGTTCTGCTCTGGCATCCAGGGAGTGTGTGTGCACAATTTCACATCGATCTGGTCAACGGTGCCGGAGAGACGGACACACGGACGGACAGGGTGCAAAACATAGTCTCTGCCATGCCTTCGGCCTGGCGGAGACAAAGCTTTTTCTTTTACACAACATTAAGAGAAAGCAGTCTTGAGAATCATATACACAGGGTAAAAGTCACAGAGTATAAATAGAGTATTCAAGGTTGCAAGTGGGTCACATAATACAAAGCAGAATGATTTCTTTCATGTACCTGTTTCGCTGTAGGTTTCTGTTCACAGGGCACCATGACCAACATTCTGCTGTCCTTGTGATACTTGCAGTAGTACTTGATCCAGGTCATGCCCAAAGCCCCTTTTGAGACAAAAAAGAAAAAGGTCACATCAGAGCATGTCAGAGTAAGAACATAGTCAAAATGTTTGTGTGTGTGCATGGATGGTATACCTACACTTCTCCTGACAATACAGGTAACCCTCCATGATTCCATGGCTATGTATTTTACAAATCTGCGATGGATGTTTCATTCTCTTCATCAGCTCCTCCATCTCCTCCCGTGTGCTCTCATAGTGGTTCCTTGTCTGGACAATGGACATGAAACGGCCACGACAGCTATTATAGATGGCTATGGGAGGCCAATCAAGGGATCTTAAAAAAGGTAACCGTACCGGCATACATATCATTGTTTATTCACAGGATCAGCTTGCTATACAAACATTGACTTTACTATCAGATTTTGTGTACATTTTCTCCAGTCCAAAGTCATTCAAATGTTTCCAGATTTACTTCAGTCAATGTTAGCTGAACATCAGTAAAGCACAGTAAAGAAGTTATGGATCTTTGAATTTCTAAGTTTTAAGCCTCTGCAAGTTTATTTTCATTCCATACACAAATGAAAAGAATCCAAAGGTTTCCTCTGCAATAAAAAACACTGTGGTATGCTTCGGAAAACGGTCATTAGTAATGTCAAGTATGTGGGTCATGGTCATAGACCACCGGTATGGTCCACTCCTTTAAACCTCAGTGTACATCATTTCACATCAACAACATAATAACTTACATTTTGCAAGCTCAGCTGCAGTTCCTGTTTGTAGGGCATGAAATCTTGAGTCATCTCCACTGTCAGGTTATTGAGTGTAAAAATGCTGTGAAGAAATGCCAGGACCTGTCCAACCAAAGCATAGATTGGGAGAGTATCAAAATCACCAACATAAATCATGTGAAGTCCAACACATGTGAAGCTTGAGTTCAGCATTGGCAAACTTTGACTGGGCATCAACCAATAGGGAAGAAGTGAGCCAACACTCCAACACAAGTCAAACAAATTACACGCCAGAAAAGTCCAGTCCTGCTGGAATTGCCCACAGCCCTGCTAGTTGGCCGTTGCTGTTGATGCAAATTGATGCATCTGAATGGCTTCAACACGCATGACATGAAGCAGATGTATGATTGTGCTCTAACAGTTTGCCTTGCTCTTAAAAGGGATGAATGGAGATTTGATAGTCCAGGAAATTCACTACACACCTTGTGTTTGGTTAATAGATGAACTACTACAATATGAATTATGTTTTTAGTCATTGTTTTTACGGCGGAAACCTTGCACGAATGTGGGGCCATACGTCTTAGGGTACTATGTGTCATAGATGACTGATGTCACAGGATGGCCACTTTGGAGCCACGCCGTACCCATGTGGATCCCAAGACCCACATTCTATTTTTAATTATTTATTTTGGGATTCCAACCAACACTTGTAAAATATGTGGGACCATGTAAGCGAGAGGAAGAGTGGGAGATGACGGACAGCACTCACGGGCTCAACCGCGTCAAACTTCTTCCTGTCCTGCACCTGATGGATCTGATACACATACTCCACCGACGATTCATAGAAGTTCATTCTCTCTTTGTCTAGGAGTTCATCCGCCTAGAACAAAGGGTTGAGAAGAGTTACAAAAACAAAAAAAAGTTTTCCCACTTGTTTCAGACATACATATTGTTGATGGTAAATCTTTGTGGTACTTCAGCTAACCTCTTGGAGCTGACTCTCTTTCTTCTTGGCGGAGAGATTCAGGTGTTTATCTACCTGAGAGTAATATTTTTCACTCTCCTTCTCAAACTTCTTCCTTCTCTCCTAAAGGAAAGATATACAGTCATGATTCATTGAGATCACAGACTTATAAAAACAAAAATCAGCAAAGTGATATAGGATTACAGACCATCCTCACAGATTATAGTGAAATTATGAATAAAGGATGGGTGACCTTGGATACAAACACACAACAAACACACAAAACCATATAGGCTATAGCGTGGTTATTAATCTCTCAAGCCAGATAATCTCTAAATGCTACAGTCTGTAACTACTGTATGCCTCGCAAAAGTTATCATTTCCATACATGAAAATGTATTTCATTATATATTTATTAATGGTGCATTAATATAGCGCCTTTATCCAAGGTGCTTCACAATGATTGTGCATTACATTCACACACACATTCATACACCGATGGCGGAGGAAACCATGCAAGGCACCAACCTGCTCATAGGGAGCAATTAGGGGTTCAGTGTCTTGCTCAAGGACACTTCGACACTAACTCTGGGGGAGCCTGGGATCGAACTGGGAACCTTCCGGTTCCCAAGCGGCCGCTCTACCTCCTGAGCCAAGCCACTGCCGCCCTTATACCTTATATTGTAAAACTTTCTGCTAGGCAGCCAGGTACATAGGCTTCAACTAATTTGATTTACAGTAGTAGTAGTTATTTGCAGGATTGCAAATGCAAGACAAATGTATTTTCTTCATATTTTCAACACTATTGTTGCACACTGTTAGACGGAAGCATTTGGAAATTGTGTGAGCCAACAGTCTGTCTCGAGAGACTATGTGGTTATTAACCAACTAGACAGTTCCTGAAGAAACTGTGTGCCTCACTATAAGCAAACACTGGATAAGGATAAGCAAAAAGAAAGGAACTGGAAAGGAGAGAGATTTACCTTAAAATATTTTAAATTGTATACATTTTGATACATTAAAGGAAACAGTCCATATCAACCACAGGACAGCCCACAATAATCAACACCAGGTGCACACTGGGGTCATCTTCACCTCCTCAAACATTGGTTATTGTCATTATTGGTTCTAAATATTGGTTTCTATATATTTTCAGTTAATTGCCCAGCCCTATTTTAAATATTACAGTAATAGAGCAAACAGTTTGTGTACCACTTCAGACAGACAGACAGACAATAACTCTTCTGGTCATGGCTCAGGTTACTGAGTGACACAGCTCCACAACGTTATTCTGGAGCAGTTTCTGTTTCAAAAAACGCACACAATGCAAGACGAAGAAGAATGGCACTGATTTACATAAGACCACTTAGAAACATCACTTTATTCAACGCACACTGTTGGCTGGCATGCATTTGCTTAGACCAGGGGTAGGCAACTATGGGCACAGGTGTCACAATTGGCACAGGAGAGGGTAATTACTGGCACTCTGGCATAAGTGTGAGAGAGGATTTTTCTTTCTTTTCTTCCTTTATTTTTTTGTCAAGTCCCCTCAAATCTGTATGCTAATTACCTCCTTCACATAATCCTTCCTCCTATTCACAGTTAGTTTTGTGTACACCGTGGAGCATATAGCCTATACTTCACATGCCAGGTCACATTGACTGCGATCACCCTGCTGCAGTTCTGGCTCAGAGAACAAAGACAAAAAAGGCAAAAGGAAGCTCAAATAGTCTACTCTGGGCATACCAGCCTAATGGAAAAATATGGTTTTGTTTATGCTTTGTTTTACCGAAGATCAGATATCTTCAGAGTTCCTGCAATAGTTATACAATCTCCAACTAAAGACAAACCTCATTGGATATACAGTAGTACCAACACTAGGGTTACAACAGCTATCAATGATTTCTTATTGATTATCCTATCAACAACTTTGATTAATCGAGATTAGATAACTTTTTATAATATATATCAATATATCAATGAATTGACGGCACAAGATATTAGATGTTTGTGTAATCGACTAAATCAATCATTTTGATTAAGCACATAAGTCCTATTTTATACTCGTTCAACAAAGCAGTGGTTCCCAATCTTTTTAGCTTGAGACCTAAAAGAGAAATGTTTTTTCCCTCTACTATGGATTTATGAAAAGTTGGTCCCACTATTTGGGAAACAGTGCAATAGAGTATAAAATCCCTTGGAGGCTGTCACCTGAGCACTTGTTTGTGCACCACAAGGTCCCCTTTTTCCTTACCAAAGGCCTTTACATATTTCAGTGCAGCTAAAATCAAACATTTCCAAGCGGCTTAGGATCTGCTCCAAAATTGTTGTTCCAAAAATCATTATAACCGCATGTTGAGACTGGCCGGGAAGATTTCATTTCCCTCGGAAAGGTGCTTTAGGCTCCCCAATGAAAAAATAAATACTCATGGGTTCCGCCGCATTTGATTAAGCTGCTGAATCAGCAATAAAGTCCATGCCATGTGCAATAACTAAGTGCAATAAGACTGTATGTTTTGTGTACTGTATTGTATTATTTCATCTCATCTCACATAGTGAAGGCTGTATGTGTGGCCTATATGGTATAAGGTTGTCATTAAGAGAAGTGGTGTTATACAATTCTTTGGGGAGGTCTGGGTAGAGCTGTCACAAAAGAACAAAGGTAATTGTGAAACTCCACACCTTTTGTTTGTAAACACAACAATGAATCCACTGCTATCCATTTTCTTTATATTGAAGAAGAGCAAACTTACAATAAACAAAAAATCAACTCACTTTTGTTACTGAAATCTGTTCTTTGCGGAACTTCTCCAGTGGCTTAATGAGCAGATCAAAAGAATTCTGAACCTGAAAAGGAATGTATTTAACAGTAGTTTGGATAATCTTCACCGACAAATTAACTACTACACCATTAATAAATAAAAAGTTGAAATGAGCTCAGCACAAAACCTGAAAACTAGGAAGAAAAAACACCAGTAGATGTCACTGTTTATCAACACAACTTCATCTAACCCACTGTCTAGCTAGACCAATACATCAGTCCAGCTGATATATCAGTTATTATTTTACTTAATTCTGCAACCGATTTGTCTCAATTTTTAACCACTTTCATTCAACCTGGCGTCCCTATTTTGGGCATGTCATTATAGGTGACATTTTTTGAATGTTTCTAAGTTTTTCAAATGTATTAGAACTGATTAAGCAGATTCTATGAGTATATTTACCCCTTTTTCTCCCCAATTTAGTTGTTATGCCAATTGATTCCCCCCCCCCACACACATTTCTGTGTTGTCACTGCTGTTGTATCCTACTGACTCACCTGCCAGTGAGGAGGCCCCACCGGGAGGACGTAGAGCCTGTCCTACCCAACACTCCCCGCTGACATGTGCCGCCCCCAGCCCGTATGAGTATGTGCAATGATAAATATCACCTTCCCCGCCCGGCTTCCCTCCCCCAAACACGGGCCAATTGTGTTTGCATAGACGCCTGACAAAGCCGGATGCACCACGGTGGGTTCTAACCCACCACAACCTACATGGTGGTGGGCAGGGACTTTACCATTGCGCCACCTGAGCGCCGACTTTGCACATTTTGATCAAACGATCAAAACGTTGTTGTTGGTGGGCTAGGATTCTCCAAAATCGGGATCGGCATCAGACCCAAAAATGGGTCGGGCTCTACTGTTAGGTATATGACAATAGCCATCTATAACTGGAAAACCCAGTCTAACAGGAATTACTTAACATCCTGAAGTTATTTTCTCTGGGTATGAGAGAGTGTTGCGCCTCCTTCCTTGCTGATCTTCTGCTACATTTAAGGTTGCACCTCTTGTTGTTGCTGGCACACAGACTTTTCTTCTATGCAAGCTAATTACTGTAGCGATTGTCTCTTGTTTGGCCGTTTGAGTTAGGAAGAGGCACTAGAGTGTGCTTAGACATGCCAATATCCTTGTATTGTGATATCATGGGAACAAAACACATGGTCAAAGAGGATGTAGAGTGAACGAAGAGGATGTTGATAACCCACCAGCATCATCCTGTCATGCTCAATTTCCTGGAGCAGACCAGCAAACTCTTGAAAAGACTCAGCTAAGGGCAAAGAAACAATACAGTATATTATACACAGTACATACTGTGTGCAGTACATTGCATTAAAAACATATGTAAAAAAAACTCCAAATTAACACGCAAATATCATTAGACCTGAAGTAGTTAAACTGACTGTACAAATATAACATAATATAAAGAGACCACACATACTATGACAATGATCATTATGAATTCCTCAAATATGTAATGTGCATTGTTCGGTATTACGATGGAAATAGCTCCGAAAATGAACACTGAAAGAATGGTGGAGTGGGGCATAGGTGTGCAGTAAATGCAGCATGAGTGTATATGATACATTGTCAATGACATCATCTTACCAATGTTAATCTCATCATCTGTTAGGGAGTCACCAATAAAGTCAAACTTGAATACACCCAGGGTCTCTGAGAACTTCTGTACTGCCACAGAATAACCTGTGGAAAAAGGAGGTTTGATTATGTCAAAGCTTCACATTCACAAGTGGAGGAAGATTGTATTATTATTATATATTATACTCCGCCCGATAACATCAGTCTGGCAGAAATATCAGCCAATATGTGATTTCTTTTTACTATATCAGTATCTACAATTATGCAGATGGTGTGTCCTGATTTTTTACCACTTTCAACCTGGTGTCCCTATGTTACTATAGGCAAAAAAAAGAAGAATAGCCAATCTACAAGCTATGCATTGCGAGCTTGCAGATCGGCTACATTTGAAACATTTTGAATGGGGCTTAAGTGGTAAGCGTAATTAAAGTTAAATGTTATTTATGTTTTCATATATTGAAGTTTATACTTCTTTTTTTCTATCAAAAGGTTCAACTTTATTTATTTCATGCTAATAAGTAAAACGTTTTTCATTTTTCAAAGCATTGGTAATCTGTGGTCTAAAACCAAAAATGTGCTGTTATGTGCCAGTATATTTTCATGTTAAAAACTAAAGTGGTTGCACCAATTCTTGCATTTCCTGAATTCTAACTAACTAATTTGACTAACTAATGCAAACATTTCAAAACATACATTCAAAGCTATAGATATAGATCTGGGCTAAGGTAGCTGACCCTAATAATATCAGGTGTACAGTACACCATCAATCAGAGAGGCAGAGTGATAACAAACAGAGTTCTGAGTGGATATGGGGAACTAATGACAACCACAAACATAATGCATGTTGTGCAATGCAATGTCGCACATGCATATTCATAATTACCTCAAGAGGTTTTCGCTGACGGGGAACCGGTTAGTAAATGAGATCATTTGTCTTTGAATAGGCTCCCACACTCCTAACAACAAACTTTTCTGTCCAGAGCAAAGACTGAATATTGGACAGTCTCCACTTTGCAGACAGACTATAATGACAGTTTCTGTTTTCAAGATAAAACGCTTGGCATTGTGTTTTGGGCTGCAAAATGTAATCTTGGTGGGCCATACAAAACAAACACTGTTCCACTCGTTGGTGTGACAAAGACCCGTACAGTATTGACATCATTGTATGCCATCAGTGACACTGGTCAAAAATGTCAACATGGTGCAACTGGCTGGACACTAACTATTTAATTAGAAGCATAGTAGGTTCGAAGCCACAGTACAATGTCATTAAGAACTGCAACAATGCAGCAAGTTACATTAAACAAACATGCTACAGCATGATTTTATCATTATGATAAATGTATGCCCATTATCATGTTTAGTTCAGACATCCATCTCTCACTGACTCACTCACTCACTCAAATGATGCTCCCCCAGATGCTATTGCTAAGACAAAAACTTTTGAATTTGTGCCCACTACCCAGTGGTGTAAAGTAACAAAGCATTTACTCATACAGTACTTAAGTAAACTTTTGAGGAATGTTTACTTTACTGGAGTATTACCCATTTGCAATACTTTTACTTGAACTCCACTACATCTCAGAGTCAAATATTGTACTTTACTCCACTACAATTATTTGACAGCTTTAGTTACTAGTTATTTAGCAGATTTAGATTATTATCACTAAACATACATTAACCACTTCAGCCCTATATATATATATATATATATATATATATATATATATATATATATATATATATATATATAGTATATATATATATATATTATTTTTTTTATTATTTTTTCAGCCATTTGAAAATAGTGAGCATTCAGCATTGTGAGCTTGTTTCTGCCATTTTCAAAATATTTGTAAACATTTTGATCTTGTGAAATGGGACATTCTGCACAATGAGTACTTTCTACTTTTGGATATTTAAGTACATTTTGATACCAATACTTTTGTACTTTTACTCAAGCAAATGTTTAATCCCGGACTTTCACTTGTATTACATTGCAGTATTTATATAATATAAAATATCTGAGTACTTCTTCCACCACTGACAAAAACCTTTGAATTTGTGCCCACTAACCACATAGTAGGCCTACAGAATGATCTCCAGATCCTCAAAATGGCCCAACCTTATTGTGTTGTGCAAACAATGCACATAATAATAAGGCTACAGTAGGCTTAGGCTAGTATGACGGCTTAAGGCTAACATCTACTAATGAGATGGGAGAAGATATTAATGCTTACCCTTTATTGCATTGATGACACTGTTGCCATCTTTAATGACATCTTTGAGGAATTTACTCGTTCTTTCCAATTCAACTTCATAACATTTGAGTCTCTCCCTGAAGCCGGGACTGTCCAGATAACAATCACTGAACTCGAGAGGCGGATGCCCCATTGTTGCTCTAACCAAGTTAATACAATGTTCAATTGTCTTATGTTTGGTCAATTTTGTTTATCGTTGCTGGTTATTATTATCATTATTCCTTTCTGGTCAGTTTGGACAGAGGCGACTTCACGTTAAAGCTGCAGTCCGCGTTTTTTCCTCACGTCCAGTGTTGCCATGTCCGCTTATTATAAGCGACTTTGGGCTTGTTTTTCTGTAATGTCGCTTGTAAATATTGTTAGTTGCGGGTTGGGGGGGGGGGGGGAGTTCTTGAAAATAAAGATTTTTTTGCAAACTGTTAATAAAGTATTCAATCAATCAACCAAGTGCTCATGTGGCCTAATGGGGTTCTTTTGGGCTTGTTTTCGTAGACCTGGTTGCGTGTTTCTCTCACAAAACCTGGCAACACAGCTCACGTTCTCAGAACAGCAGAAAGAAACCACGGGGTCCTTGGTAGCCCGCTGCCTAGCAGCCAGTCGTGTGCCGTACAGCAAAGTCAAATGTCATAAACATTAAGCAAAGCATAAATGTGTTTCCATATGATTCCTGTACAGGAATAACTACACTAGTGCGTTCGGAAATAAAGCACTGAGCGCACTTATTTTGTACCGCCAGTTTTTCCTTGTTGGAAGTGGAACGCCGTATAATTAAGGAGTGCTGTCCGGTGTTGCCATATTTTGTGAGAGAAATAAGCAACCAGGCTTAGGAAAACAAGCCCAAAAGAAGCAGCTATAGGCCATTATGAGCACTTAAACCTAGATACATTGAAAATAGCCAATATACAAGCTCACAAAGATTGTAGATGAGCTTGTAGATCTGCTATTTACAAAAAATCTTGAAATAGAATGTGGAATATTTGAAAGATTTTTGATCTGGTACGATTGCTCCTATAGTGGCACAAAAAAAAATCTGATGGGGGTTTAGGGACAAATACATATTAATTTGGGGGTCCTTATCCCTTGACATGAAAATATTAAGAACCACTGGTTAAAATTATTTTAAAATTGTGAAGCAAGCCCAAATAAGCAACTACACTTTAGAAACAAGCCCAAATAAGCAACCACACTTTAGAAACGAGCCAAAAAAACGCAACCCACAACTACCAATATTTACAAGCAACTTCACAGAAAAATAAGCCCAAAGTAGCTTATAATAAGCGGACATGGCAACACTGGAGACCTGTCCAATATGGGGGGCTATAGTGCGTTCCATTCCAAAACCTGTTCCCTTTTCATGAAACCTCGTTCTGTCCTTTTGGACAGATTTCGCTAAATCAGCAGGACGGAAAAACCTGTTCAGAAAAAACACCACTCGTGATTCACTATACAATTATTAACACGTGATTCAGTCACAATGGAATACTTTAACACACAGCCCTTTTATTCCACATATTTAAAGAAGAGCTACAGATCAAACTGAACCGAGCGCATCCAGATTCCTCGGGACAGCCCTCTTCCCACACCCATGAGGTCCTTAAAGGGACAGAAAGTTCTGCAAAATCCATGTAAAATAAAGACAATCTTGTCCAGGAATGACAAAAAAATGTCTTCTTTAATTAAATTCTTACATTTTTATTAAATAATGAAGTTAATTGGGATTATCGTGGCACTGCACAAAACTTCTATGACAGTCATGGATGAACTTCAACATAGTGTTTGCACTTTCTCCCTTTTTAGCCCGTACATCTACATAAACGTTCAGATTTCAAATATAAAGAGCCTACCCCATGGCCACGGATGTTAAAATTATATACGGCCTCTGGAGTACCTGTATCTTCCGTATTGTTAAAAAAAAAACATTTAATCCGATCAGTGGCCATTTTCTTCGTATTTTCACCATATGCTTTCAACCACGTGACCCTATCGGTTGCTAGGTGTATTGCACTCTGATACATCATAACTCTATGAGAAAATGGCCACCGATCAGATTAAAATGCTTTTTATTGAACAATACAGAAGATACGGGTACTTATGAGGGCCCGTACATAATTATAACATCCGTGGCCATAGGGTAAGCACTTTATATTTGAAATCTGAACGTTTACGTAGATGTACGGGTCAAAAAGAAAGAAAGTGCAAACACTATGTTGAAGTTCGACCGTCATGGATTGGATCAATGGCTAGATCTATGATGAATATTAAAGCTCATTCATTAATGCGGAGTGCAGTGTGTGTGGAAGCGTGACGCGCATCATGGCCTTTGGACCTCAATTTGGACCAGAAAATAATGGAGGAATTTCGATAGGCACCTTCTCTCCTTCTTGACTTAGTCTAATATTTTTTTTCTCTAACTGAAAATGTAGTTACAAATTTGGTCGAATTAATACATCGTTATTATCAAAAAGTTGACAACTATTTCATTGTTTAAATTGTGATTAGGCTATATAAACACAATCATGTGATTTATAAACAGGAACATAAATATTTGCTCATGTCTTAAATGCCCAGCATATAAAAAGAGACATTTTGTTTTGGCTAGGAAAAAAAAAAGGCAATTTTGCTTATGGGGCAACATAGTAATTTATTACATTTATAATATTGTTATGCTTATGCTAAGGATTGTAGGCTATAGCTAGCACTCTGGCTCTGACTGCAATTTGAGAAACCATTGCAATCTCTTTATTGGACTACAGGTGGCCCCCTACACTACACCACATAGGCATAGGGCCATTGGTGCCCAGGCACCTTTTCAGGCCATGACCCCCCCAAAATAATCATATTTTAACTGGGGTCCGGGGACCCCCCAAAATAATCATATTTGAACTGCGGACCCCCCACCCCGATAAGCACTTGGGATTGTAGAGTTGAGGCATTAGGCTACATTTCATTTGACTTGGTTCCACAGATAAATATTGTGAAAATAGCCGATCTATAAGCTCACAACGCCTCGCGTTGCGAAGTATTGTGAGGCGTTGTGAGCTTGTAGATCATCTTTCTTATATTATTTGACAGTTTGTCGATTATTTTTGATGCAATTGTCTTTTTTCATTTCATTTTTTTTTTGGTATTAAAATTTCAAATTGTCACTTTACTTTTAATTCAGTGCCAGACTTATTTCTGGCTGTGTTGTCCGAGTGCCAGAGATTTTTCAATTTATCTTAGATTTTCAAATAGTCACAGAATATTTATCTCCAGTATATTCGATCCCCTGATGGGTGCTAATCACTGAGGGTTGCACTGTGTGGTTTCACAATGTCAACGAGGTCATCGCGACCTTGTTGACATTAATTGTCTGATGTTGAAAATAGCATGTCTGGGCCAAAAATTCATAGTAAAAAAAAGTGCTCAGGAGCCGAGATACAGCCTTTTTCAGTAATAAGTTAAACAAGGAGTGATGGAGCAGCAAATCTTCAGATAATGATATCTTAGGTTCTGAACATTTTTTTCAAAAACACGTCAAACACGTCATTGGCACGTTGCGCCATTACGGTAAAACATGTGAAACACGTCAATGGCACTCAATGAGTTAACTGGGGGAAAAAAAAGAAAAGTCCAGGTCTAGACCCACAGATTGAGAACCACTGCTCTATATAAGACTATGCCATATGGCCATTGCTATCCAGATGTTCCCCTTTATGACTAGACCATATGCAATTTCTATAAAGATGTCCTGTTACACTTCACTACTAGACCATAACAGGGACATTGCTGTCTTTGAGCAGTTCCACCCACCACCATCCACCACACACACTTAACTGACAGAATTCACTCTCATAATGTCAGCATTAATGTACTAAAAATGTTCACATATTTTCCAGACAGAGCCTTCAGTCAGGCTTAAAAAGGAATCAATTTAACAGAGCATAGGCTGGTAACATTTAGATTTGACCAGTGACCCTCTGAATGATCAAGAGGACATTCTGTTCAGACTTTCTCCCAGAATAACACCACCAGAGTTTTCATACCGTACCACTGAAAACTGATAGTTTTTTAACCACTTAAACCCCATATGGTTAACCAGAGTCCCTCGGGGCTCTATACTAGTGTCCTTTCAGTTTTATGTTATTGTGGGGAAGGCTTTCACTGAAAATAGCAGATCGACAATCCAGTGAAAGCCTTCCTCCCAATAAGGATGCTGGGGTTTAAGTAGTTAAGTGTTCTATACTGTAGCTAGGGTAGGTGGTTATATATAGGAACATCTTGTTCAAAGGATATGCCACACTAATGCAGCCTATAGTCCTAAATTTAATCCATGGTCTATTTAACTCAAATAAGAGAAATCCGACTGATAAAAACATGGAAAACAATTGTAATATGTTTACACCAATGACAGTCAACTTCACAGTCAGGTGGGGTAGATCAGTGCATGGTTGTCAACCTATGGGTCAAGACCCGCAGTGGGGTCCCCAAATTATTTTGGGGGGTCCCCAGATGATTAGCTTAATGTGCAACATTGTTGTCTCCCTCAACAGAAAACAAACCAACATACAGTACAAGGGAACGGGCTTAGTGACATCAGTTAACTCTGCCCACTTTCTACGCCATTTTGCAGTCTGACGCGCAGCAACGTCAGACTGTAGTTCTATGCTTCTTGTAGCAAGCAGCTCGTGACAGTGGTGTGTTAACTGTGTACATTATCTTCCATCCCCTCTTCTAAGTTCTATCTCTCTAACTTGTCGCTCTAATTTAGCAATGGGACGACGGTGCTGCGGATGCAATACTATATATATACTATAGGCCTATATGCAATAATAAAACTACTGAGATCAGATGTCGGAGATATCAAATAAATGTCGTATTGCTTGGGTGTCAGCTGACGAAATAACATAACCTTCCCAAACACATATAAGCTCTCTACCTGTGCTCAAACGAGCATGACAGCACACAATCAAAATAAAAACATCTGTTGTGTTGATCAGACAGAGTCTTGCAGAGCCGGCGAGTGGCTACTGGCTAGGTTAGCAGTTTACATGGGAAGTTTGCGGCCGTAGTAGTTAAAAATGTTTTAATTTCTATCGAATATCGTAAATACAAGGAGATTGAGCTAACAGTTACGTTTTGTTTCTCTGTCTCCAGTCTTAGAAAAGTTATCTATAGTGGCTCACAGTGGCTGAGTATACTGTATAACAGAGATCTTGTCTGTCTGTCAGACGGACCTCAGGATAGAGATAACACTTGCAGAAAGGTTGTTATTTTGAGAGAGAAATGTCCCGCAATATGAATACATTTTGATATGTTTTATTTTGATGGTAACTGTTGTATAATCGGCAATCGCAATATTACACTCGAGGGTGGTGTGCTTTATCATATTGACACAGTGCTTCCTTATTTATAACTGTTGTCACAGTGACTGCAAAATGGCGACCGGAACTACATCACTACATCTATGCCCGTTCCCTAATGTCTGCACATTTCTAAAGTAAAAATTTAAGGACTTTTAAGACCTTTTTCATTGCGTCAGTAATCAACAAACTATACTATAAAAATAGTCAAATATTACCTAAGAAAGAGGCGTTGTGAGCATATAGATGAGCTGTTTTCGCAATTTTTATATTACCGAGTCAAACTAAATGTATTGCCTCCACTACAATTCCAACTGCTTGTCAGGGTGGGGGGTGCCCAGTTCAAATATTATTATTTTGGAGGGTCGCGGCCTGAAAAGGTTAGGTGTGACCTAACAGTAGGCTACTAACTGTAACAGGTTTTTTGACAGATTTGCCAGCAGGGAGCATCCAAGGAGAATCACCTGTTAAAACACTGTTTACATTAGTGGCAGACCCATAGAGAGAGAGAGTTCTGTCACGCTTTGATCTTGCCGCAAAGCGGGCTGCGATGGGCTGTAGTTCCAAACATTGGAACTTCCTCGTTGAGATAGACAGAGCATTTCCGCATTCCATTCTTACAATGCTAGCGTCGTCACTCTCATACAAGATCACGCTGATTAGTGGCGGACATTGATCAGCTTCAGCATGCAACATGTCACAACAATCTTTCTCTTTTTCTCACCCCCCCCCCTTCCTATTTTATAAATAGGAAGGGTGGGGGGGGGTAATATGACTTAAATTGTTTAAGTCATATTATCTATCTTATCACTAATTGGAATATGGGTTCATTTAGATCTGAAGACTCACCTCTTCAGACGCCACCTTAGCCCGTAGCACTTGCTGTAGCACTTTCCCTAGCCTTGACGAACTTATGCAAAGGCTAAAACGTAATTTAGATTTAGACAGATGCCAGGTTCATTTGTAGACCTGGCATCCTATAGTGTGTATAGTTTCAATGTACAGATTTTGATATTATACTGTTTAGACTGATGATAGGTTCTTGGTTCACCTATGATCCTAGATTACTATTTCTATGCATTTGATGTAATTACCTCGCGTTTACCTTGCTTACTGTAAATCGTGTCTGCTAAATACCTAAATTGTAAATTGTAAGTACAAACATGTGAAGTAGGCTACACTGGTGATGAAGAAGAGATGGATGCTTTTTACTGGAAAAATTAACATTTAAGAAAAGAACAAGAGCAAGGTAGCAGAATTTGTGAAAGCTGAAAATCATATTCTGGATGCAGAGGCTGGAAAGAGCAGCTGGGGAGCACGGACAACTGATTACCATGTCAAATTAAATTTTAGCATTTGTATAATAAACTCCTGTCCTCTTATCTTTAAGATTTGCCCAACCAGAATTTATATAGGACGTTCTTTGTTGTTGTTTTCTTGTACATTTTACTCCATATTGCGTCAAAATCATCCTCCACTTCCCTTCCAGAACACAGCACAATAGGCAATGGGTGAAATTCGTATCTCCCCACACAGATTCCTTGGTTTGGGTCGAGACGTTTGATCTGAAAAGACGTTTGTTTGTTCCCTGTAAATGGAGCTATTGTATGCAAATGTTTGACACAAAAGCATATGACTTCTTCAGTGCAGGGCAGTGGCTAGTGTGAGAAGAAATTAGCAATGCAAAGTCATGGTCTAATGCTTTCTTTACCAGTCACTAATGAAAAAAACCTGCTAATGTCAACATAATATTTCTGGGCATGCTTTTCTTTAACTACATCTGAAGGTAAATTTGTTTCATTTGTTGATTTTACAACCAGAACATCAAGCTAAAGAAATTATAGTTTATTTTCTATGTTCCAAAATTGTTGTGTTATGTATGCACTACTAATGCTCTGCTACTGTCAGTTAACTTGAATCAACATTCTTTAGCAAGTCTCTTATTTATGTTTAGACATTTTCTTAATTTTATAGCTCCTGTGATAGCCTATATATAAAAATATGTTGCCAATATTGCAAATAGACCACAAAATTAACGTGATATACACATTGTTTGCCTTTTTAGTTTTCATTTAGCCAATATTTCTTCCATATTTCTTCCGTTGATACAGTATGTTTAAATTCCTGTGTGCACTGCATTATCCTGATGAAAAGGACGGTCTGTGCTATGCTATAGCCTACATTGTCTAGTTCAAGCTGTCGAAGAAGTGTGCTTATCTAGTGCATTCAGAACCATCTCACATTCTCAATGACATTGGACAAACAATGGAGATAAATTATAGAAGAGACTACAAAGGTTGCTGTGATGTCAAAATTAATTTCATGCTCTCATCCTGCTACTGGTGAAAGCAGGTCACATGACGCATTATGCCATATCATAGTCTGGCATTCTTAAGTGGCCCGCCAACCCCAGAGGGCACAGAGAGTTTTGCTTCTCCTCTGGATTCATATCCATGCTAAACCAGTGGGCAAACGTTGACCTCCACACTGGGTGCCTCCTATGCCTCTTACACCACCCGCTGAGCCTGGTAACAACTCCAACTACATTTTTAGCGGAATGGCAAGCCATGTTTGGGACCAAGGGAAATGATGACTATAGCACAAAGGAGTTCAAACTTTTTGGAAAATTATTTCCCACAAGCTATAAATTGATTCTGACTGGGAAATCTTCAGCTCATATTGGGTTTGATGTAAAGGTGCATCTTCCCTATAGGCAAGGAACATATCATTGCAAAGTGATAATTAGATAATATCATGTTGATTTTAAATGCAAAATATGTTCAACACAATGTGACCAGTTGTTATGTCTTTGTCTTTCAGACCCAGAACCGAAGATGAACTGGGCATCGTTTTATGCAGTCATAAGTGGTGTAAACAGACACTCTACGGGCATAGGTCGCATCTGGCTGTCTGTCCTCTTCATTTTCCGTATCCTGGTTCTTGTGGTTGCGGCAGAGAGCGTGTGGGGCGATGAGAAGTCTGGCTTCACCTGCAACACCCAGCAGCCTGGCTGCAACAGCGTCTGCTATGACCACTTCTTCCCAATCTCCCACATCCGCCTGTGGGCACTCCAGCTGATCTTGGTGTCTACGCCAGCCCTGCTGGTGGCGATGCATGTGGCCCACCGCCGCCACATTGAAAAGAAGCTCCACAAACTGTCTGGACGTGCCAGTCCTAAAGAGCTGGAGCAGATTAAGACTCAGAAGATGAAAATCACAGGTGCTCTCTGGTGGACGTACGTCCTCAGCCTGTTCTTTCGCATCATCTTTGAAGTCACCTTCATGTATCTGTTTTATATGATCTACCCTGGCTACAAGATGATCCGGCTGGTGAAGTGTGACTCATACCCCTGCCCGAACACGGTGGACTGCTTCGTATCGAGGCCTACAGAGAAGACCGTCTTCACTGTGTTCATGCTGGCCGTTTCAGGTGTTTGTATTGTGCTCAATATTGCAGAAGTGGTCTTCTTGGTTGGGAAGGCTTGGGGCAGGCACATGCACAATGCTGGAGATAAAACCATGGGGGCTTGGATCTCCAAAAAACTCTGCTCTTACTAACAAACATGCGACTCAGTAGGCTACTGGCACTAAAGGACATGAAAGTGCCACCTAAGAGTAATGGAATTACTGTACATCCATACAGGTAACTTTATCTTGGGGGAAATGTAGATTTTACGTATAATATAAAAAGTATTGCCATTGAATAACCACTTGATAAATTGAACATTCATATGATCAGCACTCAAAAATAGAAAGTGAGATCACAGGATTCAACTCAATATTGAACTGGCTACAGTATTTCCTTTTTTTAAATAAACTACACATTCGTTAGTGTGCATGATGTGATTGTGAATGGTGGCACAATTATACGGTACATCTGTAAATTAAGTGTTGTAACCACACTTCAGATATAGGTTTGTGTGTTATTTTGGTGTAGTGTATATGCATCAATCAGTTCTGGCGGCAGTGGCTCAGGAGGTAGAGCGACTGCTTGGGTTCCCGGGTTCGATCCCCGGCTCCTCCTGACTTAGTGTCAAAAGTGTGCTTGAGCAAAAAATGAACCCCAACTGCTGCTGTTCAATAGTTGCCCACTGTTCCTAATAGTTAGGATGGTTTCAATGCAGAGGACCAGGTATAAATAAATGTACTTGGCCCGATACCCCAACAACAACGAAAGGGGACACATTTATATTTTCATTTATTATACTTTTTTAGCACTTATCATATTATACATAATTGTATTGTATTTCATATTTGAAAAGTGTTAGTGCTTGGTCTTTAAAATTGTTATTTATCATTACCATGTCTGAAGCTACATCTAGGCCCAGCACAAGGCTCACTATTGTTTCTGATAACCAGCATTGCAAGTATGACAGTTTAACATAATATGTTAAATAAACTGTCATAATTAAAAATGTCTTACAATAATATTATTATTGAGCTGTATTTGGTTCTCTTTACATGCAATTAGTTATTTATGAACATAATACATATGAATAAGGCCAAATCTACAGAACATGTTTTAATTCAATGTTGAGACTATTGTAACTTGAACAGTTAATATTTATATTATTAATGCTTACAGTATATCAATCATGACATTAAATGTCTTGCATTTGCCTTAAACCGCAAACAAATTGAATGTAACCTATTTGCTAACCCCATTTGAATGAAACATTCTAGCAATTTTTTAAGCATTATATTATTCTGCTTCATAGAGAACATTTTACATTTTGAACCAATGTTAAAACATTTACATTGACGTCTGCTTTCAAACCCAAATTAAAGAAGCAATAGCCTGCCACAGAAAAATATCATCTGGACTTCAGACACCATCTTTTTCACAATTTAAGGGCATTTTTTAAGAAGGCCTAGTTGGGTTAATTGTCCTCAAACTGTTAAGAAGGTTAAAAAGGTTTTAAACATTCAGCAGGAAAATTCCCAAAAAAAATCTATCTTTGGAGTCCATTACATACATACGTACAATATATTACAGGTAAAGTGAATTAATATTTGATTTTCTATTATACTACTACTGTACCTAAAGTATTCTGACTGTGTGAAAGAAAGACATTAGTACATTGGAGAACAGTTTTTTTTTTTACTAGTTGTTGGCAGTGTCATATCATAAAAATAGAAATATATCACCACAATGTTCTACTGAACTAAACCAGATGAAGCCTAAATGTCCATCTGGGTTTTTTTTCAGTGGTATTGTGCAATAGAGACACATAAGAGATCCTGTGACATATTGCCACCTGTAAAAAATACTCAAACAGTCTAACCAATTAAGTTCTCTAGAGGTTATCAATAGCCTGGTCATGTGAGGGGGTTACTGTGTCAGTGAGGTTGATTCAGGTTGGACAGCTGCCGAGGGCAAGCGTGAGGGCACTTCTCCTTTTCTGGCACATAGGTGGTCGTTTGGTAATTTAGGCAACTGTTTGGATGTAACTGCGAGCTCAGAGTCAGTAAGGATTAAGGAAGAGGCTGACTTTATTCTGATCAAAGAAATCCTTTTTGAATTACAATGTCATTGCTCGGTGTCAAACTCCCAAAGTGGAGTTGGCACCACGTACCACTGTTTGAAGTGAACTTATTCACCACCTCATAAGTCATACAACTACAGCTTGGAGTGTCTGCAATTTCTTTTTTTTCCTGTATGTGCTGTACTTTACAGGATGCCTTACTTGAAAGACTAGCAATATTAAAATTAATTATGATTTTATGCGATCATCCGTCTGTCATTGTTGTTGTTTTTTGGTCTGGCAATGTGTATTGTGATTATCTAAATGAAGAATTTAGACAATTGATTTCCCTAGGTTGTCAAGTGTTAAAGTGCGAAAATTTCATTTTTGTTCACCCTGTTGCAAGCATATCATCTGTTGACAATATAACCACCATTCCTGTCAGTCTATCAATAGTCACTCAAGACTACATGCCAAATAATCCCCACCATATCGTTAACCGGATAGTCAAAGGCCATCTCACCAAACCCCACAACACCATGACAGCATAGCCACTCCCTGAATTATATTTAGAGCTACATGTAGGACATGAAAGACTATCCCTCATCCTTATTGGACCACTCGGCTGCCTGTCAAATGTGAAGACACACTTTAGCACGCTTTACAGTACTCTACAGGAGTCAATGTTTTCCTCCATCCTCATTGGCACACTGGCAGAGATACACACATGGGTTCTAGTTGTGGTATCTCATAGAGTAGCCATTCATTGGGGTCAGAGTAAGGGACCTCGACTAGTTGAAAGTTAAAGCCAGTAGTTGTGATTATTTGATTAAACTTTAGCACTACTATCATCAACCAATCCAGAAGGGAAAGATATCAGAGTGGACAGGAGAGCTCCACTTCTTGGAGATGAACTTTGTCAGGTAGGTCTAATTTGGTGCTAAAATCAAAGATACGTTGAGTGCTATGCTACTTAAATATTCCATATAAAATCTGTCTTATTTATTTATTTAGTATTTAGTAAGCTGCAGTACAGTACCTGTACAGTAAGTCTGTATAATTTCAAAAGTGAAATCACCCATCATCTACAAATGCCTGGCTCAATCATTCAGTAGTGTGAGCAGAAAGACTCCTTAAAGTCCATGGTTGTATTCTTCAAAAGGGCATTCAAATGCAGACTATAATGGCTGTCAGCTTGGGAATCATATCCCTATGACTACAAGTCAAGTCATGTCAAGTTTATTTATAGAGCACTTTTAAAGAAATTGTATCAACAAGCATTATAGGGGGCAAGAATAAAAACTAAATAACCGTATGAACATACTGTACAACACATGCACCATCAGAATTATGAAAAGATAGGCTTCCTATTGCAATTCCTTAGATATGAACTAGAAACCTAATTCTAGGAGGAAGGTAAGATACAACTTGTTGGGTGCTTCTGCATCTCAAGACCTACAGTATGGTACGGTGCATTATCACTCACAGATCAGTAAAAAAGTAACCAGGTTCTAATTACTAATCAGAACTTAAAGGGATATTTCACTTTCAAAAAAACTTTGGGTCATTTTATCGTCTACTCAGGCTTTTGTGAGCCCCCCAGACATTGTTTTAAGTTGCTTGATTCAGTATTTAGATATTTGATATTCATTTTATAAGACACGTCCCCTTCCTATACAAACCCATTATAACTTCAAATTCAATTTTTAACATGTTAGATTCATCAAAAACACCCGTCCTTGGTTCTGGTGACTCACCCTGCCCTCCTAATACGCGAGGGGGCCATGTGTTTTGGATTACTTTTCTTCATTTATTTTATTTAAGTTTTTTATTGTATTTTTTTTTTTCAATTTCCAAAAAATTTTTTTTTTAATAAATGAAAAAAGTTATCAAAAACACGGCCCCCTCGCGTATTAGGAGGGCAGGGTGAGTCACCAGAACCAAGGACGGGTGTTTTTGATGAATCCAACATGTTCAAAATTGAGTTTGAAGTTATAATGGGTTTGTATAGGAAGGGGGCGTGTCTGATAAAATGAATATCAAATATCTAAATACTGAATCAAGCAACTTAAAAACGGTCTGGGGGGCTGACAAAAGCCTGAGTAGACAATAAAATGAAAGTTTTTTTGAAAGTGAAATATCCCTTTAAGGTATGAAAGGCCTTTCTTACAACAGTTAGTGACTGCATAAAAAAATAAGAATACATTTCTAAATCCTGATTTGCCTTGCGGGTTGTGGAGTGTCTTTTGACCAATGTTCAACAGATAACTTTTTAACATGCTGTGCAGACCTAGACAAGCATGAAAATGTCTGTATGCTAAATGAATCTGTACGGTGTGACTGGACCTTTCACTTAATAAGTGTAAGGTAATAAACACTGCAAAACCGTGAGTGTTAATTTATCTTGGAGTGTAATGGAAGGATTCAGAGTTAAAATAACATCCATGGATTTTGCAGTGTCGCCTACTGTCTGTGGCAGAGTGTAAAATATCCCCAGCTTTTCCACCCACAATACTTTTCAGTACAATATTGGCACTATCTTTGGTCAAGTAGTTGTTTTTTTATACCTTAAATAAATATATACTTTTTCTTTCTTCTTACAGGTGTCTGTCCCGATATTCTCAAAAAGATTGACATTACAGTACACGTGTGAGCCACTATGGGTGATTGGGGCTTGTTGGAGAAGTTGCTGGACAGGGTCCAGACGCACTCTACTGTTGTGGGTAAAGTGTGGCTGACGGTGCTCTTCATCTTTCGCATCATGGTGCTGGGGGCCGCTGCTGAGAAAGTGTGGGGAGACGAACAGTCGGGCTTTACGTGCGACACCAAGCAGCCTGGTTGTCAGAACGTGTGCTATGACAGGACCTTCCCCATCTCCCACACCCGCTTCTGGGTACTGCAGATTATCTTCGTCTCCACTCCTACGCTCATCTACCTCGGACACATCCTTCATCTGGTGCGAATGGAGGAGAAGGCCAAAGAGAAAGAGAAGGCGCTTGAGAAGCAACATCTGCTGTCTACAAGCAAAGCTAAGAAGCCGGTTAAGGATGACACGGGTCATGTTATACTTAAAGGAGCTCTGCTACGAACCTACGTGTTCAATATCATTTTCAAGACCCTGTTGGAGGTGGGCTTCATTGTACTTCAATACTTACTGTACGGGTTTCAGCTGAAACCGTTGTACACCTGTGACCGCTACCCTTGCCCTAACGTGGTCAACTGCTACATCTCTCGGCCTACAGAGAAAACCATCTTCATCATTTTCATGCTGGTGGTGGCCTGCCTCTCTCTACTGCTCAACCTGGTAGAGATGTACCACCTGGGTTTCACCAAGTGTCGCCAGGGCCTCCGCTACAGACGGTCACATGCCACAAGGGAGATTTCAAAGGCAGCAAGTGAGCCGGTCATGCCTTTTGTCCCGAGCTACAACTATTTTTCCGGTCACCCTGCAGTCGCCGACACCTTCCCTGCGGACGCCAAGTACAGCATGCCAGAGCCAAATTCCGCATACAGCCCCTACAACAGCAAAGTGGCTTACAAGCAGAACAGAGACAACCTGGCAGTTGAGAGGAAATGTAAACCGGAGGGAGAGGATAAAAGGGAGAGGAAAAGATCTAGTCCGGTCTTTGATGGGCCCTTTGAGAACCAGCGCCGAAACAGTGAATCAAGCAAGCACAGCAATAATAAGACCAGGCTGGATGATCTGAAGGTCTAGGTAGATTCCAGGAGTTTTTTGTTTTGTTTTCCATCAATACGCATCAATGGCTATGCTGTCTGATGCTTGCATTGTTTTTGTTTACAACCTATTTACTTGAAATGAAAAAAAGAAATCATAGATCAGTCATTTCCTTTATCATTAACTGAAATGGCATTGCTGTTTCTATTGTTTCTGTTTTTTTTTATTTTTTTTACATATTTTACACAATTTGTGCAATAGTGTGAGGATGTAAAAATGTGGATACAAACATTGTAAAAGTAACAAGGCAAAGTATTGCAGGGCAATCCATAGTCCCCCGCCAGATTAAGTGGTGTTTATGATTGGGCTATAAGGTCGCAGTGAACTATTTTGGTATGAGACGCACTGCCTTCCCTAGACGTAACCATATACTGTACCAACTCTGCTCATCCTACGCTGCATGGTATAGCTATAGAAGTTACATTATGCTCCAGACAAGATCTCAGATGGACAGAAGGACAGACAGGACAGAGACAATCGTCCTGCCACCTTCCCCCAGGAGGTCCAACTGGGGACTCAACATGAACGACTCAGGGAATACATTGTGCAGACAAGACATAAAACACTACTCTGAGTGCAAACAACTCTGCAAAAATGCAGCTGGCATTGCATTTTTAGATCCACAACTTAATCACATCATTAGTATCGTAAATCCAAGCTTCATCAAGATAGCTGGATACATACACCAGCAGTAATTCTCATAAATAGTAAGTGAGATATGGTGATTATAAGTTAAAGTTACTAAAGGAGACAGTGTTGATGGCTGGCACTTCATGAAGTCAGTTAACTTAACCAGCCCTATTTTCAAAATGTGTAGAAATGTTTTAGACACTTAAACCTTTTCTTTCTCTTTTTCTTTCTCGAAAACATCTACAATCTCACAATCCCTTGCAGCACGACCTATTGTGAGCCTGTAGATCTTTGAATAATTGTGAAGATTTTTTGAACATTTGTGGCTTTAATGACATGCCAAAAATAGAGTGGTTAACAAGCCAAACTAATCTTACATCGAATGCCTCATTTACAACTTTCATGTTTCTTTTTCCCCCATTTGATTTCTTCAGTTAACAATAAAGTGCTTAATGTTGTAGTTTTCCCCTTCAGTTATTAGTATATTTCTTCAATTGATTTGAAAAACAGGGAATTGCATGCAAAATAGTGGCCTCTCACTGGCAGACAGTGCTCCTATGATTCAATAATGCAAATCTGCTGAGTGGACACATTCCAGAGAATGGGTCTGTTAACTACTTAAACCCTCTAGACATAATTATTAGTAAAATGGATCTGAGTTGCAACTGTACTTGGTATGCTCTTATTTCACTCAACACCAAATCTCTTCAGCAAAAATAGCCAATCCACAAGCTCACAACGCGTTGCAACACGTTGTGAGCTTGCAGATTTGCTATTTCTGGCGAACGTTTCCCCCCAGAATAGGGATGCTGGGGTTCAAGTGGTTAACATGCTGCCGGTGAGGATTTATACCTACTACATCAAGAGGAGGCCTTATGATGAGATAACCTTTTAATGTGATAAAATAAAATGAATTAATCCAAACAAAGCTTATTGTTCTAATCATTCAAACTGGGTCTGCTTCCTTAACACATTGTTGATCATATAAATATTTTTTAAAACTGACTGAACTGTTCTGTGTTAAATGAATGAGTTGTCCAAACAACAAACAATATCCAGTCAAGGATTTGTACAATGTCTTATATTGTCCCACTACTTTTTTAGAATGCTACTGTTTGGTTGCCAGTGTCACAGGCAATGGTGTGTTGTGTGAATGGGGGGCATTTCCACGACACATGCCATGTACATCTCCAATGGTGTGAGAAGTACTTCAATGGGCTATTCTTTGTTTCTATAAATACCTCCAGACACACTCACAAGAGTATTATTAGTAAACTGGGGGAAGGAGACCAAAATCATTGCCCTACATCAGCAATTCTACTGTTATTTTGTAACTATTAGTCAAAATATAGTCAGGAAAGTATCTCTCGAAAATATATTACCCATACCCATATCGTTAGCCTCATAGCATAATTGCCTAAGTCAGATTGTTAAGGTTTTCAGGAAAGAAGAAATGAAAAATTACTATCTGCCTAAGTCATCTAGGTGACTCATTTTTTAAAAAAAACTCATTTTATCTAAGTCATATTTATCCGCCTTTATCTATATCTGCCAAACTCTACTCTCCTAACACTGCTGATCCATCCTGCCTTATTGCCTATGTTCTCAGCCTATCAGAATGCTTGTTACATAAAAAAAAAACACTTCTGTCAAAAGGTTGACTTAAAATCACTTTCTGCCTAAGTCATTTTGGAATGCAGTATGCATTCTGATAGGCTAAGGACATAGGCAATAAGGCACAATGAAGCAGCAGTGTTATTAGGAGAGGAGATGGGCATAAATGTAAATTTGGTTAAAACAAAATGTTAATGTTAAAAGGTTAAAGCACAATATTTGGACAGTAATCATTGCTATAGAGTGTTTGTTCAGTGACAGAGGTCTCCCCAACTCCTCAGTTCTTTAATAAACAGAACAATTTCAGGTGGGTTGCCAATTTCAGCCAACCAGGAGTACAGTACAGTATCAGCGCAAATTCTATAGTGTTCCAGTTCCATGTCTGCTCATTTCTTTGTATGATCACTTCCAAATGCAATCGCTTATCCTGTATCCTATGTAAGTTCTCTCTCCTGATTGGATAAAAATTGGTATCCTGACTTGAAAATGTATTTTCTATTTACTTAAAGTATAGGTAGGGTAAGTGATATTTTTAGTTTTATTTTGTTTTTTTGTTAAAATGTTAAAGTACTATATTCTGATAGTAATCATTACTACAGAGCGTTTGTTCGGTCAAAGGGGTCTCTCCAGCTCTTTAGTAAACAGAATATAGTACATTTTCAGGTAGGTGACAACATTTAAGCCAGTTACCCTACCTTTAAATGACCTAGATAACATAGGAATTTATAGAAGTGACATTGATAGCATGAAAATGACAGACACTTTTTAAATAGCTACACATTTTGGTCTTGACATCGCAGTAAACAACAACACATTTTCAAAATTCCACAGTATACACACTCCATAAATGACCGGCACCATAAATATCTCACAAGCATTATCGGGTTACATGGATTTTCTTCAACTGAGTCAACAACTTTAAATCTTTCCTTTAAAAGGTATTTTGAGTCAGTATTTACCCACATGCTCTGTCATCATTAATCTTCTCTTTTTTTTTTACTCTAACATCTACAGTATATAAATGATAATGAAAATAGTGCAGTAAGAAGAATACAAAGTCCTCTTTGTTTTGGAAAGGTCATTTGATTTTAAAAACAATATTTTGGATCCCTACTGGCTGACAGCAATTTTACAAACATATCCTAAGCAAGCCATTTTTATTTAGTTAAATATCCAGTGGCGGTACTTTAACTGAATGTTATTGCCATTAAAATCTACATAGGTATTAGTGTATCATTAATCCTTGTTTTATTTAAATGATTGTGGGCTGTTCTATGTAGGTTGTATTTTCTTTTTAGTTATTGTGCCCACACATACTCTGGTCATTAATCCTTTTAAACGGTTTTATGTACTTTGTATTCATTGTTTATACTTGGATTTGTATTTTTGGTACGCACTGCTTTTTAATGTGTATGCGCTGCCTCTGGTGACTGAATTTCCCCTGCAGGATCAATAAAAGTCTATCTATCTACATGTATATGGCAATAAACTACACTAACTATTACCCTTAAAAAAGGCTTGAGGCTAATGCCAAGCACATCTCAAACCCTCAACAGAACTAGGCCAAATGCCCTACTATTCTGAAAGGCTGTACAATTAACCACTTAAGCCGTCTTGAAAAAATCTACAAGCTCACAAGGCAGCACATCGCGATGCGTTGTGTGCAACATCTTTTGACCATTTTTGTATAACCACGTGCCCAAAATAGGGACGCCAGGGTTAAAGTGGTTAAAGACAGGTGACAGGGTTGTAACCCTGTAGTAACCCTGTGCCATGGCTGAAGACGTGAGTGATACTGTACACTCAAGAGGTCATCTGTCATTGACTCCTGCAGTTTCTAGGTCAAACAGACATAATGTAGCCAGGGTTTGGAAACTAGTGAGGTCTGGTTGCGGCGTCAGGGGTGGGGGCTGTTTGGGGGTGGTGGTGTTGTTTGGGGGT
Organism: Gymnoscopelus braueri; assembly: GCF_963280865.1. NCBI lineage: Eukaryota > Metazoa > Chordata > Actinopteri > Myctophiformes > Myctophidae > Gymnoscopelus > Gymnoscopelus braueri. The sequence goes on along the minus strand of NC_137609.1, from coordinate 26,703,764 downwards.
GGGTGAGAACACCAAGAACAAGCTAAAATTATACTAAAATGACACCTACAAACACAGTCCATTAGCTATACACAATACATTATAACACATACCAATTATCTGCATTGTGTTGGATTCTGGGTGGTCTTTGCCAGGCCTAATACTGTAGGTCTTCAAGTGTTGACAGAGGGACCTGTGGTCAAAAACACAATTATTAAAGATTTTCCTTTGGGCCGACACAATTTGGATCTATGTGTGTGTGCGTGCGTGCATGCATGCATGGGTCATGATGTGGCCATTTGTATCATTAATTCACACTACCATCTCTACTGGACTGTACTCTATGAATAATGAATAAGAACATCTACCACCAACATAGATATAGTATGAAGTATGCCAATCTCATATTTTTAGTAGTAAAGCATACTGTAGAATAGGACTCCAGCAAGGCTATTGATAATAGCTAGGTACCTAGCTAAATATGGAGGTAGTTGACCAATTTATGTTATCTATCGGGTTTTAGAAGTGTGCCATGCCAAAACAGATGCTAACAAGAAAAAGTGCTCCTCGGAGCACAGGTCTCCGCCAGGTCAGGTAGGTTATTGTGGGCCAGCAATGTTGATGGAATATGAATCGGACAGATCCATCTTTATCACATGACTATAGAGATAATGTGTACCGATTTGCGTGATGTTTGGACAGTCTGTAGGAGTAATGTGTCTAAAGGAGTTAAATGTTTTGCAAAAATCAGCCTCCTGGTGGCGCTATAATAGGGCAATGTCAAAAGGGTGGCATTTGTTCCTCAACGTAGTGCGAATGTGCGTGCAAAGTTTCACAGCAATCGGCCTCATGATTTGAGGCCTTTTGTTCAAAACAAGCCACTCCTGCAAACTCTTAGCCAATAGGATAGAATATGAAAAATCTAACATATCCGACTTGATCACATGACTATAGAGATAATGTGTACCGATTTGCGTGAAATTTGGACAAAATCTGAAGGAGTAATATTTTAAAAATGTTCTACATAAGTCGGCCTCCTGGTGGCGCTATAAAAGGCAGATGTGAAAAATGATAGGCAAAGGTTTTTCCTTGGCTCTAGGGAGTGCGCATACGTTTTACGCAGATCGGTGCAGTTACAGTATAGGTAAAAATGCGAATCAGCCTGTTATAGCGCCACCAAGGTCATGACTCACCCAGAATGCCGTGAGTGTTTTCTGAAGCATAGCCCACTGTGCCAGGAGAACCGCAGAACCACCAGAATACCTGTAAAGAACAAATAACAGATCAAACGAGTGCTAATGGTGCCATTGATCCATTATGCACCTGGTCTTGTTTTGGAGGAAAACTTTAAATGGTTGTACATATTTCATTATTTCTAATCTGGACATACATATACCACAGAGCAAATAATGGAAAAAATACACATAAAATACAAGTGTTTATAGAATAATTTCCGGTCTTTATTATCATTTATTATGGGGAATATGTTATCACCATTCAGGTAAAGGGGGGAAAAAAGCATCATTCCCATCAAAATTCACTGACTACAAAATAAGTATGACAGTTACCCATACAAGGGACATCACTTGGAATGATAGGGTTGACAGCATTGTCATGTCCCGCCTGTGCTTGTGCACAATCATGCTCCATCTTTGAATCATTTGTCTCTTAAAAAAGGGACACAATTGGCTTTCGTCCCAGGAGACAGAACAAAAAACACACAAAAAGATATTGGGATTAAACTGAAGTATACTTAACATTTTCTAAACATTCTCAATATGGCCCTTTCTGAAAACAGTTAAAAACAAAGTGAACAAATTATATTCAAAGCAAATCTTAAAATGTAAGATTGCGTCACTTACTATAGTAAAGAAAAACAAAAACTTCAATGTGCATGATTCAAAAAAATATATATTTGTACTGAGGTAATACTACTACAAGATAAGTTGTATGATTACTTTGCATTATATAGTTGTTTTCTGCGATTTTACCAAGTTATTAAACTGCTACCAATGGCAAACGGCATAAGCTAATTGTCATATATTAAATCGACCACTATTGTCAAAAATAACTTAAAATATTAGAAATAAAAATGCTGTCCTATGTTATAGAATTTGCTGATACACTCTTAAAGCTGCAAGTTTTGATTACAGTCACTGTACAGCACAGTTGCTTACATTTGGACTGGAGACACTGTCACTTAAATTTGTTTTATACAAATAGTGACAATATGTGACGGCTAACAGGAAAATCACATGTACTTTATATATTTAATCTATTGATACATATATATTGATATCAAATGAAAGTTTCTTTAAGTGATATCCAAAAAGAACTTGTCAGATAAAAACAATGAATACAAATAAAATGACATAGCTCAAGGTACAGCCAAATCATATCAAATGATGAACAATTGCACTTACGAAGCTTCTTTAAACATTAAAACCTATGAATCTTCCTGCTTTGTCCTAATAGAGTAGATTGTGAACTTGACCACTAGACTGTTCCGATATCTATTGTATCATCTATTGTCATCTACTGTGGCTGGCAGTCAAGCTCCAAACTTATACAGCGTACAGTACAGCATACAGCTAATGTGCAACAATGTCTCAATTACATTTTTCAATGCTTTTATGATAAAATGTTTGAAAACATTAGGCAACGGCAGGCCATGTATAATCACACATCGCAAAACGCGCTTTTTTGTGCTATGCTATGGAAGGAAGCAGAAGGACAACATGCACTTACAGTAAGACAACTCGGAAATACGTAATATCTGGCATTTTACAGGCAATGGATTTGATAAGTGGCATCATTAGGCTGGTTGTTTGTAGGATAACACAATGAGGAAAAAATATACAAAAAAAATAGATGTCCTGCTTCCTTATTTTAAGTCATCACAAATTACATCCTGAGATGAGATTTACCAAGCAAAATATATCACAAACGTACAGTATGTGCAGGAGTTTGCACAGTCATCCACCATATCATACCCTATATATTTTTTTGCAATCTCATTAGTTTAATAACCAAACCACTACTGTACATTTAACTGATGCTTATGAACAATATCATATGCTCTCTAGAAATTAATTCCATAATGCAATATTACAAACAAAAAACATGCATGTTTTTTTTCTCAAGCAAACATTGATGAATTACACCTTCCCTTTAAGCATTTAATGTGAAAAGCACAAAATGCATTTTTTCCCTTTGTTGTCACTTTCTGAACTCCACTGATGCCTAGCTGAATTTCTCAGAACGTTTTTGCTCAGTCATTCAGCCTATTTTTTCAGTACCTGCAGCAACTGTGTAGACCTTAAAGCACAGTGGCTATGTCTCCAGCATAGGACATACATGAGGCCATGCTATGCTTATAGCACGTGCTGCTGTGGGAGGAAGAACACCAGGGAGTGGGCCGGCCAGTATAGCTTTGACCAGTATAGCTTTCCTCTTGTATGTTAATCGTTCCAAGACGTTGTCTACAATAGGTGGTGCTGTGAAATGTGCCCCTTGTGGTCAAACGGTCAATCAAGACTTTTGTAATATCATTTTTGCATGAACAGCTCTCCCTTGAGGTGAGAAATTGAAACGGGTTTGTGTTGTGGTTCATCACACAGAGTTGCTCTGCAAACAGCAGGGGACAGTAGATTCATAGTGGTTGGGCAGTTACAAGCAAGCAAGACTCACTTTGAAGAAGTGATGACCGATAACCAATCTGAAAGAGTAACTGTCCATCTGCCCAGAGAGCTCCCCTGGGTGTGCTCACTGTCAACATCAATGTTACACTAATTAGATCTGTACTTCACATGACATGAGGTCTAGGGCCTGACATTAATTCTGTTACATTTCTGGCTGTAGGAGGCCACAACGATGCTCATTAATAGCATCTCCATCCAGCAGAGGCAAATCAACTTTTAAATTCAATTACATTTCAGCAGAATTCCCCTCGAGGATGACGAGGGGATGTCCGATCAATATAAGTTTATCTGTCTATTTGTCTATTACATCATTGAGATCCAAATCTGAATTGACATAAGACTGTTATTGGCATTTTATACTGGCTTAAAGTCTTTGTTTTGCAGGAAAGCACTGCTGGACATTTGTTTTGTCATTTTGTTCCAGCCATCATTTTTAGCTAGCTATCTACTGGTCATAATCTGGTTGAACAACCTAGCTACACCACCTACTGTAGCTACATGTGTTGTACAACCAAGGGCTGTCCCTCTGGGAGAAGAGCATTTTGGTGTCAGACACAAGATGCCAAATTATGAATCCATTGAAGCAAATTAAAGCAGTGTTTTTGCTTTAGTGACTGCCTCTTTATGATTGACATCATCTCAATCCTCAATATCTTATAAGCTGCACCTTCAAAATCATACGTTCCCTTCAAGTGGACAAAGCATTAGAGACAAAGTGATTGCATGGCTTTGATCAAAAGCCAGACCGACAAAGTATCCATTCATTTGTTTGCGTTCGATTTCAGTTGGGCAACCTTGGCTTGGTCCAGTCGAGTCTGAACATCTAAGGGCCTTTCAAAGAACCCCACTACAGTGGGCTCGTTGAGCAGAGACGCCAACACCTGTTCAAAGGCAAACGACCACTCCACCTCCTGGAGCTTGGGTGCCGTTTCCTGGGTGCTCGAAATGTCCGAGCTGCTCTCCGGGGAAATCAAGGATTCCGTGTTCACTTGAGGCCCCTCCGGAGGAGACTCCGAGGACCTTATGCCCTCCTTGATACCGTTTGGCTCCTGCTGCAGCCTTCGTCCGACCTCCTCCATCCTCAAAAGCAGGCTGGTCACATGGGCCACTGCGCGGTACAGAGGCTCCTCATCTTGGTCACCATGAAAGAGGTTGTACAGGGTCTTGGAGAACTGGATGAACTGAGTCTAAGAGAGAAACACTTTTTAAATATGCATTCATGGTATTAGATAATGTGTCGTCCCAGCAGCATGAATAATGAGTTGAATTACCTGGTTAATTCTAGGTAAGTCCTTGATGGTCTCTTCTTTCTTAAGTATCTCATCTTGCCATTGCTTCAGGTAGGCCTGCAAGTCTACTTTTCCTCTACCTGTAAAATGGAGGAACAAGTTGAAACACAAACCAAGACGAGATCAAATCTGCTAGTTAGTTAAGTTACTGTTCTAGCCAGAGACTAACAAGCAAGACAATTAAGTAGAAATAATACCTCTCTCAGGACTTTTCCTTATCACACCATCCTCTGGGAGATCGAATGCTAAAATATGTGAACAGTATGTCAACGATTTAAACACAGAATCATATTATTCATAAGTGGATAACACAATCACAATGTAGGCAGGCACACACTTAAAGGACCATACTGACATCAATACATGTCATTAATTTATCAATTCATGTCTATTCATAACATCGGCCAGATATTGTACATGAACATAACCAATTTTCACCTTAGTGGCTTTATTTGTAGACTTAGCATTTGTTTAAATGTTGTCCAGTATGGTGCTTTAGAAGGTAAGGAAGAAGTTTGAAAGGGGAAGAGCACAGCAAAGAAGCTGACCAGTCAGTTTAGTGAAGTGAGAACTGTCTTCAGTCATTGGATTAAAGAGCTGGATTCTTTGGTCCTTTGAATGTAAAGGACTACCTGTGAAGGCTAAAAGATTGTCTCAGTGAGTGCACTCACAAACACAAAACAAAACAGCACACAAGAAAGGATTGTTTGAACAGAGCGCCCAGATATAGGTAATTAATAGTTAATTGAGCCACAAAGCGATTGTGAATTGTTATGAGGCGGTGTGTCTGTTTGTGTGTCTGAATGTATGTGACTATGTCCACAATGACAAAATCATCTTTACAGTAAAAGAAACGTCAACGAGATAAATAACTCAATATACACAAATGGTATAAGTGACTGCAAGTTTTTCACAAGCCATTTTACTTAACTTAATTTAATAACAATTCATTAAATTGGCAATGATTTGGCTCAATTATGCACAGCTATATACAGTAGATTGCGCTTGTTAGTAGATTTAAAATAGGTAATTAGCAAAGATAGTATACAGTTAGAATACAGTGATATTAAAAAAAAGCCTAGCTAGTAATGGGTGGTAGAAATACCTAACCCTACCCTAGCCACAGTACTCTGTGCATCCATTTTATTGTTAAACATGGATGCACTTACCTTTGTCTTATGGATGGTTATTGCGAAGAAGTTTTATGATTATTTGTGAAGATTATAAAGTTAGCTATGTCTGTCTAGAGACAGCCCTATTGTAAACAGCTGGTCACTTCATTGTGTCCCAAACAAATCTTGAAATCTTGAAATACCTCCAACACCTCTATGAACAAAACTGCTTCACAATAACAATGTTCGTGTAACTAAGAGATTTGCTGAAAGATATATATATATTTTTCATTATCAATTATATACTGGCTGCAATGGGTTCTTCTATAAGGAAATGTACTGCCGCTTTCCCATTCCAATGACATAGCTCTCTAGCCCGTGGGAAAACAAAATCAACGCTTAGAAGGTTTGCCATTGAGCCAACTTTGAATTATCACTAGCCCAGCACCAGCACTATACTAGGTTCATCTTGGTTGGAATGTGGACAACGGTATGTGGACAAATTACATCTTTTCTCACTGCCTTGACACCTCAAATGCACTCTAGCACCAGAATGGAACCTGTCCTTGGTGCTGAAGTAATGTACACTCCATATAAAAATAGCCTCCTGCTAGCATATTCTAGCACATCAGCCGCTGTGAGTCTATCTTTCTATACTTCTATTGCTTAGCAATTAATGGTGATTGAAGCAGTTCTTCTCCAAATTACTTAGTGGTGTTGGAGCTTGTCATTAGCAAAACGGCCCTCCTGCCTTTTAAACCAGACGTTGCCATGGCAAAGTTCTTTCCCCTTTTCTACACGCTATTGTTTCCCCTTTCCATTAGACAGATAGAAAGACAGTATCTAGCTCAGAATCAAGGACAGTTTGATGGGCCCCCAGAATAAAAGCTTTTTTTGTCTTTTAAATATTCCTGCTCTATGCAAAACTTCCTGAAGTTTGTTTCCTGTCTATGAGATGATCTTGAACCCTTACTGTATATGATATATGAGCCTTACAGTATATAATAAAGATCAGTCCTCAAGCACACCACTACCTCTTTTCACAAGAAACAAACCAATTTAGTTGCAGGGCTTGGTATTAACAATGTGTTCCTTCACTTACCTGGTGGCAGGTGCAGCTTGAACAAGAACTTCAGCCTATTTGTGAAAGAGCCACTGTATAAAGTATCTGTGAGAGAAGCAACACACAATAACAGCAGAGGGGTAGTGAGACTCCACATGGAGCTATATGAGATCTGACATAGATCAAGGTATGGTAAGTGATGGGACATTGAACATGGAACAGAAAGGATAGAGAGATGGAGGGGAAAGAGAGAGAGCATACCAAGGGCATAGCAGAACTCTTTAAAGTTGACAAGGCCATCCTGGTTCCCATCTATCAGGCGGAACACCCAGAGGGAGAGGGTGTTCGTGCTGGTGCAGAGAGGCCAGGGCTGCAGCAGGGAGAACAGTGAGCTGAATTGCTGGAAGCCCAGCTGGTACTGATCTAAATAGGCCAGACTGGGATCATGGTGCAACAGCGCTTGGCTGTTGATCCTCCAATAGCAGCTGAGGAAATGCTGCCTCTGAAAACGGATAAACAGATATAAATGTTTGACACAATGTTTTTTACATTTATATTTGCATGACAATCATGTTGGTAAGAAAAGGTTGAAGCTAAAGTGTGTTTAAAGAGTTCAGTCTAGAGAATTCCTAAGCTCTTCACTCACTTTGAACAATCGATAAATGTCGTCAAGTTGCGAGGCGCCAAACTTCACCTCTTGTGACACTACACGAAGCTGAAAGCATAGTTTAAGATTTACAGTGCTTTTTAAATTTGTATGCTTCATTCAAAACCAAGGTCAGAGAGGAGACACACGATGTGAGACAGGAGTCAGATATGATACAGCAATGACATAAACCCTGCAACACTATAAAACTAACACTAACACTCACAACATTTTGTTTGGTTGTATCCTCCAAGGTCTGGATCACATGGAGTTTGTTTCTCTTCCGCAAACTCTCCACTTCCTCCGAACGAATGTGTCCATATTTCTGTACAGAATTATATGATTAAAGTTTAAGAATTAATTATACACACACACACACACAATTGATCATTAAGGTTTACCTCGTAGGCTTCTCGGATGAGATCACTGATGTCAACCTTGAGGTGAGTTCCTTTGTCATTATTGCCCACTGAGGCTTGCTGGACAGTGGGAGGCAATGGGCTATCTTTGTTTGTCACACTGTCAAAAAACCTGTGAGGAATTAAATAGCGCCGCAGAGAGAGAAAGGGGACGTTAATGAATGTTGTAATTATGGATACATTATGCTTTTATTCATCATCTCTAACTAAACTTTGACATTTCGCCCTTTGACACAGACTTGTTCAGGACCGTGACTGCTTCTGCATCGTCATGGCAACTAATCAGAGCCTCCATGTTGTTGTCGAGCACAGCCAGGCCGAGCTGCAAAATGGCTTTGATGCCGTCGTAGAAGAAGCAGTCCACCACGTTCACAGCACTCTCTATGGGCAGCACGCTGATGAACAGGGTGAGGAACCAGGACAAGGACACGGAGCTGAAGAACGTCAGGTCCGTCATGTGCTCCACCAGCTGGGGGAGCTGCTCGCGGATCAGTTCCTCAAACACAGCCTGGTCCACCAGAGCACCTGAAGAAATGCAGGCACTGACCTCAGAACACACGGCTCTCATAGTGGAAATTCCTCCATTGTGATTTAAACAGGGTATGAATATATCCTTGTTGCTTCGTTTAGACAGGATAGGAGGGGGACATGAAACTGAGGGAGGGCCCTGGAGCAACAGGTCTCCATTGATCTCAATTGTTCTGGGGACACAGCTATTATGTGATCAACCCACTAAAAGCTCAGCTACCAGGTAACAAAAATCATCCAGGATCCAGCCCCGCAATGGTCATTCATTGTGATTGCCCTCCCCAGATCATTACTCTAACCTTTAACCACACCATACCCATTCCTAGACTTAAGCATACTGCCAATGTCTAACCTTCAATTCAATTAATTAAAATTAACTGTGAAACCAAAAGAAATTTATTTTATATTTAAACCGTTTGTTAAAGTAATACTAGGTAACTTTTAAAAAAAAACTAAAGTTAAATTGTATATCTTTTGTGAGTGGCAAATGTTTCACAACACCCACTCCATGAATTTCACCCCCGAAAGCCTTTTCTATTATATTTTCTATTGAAACGGTATTGTGTGCGTCCTTCCCGCGAAAATGACGTCATCCGGACGGAAAACAGAAACGGAAATGCACCGGTTTCCTGTTTGGCCAGGAACTACCGCACCGGTTTCCTGCTTGGCCAGGAACTACCGCGCTAATAACAAAAAGGAATCTCACACTGTTTTTAAGACATTGTAGGATTTGAAGATGGAAAAACAACAGCAAAAGAAAACACAGCTCACGGTAACTAAAGCTCCACTGGCTAAGAGACACGATCCACAGATAGTATAAAACAATTAAAAGAACGCTTTTTGAAACGCTTCCGGCGAAAACAAATGGAATTCTGGGTAATGCAGGAATAAACAAACGACCTGCAGTGACGGTAATGACCAGCAGAGGCTGCTAAAAATCGTTATTTGTGGACCTGCCTTGTATTACTTTAACACTATGCCATTGAAATCCAGTGTCCAAACTAAACTGGTTGTAAGTCCTGGACAATCAAATTATTGCTATTGATTATTCTTTTTTGCCCTGATGAAGACCACTGTGGTCAAAACATGTTGGTTTAATAAAGGCTGCTCCCTCTTTTAACTATGAGTGCCCGAATCTAACACATTATTGTGATGAACCAGGAACAAATCTTACATGGCAATATCAGATTATCCAGCTACCATTCCCCTGGATGATGGAAACATTATGTCACTTTTAGCCAAAAACTTACATTATGTCACTTTTAGCCAAAAACTTACAGTAAGTAGCAATTTTTTTAGTTTGTACTCAGTTATTCTTCAAAATGTGTTATGGTGGCTCGAGGCTCCAGAATAAATGTAGAGCACTAAACTACTGGAGGGGGAGTATTACTTTTAGCCTTGATGTCTGACTGAAGTAATATCAGCTCTACATCAAAAGCAAAGCTACTAGTCCAGTTACTACCAGTCCTGTAGTCAAAGGTTACTGTGGTGTGGTAAGTACATTTAGCACAACGTATTATTCTAATCACCATTCTCATCAGTGGTGTACTGTGGAGCTTTTAACTACTGGAGCGCTACGTCACGAGCACGTTAACACTCTGCAGCTTTTGTATGAGGTGTGAACTGAATGTGTGAATCCTGGTCTTTATACTGCCTCCCCCTGGTCAGCCAGGGCGGCTGATGGAGGGGAAAGGAACTGGTTGGAATAACGTGTTCCTTCCACGCGCTACGTCTAACCAGGGAACCTCCCCCCTGTCAGGTAATAAGAAGCGGCTTGCTAGCTCTCATACATCGAAGGAGGCATGAGCTCGGCTCTAGGCTCTCCCTAGGCTGGCAGAGGGAGTGTAGCGCCGAGGATTACTTAGATAATTGGCACTGGGTGAAAAAATGAGTTACAAAATGGGTTAAAAAAAAGTGTGAACTGTTTGATCGATACGCAAGGTGGACCCACTCTCACGAGTAGGCATGTGCGGGCGCTCCACAACTAGTGGCGCTCCACCTCGCCCCACCTCCAGTACACCCCTAACTCTCACCAATGATACGACGGTTGAAGTAATCAGGCAGCATCCTCTCACAGACAGCCACTAGTAGCCAGAAGGCCTCCTCTTCTTTAGCGTAGAGTAGCAGAACGGATGTGAGAATATTCATGGCCTACAGTAGATAGGGGGGGGGAAATATATGGGCTATCAAAGATAGGTATATTAATAAACATCCAATATATCTATGGGATTAATCACCAACAAGCGAAGAATGTAGACATGTTCCAGCATTGTACCTGGCAGTAGCCAATTTTGGGGTTCCTGTAGGCATAGGCAGTAAGAACCCTGCGTAGAGCAGAGATTCCAGTGTCACTCTGAAAGGCAGGGTGCTCTGGCAGAGAGCGGTGCAAGTCTCTCTCTATCTCATCTGTAGCCAGTGTGCTTGTGCCCAGGGACTGCTCCACCAGGTCAGTGTAATAGCCTGGGTGAGTGGCCATGTCATTTACTGCACCTAAAAAAGACAACCCCCCAACACACAGACACTCTACTGTCAATCCAGAAGCTGTTTCCAGCTGACCATATTACTTAATAATTTATGTGATGCATTAAACTCACAATCACACAGTGTTCAATTATCAAGAGATAAAATATTTCTGCAATACCTGAGAAAAGCATCCATAGCTCTCCTCTCAACGCCTCTGGTACACCACGAACGATGAGGTCTCGTGTCTTTTTGGTAAAAAACATACTTGTGCCACGTCCATACTCGGAGAAGTGGATATTCCACGACTGCTCTTTCATCTTCTCTTTAAGCTGTCAAACAAAACACAAAAAGTGTTTTTCCCCACCCATCACAGAATTATAACGACTTAACATTAATTGTGTGCCTCAGATTTCCAATGGAAATAAAGTCTACTGGTGTTTACCAATTTGGGGTCGAGGTTTTCGACATCCTGAGGGTGGAACACAGTCATCAGGGCCTCAGTGCTGACTGCCTTACTGCTGTCCTTCTGCCCCACCATCAGGGTTAGTTCTTCTGGGTTGTCCTCCATGTGGTTGATGAGTGACTGACAAACCCCCTGCATGGATTGCAGCATAAAAATACAGTACACATCAAAGAGTGCTACAGGGATGATGTCATTTTGTAGGTCAACCAGAAAGTTACTGCCACCATGGGTTCCCATTAGTAGAGGCCTAACGCGTACCCTCTTATTTTTTTTTCTAGTTTCGATTTTTGGCATCCATAGGACCTCTAATATAGGGATTTTGATGATCCCAAGAAAAAAAGTGGTCCAAAGTGTGTTTTTTTCAATGTTTTATTACCCCTATGAGACCTGCAGGATTGCTGGCTGAAATGCCAGCGAGACTGTCTTTCGGAGACTGTAGCACGCTCAAATTTAGACGTAGCCCAAAGATAGAGATTCCATTTGATTCTAGACAACCTCAGGTTTCCAATGGGACCAACCTTGTCATGCTACCTTGTCGGGAAGGATTCAAAGTTAGACAACATTTTGTCGAGGGAAAAACGTCCATCACTGTTTTCCAAATGGTCCCCTGAGCTGTCACCTTGATATAAGTGAATTGAAATGGGTTACATGTATACCTACAAGCCTCCCCTGTACATAAATGCCACATTTATGCCAATCTCATGCAGTTTTGGGCAAGAATCATGCAGTTTATTGCATGCAGTACAAATATGTAATTTCCGCCTATTGTAAAAAGGAGACCACTTTACTGTATCTATAGCTGTATGAGACCACTGTACTGTATCTATAGCTGTATGAGACCACTGTACTGTATCTATAGCTGTATGAGACCAGTGTACTGTATTTATAGCTGTATGAGACCACTGTACTGTATCTATAGCTGAATGAGACCACTGTACTGTATCTATAGCTGTATGAGACCACTGTACTGCATCTATAGCTGTATGAGACCACTGTACTGCATCTATAGCTGTATGAGACCACTGTACTGTATCTATAGCTGTATGAGACCACTGTACTGCATCTATAGCTGTATGAGACCACTGTACTGCATCTATAGCTGTATGAGACCACTGTACTGTATCTATAGCTGTATGAGACCACTGTACTGTATCTATAGCTGCATGCATGAGACCACTGTACTGTATCTAGACCACTGTACTTCATCTCTTTCTATATGAGACCACTGCATCTATAGCTGCATGAGATCATGTACTGCATCTTGACCACTGTACTGCATCTATAGATCACTGTACTGAATCTATAAACCACTGTACTGCATATATATACCACTGTACTGTATATATAGACCACTGCACTGTATCTATAGCTGTATGAGACCACTGTACTACATCTGTAGACTACCTACTGTATCTATAGAATGCTGTAATGTATCTATAGACCACTCTAGTGCATCTGTAGACCCCTGTCGTGGTATGTAGACCATTGTAGTGCATTTGTAGCCCACTCTATTGCATCTGTAGACCACTCTAGTGCATCTGTAGACCACTCCAGTGCCTCTCTAGCCCACTCTAGTGCACCTGGCTGTAGACCACTCTATTGCATCTGTAGACCACTCTAGTGCACATGTAGACCACTCTAGTGCATCTGTAGCCCACTCTAGTGCACCTGTAGACCCCTCTAGTGCTTCTATAGACACATCTGGAGACCACTGTAGTGCATCTGTGGACCCCCCCCCCCCCCCATTGAGTTGTGTTGAGTTGAGATGCAGTATAGTGGTCTATAGATACAGTACAGTGGTCAATGTATGTGGTCTATAGATGGAGTACAGTAATCTATATATGCAGTACAGCGGTTTAGATTCAGTATAGTGGGATATAGATGCAGACAGTGGTCTCATGCAGCTATAGATACAGTACAGTGGTCTCATGCAGCTATAGATACAGTACAGTGGTCTCATGCAGCTATAGATACAGTGGTCTCATGCATGCAGCTATAGATACAGTACAGTGGTCTCATGCAGCTATAGATACAGTACAGTGGTCTCATGCAGCTATAGATACAGTACAGTGGTCTCATGCAGCTATAGATACAGTACAGTGGTCTCATGCAGCTATAGATACAGTGGTCTCATGCATGCCGCTATAGATACAGTACAGTGGTCTCATACGGCTATAGATACAGTACAGTGGTCTCATACAGCTATAGATACAGTACAGTGGTCTCATACAGCTATAGGTGCAGTACAGTGGTCTCATACAGCTATAGATACAGTACAGTGGTCTCATGCAGCTATAGATACAGTACAGTGGTCTCATGCAGCTATAGATACAGTAAAGTGGTCTCCTTTTTACAATAGGCGGAAATTACATATTTGTACTGCATGCAATAAACTGCATGATTCTTGCCCAAAACTGCATGAGATTGGCATAAATGTGGCATTTATGTACAGGGGAGGCTTGTAGGTATACATGTAACCAATTTCAATTCACTTATATCAAGGTGACAGCTCAGGGGACCATTTGGAAAATAGTGATGGCCGTTTTTCCCTCGACAAAATGTTGTCTAAATTTGAATCATTAGGTATTTAGCCCCCTTAGCGACAAGGTAGCATGACAAGGTTGGTCCCATTGGAAACCTGAGGTTGTCTAGAGTCAAATGATATCTCTATCTTTGGGCTACGTCTAAATTTGAGCGTGCCACAGTCTCCGAAAGACAGTCTCGCCGGCGTTTCAGCCAGCAATCCTGCAGGTCTCATAGGGGTAATAAAACATTGAAAAAAACACACTTTGGACCACTTTTTTTCTTGGGATCATCTAAATCCCTATATTAGAGGTCTTATGGATGCCAAAAATCAAAACTAGAAAAAAAAGAGGGTGCGCGTGGACCCCTCCTAGGGCCTCTACTACATTGCACATTTCCAATTGAGCTTTTGGAGGAATTAATACAATAAGCTCTGTAGCAAACAAAAGGTTTATGGTATTCACATGTTTTGTTGAACAAGATAATCTACATAAATCAACACACTTTTTATAACTTTTTTATAATTATGAGTATTAAAAAGCACATAACATAACAGCTTAAAGATTCTGGTCGCAATATTAATGGCCGTAAAATATGTCATAGAATAAAACGTCAAACTGGAACTGGAAACACATGAAGATGTCATGTGTTTCTACTTCAAATCAGCTGCCGAGCCAATTAAACACAACTATGGTCAGTGACAGTGACATGGGAATACAGTACAAAGGGGAATTGGGAATCAGCATATAACGAACAAATTGGGAGAACAAGGGAAAAAGATTGCATAACAACAACAAAGGGACGATGAACAGATACATCCTGTAAACCAGGGAAAGTTACCCCAGCTTGTGCAAGGTGCTGAGGGCTTGCAGTCATCCCGCACCTGCTACGGATTGAGTTGGCAAGCCGCTCATAGTCCCGGACCTCTGAGAAACGCAGTGCTCTCTTACCCCGCACACACACTGTCAACGCCCTGCTGCTGCTGTCTGGCTTCTCCACACTTATGATCTGCAAGAGGCCATTGTTCAACAACACAAAATAAATAAGACTTCATTACAAAAAACAAGATAATGTTCAACTCCTGTTAACAGCCCAGCTGTCTATTTGTTTCAATATAAAACACCATGAATGTATTAGAGACAAGCTGCAATCAGAGATTTGAGGTTTGACAGGCGTATGCTGTATTGTAACGATGCACTGTGCTTTGCTTTACCTCTCGCATGGGAATAATAACGTGGCACTGGCTCCCATCCTGACTTGCAAAACACAAGTAGCTCTCAGAGACACAGATCTTGCCGAGTGTGTTGAAATGGCTGAAGGGGACCCACAGGAAGCTCTCATATACCTCTAACAGATTCTCCTCCTTAGGAAGTCTGAAAAATGCCCGGAACTGCTCGCTCCTAGCATGAGTCTCCAGGCCTCTGGGGGAGAGCAAAGCAAATGGAACGTCAGAGAGTGAACTGTAAAGAGCATTCTCTAGTATCCTAGTCCTCTCACACTCACAGTCAATCAAAATTGCCAGATATTGATGACTAATTTTAAAAAATGGCTTGCATTTTCAGGTTGCTTCAAGTTAGCTCATGAAGCAGTAGTTTGAAAAATAATTCTGCTCCACCTTGATGTTGCAAAAATAACCATGGCAACGCACATCACAATTTTCAAATTCATGAATTAGAAAAGTGTATTTTTGAGTTTGAAGTTCAATGGACTTACTGTGTATAGGAGGGTGGTGTGTATGATCAAATGAAAATGAAATATCTAAATATTAAATCATGCAACTTGTCTGGGGTGCACACAAAAGCACTAACTTGTTTTGGCTTTTTCAGCACCCTCTGATGGACAAATGTGTGGACAGTGTGACGCATACAAATACTAGTACATACTGCACATACAAATGGACTGACAGACAGACAGATTACAACACTTTCACATCACTTCGCCGCTCAACAAAATATATCTCTTACCCCTTTATCGAAATGTTTTGACACTAATTTTTATAGTCTTAAATCTCCTAAATGAAAACTCCACTCAATGGGTACTCCAGACAGATTAAAGCAGACATACCAGATTACTAGATCTTCTGATTCTATGTAGACTTGGACTGAGTTTACCACCAACCACCATTACTAATAGGATAATGTAACACAGTGCAGTGCAGTCAGTGTGACAGTCAGTACCTCTTGGTAATCTGAAGAGGGTCAGAGAGGGCTGGTTCTCGTTGGAATGTCTCTTTATCAAAAAGACGCTTGATGGAGTAGTCAGCCAACTGTTCCATGATAAGGAAAGTTTCATTAAGGTGCAGCAACATGGAGAAATAGTGATCCTCGCCATGAGCCAGAACATGGATGCTCTCAGTGAGAATGACATTAGTGGTTTTCTCCAGCCTCCACACCTCATCCCAGGAGATGATCAGTTTCACTGAGGAATCACAATCATCATCATCATCATACATGATCATCCTATCACAACATAGTTAAAGCATTGTTCTTAAAGTTGCATGTTAGTGTAAATTAAAACCAAACAAAAACATCATTACTTAATATGTTCTCTAAAAAAAAAACATCCAACAGACAGACAACACTTTACTGTGTACCTTTACAGTGTGACAGTCTCTACCATTATCTGCTAGTTCACTGCTCCCAGAAGACAAGGGCAGTGCTCTGATATCTAATGATTTTGACAGGTCAATACTGAAATTTTTTAACATACCATCCTTCACAAAATGCATGTGCATCAGGAGCACTGACTGAGATCCGGCTAAATTATTTCTGTGAGTCTGTCCAAAATGTTTATCCTAAACAAGATATCTAAAAAAAGAAATACTGACTGGATTGCCAAGGGAAACATAGTTGTGCACCTTCATGCACCCCAGAGGATGAACTCTATTTATTTTATTAACCATGGCCTTTCCTCTAGCACCACTCTTAGGCCAAAATGTATCCTTGGACTCAAGCCATCTCAAAATCTAATTGTCGGATTACCATAAAACAAGCCTTTGCTTAACATATCACAACGAAATTAAATGTTATCTTGAAACATCAAAGTCTATAGTGTTGAATCTTTTACCCATACGCACCTACTGTACATAAGGAACATAATGTGCTGTAAACAAATCCCCAGTGTCAGTAAAGCACATTGTAGGTATTACTTACCTTCAGATCCGAGCAGATAGGAATAGAAGCAGAGGAAGTTTGTGCTCAGGTACAGCCAGCCCTGGCAGGGGACCCTGCCCCTCCAGTAGCTGCAGGAGTAGTAGGTGACCAGCTTCTCCTTCTGAGGAAGTTCAAACCACTTCTCAAACCTTAAAAGAGCTTCTCGAAACTTCTCTGGGTCATCCTCCTGCACCAGTGATACCTTCCCTTCTTCAGCAATGAGACCCTACAAAAAGGCAGACAATGGTCACTGCTGGTTGGAGCATTCATTGACTGAAGCATCTCCAAATGTATTGAGAAAACTATATATTCCTGCACTTTATGAATGAACTTGTATAAAATCACAGACAAAACATTCCCCCTCAATAAAAAGAGCTGTGCTGCCTGACCAGATTCCCTTTAGTAGTGTGATTCATTGGTGATTTCTTACTCTGATTTTGCCCTGCACAAAACTGGTGATGTCATCACTACAGTCGAAGACAGAGAGCGTTCTCATGATGTTCTGCTGCAGCCATTGCCAGTGCTGGACGATCTCCTCTTTGGTTGCAGCTAAGCCAACAACAACAACAATAGCAGCATCAGCAACAAACATAAACGTCTGATATATGCTTTTTTTTTTGGGGGGGGGGGGCTTCAATGCAAATGAGGTAAAAGTAAAACACTTCATACCACATGCTATTGACCAATACACTTGTGAGTCCGGTGTGTGGTGTAGAATCCGAAAGGGAGCAACCTTGGATGTAGAATCCAACACAGTATCCAGAGTTCCCACAAGAAGACCTGTGAATGCAAGCAACTTAACCCCATTAATACAACCAATGGTGACAGATATGAACACTTGACAAATCTATTCATGAAGCTATGATTAATGATGCTCTCTTTTTAAAGAAATCATACATCATCGCTGTGAGGACATGATATTCCCAGGGTCCATGGCAGTGCCCGATGCCCATGACATCTAATATTATTATCTCTGACATGTCCTCTATGAATTATTAACAAGGTCAAAAACACACTCAGACCCAGCATCAGCACACAGGCCCGCTTGGCTTGACACAGCTCTCCAGATGTTGTCCCAGTAAATCGCCACATATTTTATATACAGCAAAGCAAACACATTGCATATTCATGAAGGTGAAATCCCAGTAGCACTACAAGGGAGAGATTCAAACAGGATACTTCAGACATGCAGGGGTCTTTGTCGGAGAGGGGTTCAAGTGCAACCTTCGATGTAATGTCAAGCAGTGATTAACCTCCACCATCATTAGACTGCCCACATAAGGCTGCAATTATTTCATCTACAAACCCATTCATTAGGATGGTGGTGACACTCTGGAAAGGAACCTACTAAGCTGGGCCATCTAGTGGGAATGCCAGTAGCACTGCTTGAACTCTGTCAAATTACTAATACATCTGGATGTCAATCAAAGTTTAGAATATAAAGTATAGAAGTTGGGTATGTCATTAATGGCCCCACAGCTCAGTAGCCTAAACACAGAGCAGCAAAATTAGATGGAAATGTTAACTTAACAAGAGTTACTACAGGGGGTAAGGGCCAAATCTTTGTGTGATTTTTACATTAACCACTTCCACCCAGCATCCCTATTCTGAGGAGAACCTTAGCCAAAAATAGCAGATCTAGAAGCGCACAACGCCTCATGCTGGCTTGTAGATCTGCTATTTTTGACAAAGAGGTTTGGTGTAGAGGGGAAAAAAGAGCAGACCAAGTACAGAGTGAAAGGTCAAGTTTACTTAGTATTGACGGTTTAAGTGGTTAAATGTCTGAAAACACACATTAATATGAATCCAACATACACTGATGACAGTGCTGTCATACAAGTCTATGAAGCCATCTATGAAATCTATGAAAAAAGTTATATTTTATACAATGTATAATGGGGGTCCCTGCTTCATCTCTCTCTCAGCTAAGGGGTCCTTGGCCTGAAAAACGTTATAGACCTAATGTTTGGTAACTTGAGATGAGTCCTAATTTCACCAATCCTGTTACCTGTTGCAATCAGTCCATTCCAGCACACATCGTTCATGGCACAATAACCCAGATTATGAAATTCATTTGACCACGTCTGCATTTATTTATAGGTCATACGATGGGTCGGCAATGCAACATCTGCTTGGTAAAAGCTACTGAGTAAGTAGTGAAAACATGACGTTACCTGTCAAACCGCCTGCACCTTCACCATACCCTCGTCTCCTTTGCAATATGAAATAATCATTATTATTCTCAGTGACCCATAATTTAAACGCGTTTTTAAGCAATATTTCCTCGGGTTTAAGCCACATACTTCCAATGTCATTGATCAAGTCGATCAAACGGAATTACCACGAACCCATAATGTCTCATGTAACATTAGCTAACATAACATTACACCCCAGACTATTTTGTTTGTGACTAGATGGATCCCTCCCTTTCCCACGTCGACACGAAACGTTGCAAAAGTCAATGTTACAAGGCATGCTGGGATTGTAGTTTGTTTTATGATAGCGCCCTCTCATAGGACACACGGGCGCCTACAAATTCACGCCCACAGAGAGAGACAGCGCAACCACCCAGGGTAAGGGAGAACGGTGTACTGCAGGCCAGCCATAGAAGCCACTGAAATTCAACTCAACTGTAGTTTAGCCCACTTTTAAAATAATCCTACATGAACTGGAGACGATATATATTTGAATAAAAATATGTCTCCAAATGTATGGAGTGTCTTTGTCAACATATGAACATATCTTCTTGTTTTTTCAATAGATGATGTGTTTCACATTTCATTTGATTTGCCACTTGATTTACCCACATAATGTTAACAGAGCATAGGGGAGACGGCAGATGGCATTTCAGTGACAATTTCCCGACTGACTTTGTTCATGTCTATATGTATTGCCACAGCAAGTGTCAAAATATAATAAAAACAGTTTAAGAAAATGGGGAAAGTATATACAGTTGGAGGGGGTACAGCGCAATGGGTTAAACAGATTGCGTCACATTGCGTCGTTATATACATGTTACAGTGTATATATACAGGGTACAACGCTGTATACAGTATGTGTGTGTGTGTGTGTGTGTGTGTGTGTGTGTGTGTGTGTGTGTGTGTGTGTGTGTGTGTGTGTGTGTGTGTGTGTGTGTGTGTGTGTGTGTGTGTGTGTTGTTCTTTTTTTGTGGACAGAATGTTTAACATATTTTATATATATATATATATATATATATATATTATAGATATAGATATAGATATTTAAAGACAGCAAATCTACTTTATGATGGTTTGATACTTTAGTGTATTAAAACTAATATCAAAGGATTCATGCATTTCTTTCTGTGTATATGGACAACAATCAATAGCGTTGGGTTGTTAGACCCAGGCGTCTGTACATAGGTTAATTGTGCAGAAATCCCTCACAGGGTCCACCTAGTTACACCTGCACACTCCCAGAGTTAAACCATCCATCAAGAGGAGGACCCCACCTTGCAGAATGATGTAGATAATTCATTTCAATGTGTGAATAAAGATGAGAGTTGGGTGTTTCATCTTGTGTTGGGTCTGCGTCTGAGCTTCAGGACAAAGAAGGGGATGTAAGCAGTGAATGGAACTCCAGCAGTCTATGGTCTCTTTTCATTTTGGCGTGTTCCAAAAGAGTATCCATCAGCTCCTGGTCATTTTTGGCATGAAGGTGTCTTAGGAGGTACCACCTTGCCACCTGGCCCACTGACACAGGGCAGTCCTGGGAGGACATGTACACCAGGCGCTCTAGCAGACACCTGGTTTCCTTAGCGGCCATCTTGGTGGTAAACTGGAGCAGAGCCTGGAAGAGGACCACCACAGGGGAGGATCCCAACTTCAGCACCTCAGTGGTGGCCTCAAGCACCAAGTCCTTCCAGTCATTACCAAGAACACCAGCCATGCAGGGTCTCAGGGCCAGCAGAGCCAGTCTGAGCAGGCTGGATATCTGGCTACTGTGCACACCCAGCTGCAAGGCCAGCTGCAGACTCTGTCTGTAAGCCATCACAGCTTGGAACAGAAGTCCCTGGTTACGATAAACCTCTGCAAACCAATGCCAAGCTCCTAGCTGGTTGGGGTTAGCCATGACGGTGCTACTGAGCTGTTCCAGTACAGCCTCTGGTAGTGCAGTACCACCACCTTCAGCCATGAGGAGGCGCTGACACTGCACCTGTCTGAGCAACAGCACTACTGCTGGATGTTCTGGAGACACATTCAGCACCTGTGAGCAGAGGGCCTCAGCTTGGTCAAGCTGCCCTCCCAAGGTGAGACCTGTCACTGCCTGTTGCAGTACCCAGCCTTCCAGAGCCTGTGCCAGGGGGCGCTCCAACTGTTCCACATCACGCACTTTCTCAGAGACCACTGACATCAGGGTTAGCTCCAGTCCTTTTCTGTAAGGAGCAGAGCCGTAGAGGAAACAGCAAGTGTTTTCTGTGTGACAGGCAGCCATTAATCCCGCCCACACTGCAGGGTCATCAGGACGGATCAGCACAGCTCTCTGCATGGTTTTCAGTGCATTCCTGTGCCTGTCTTCTCCAGAGTGTCTCCCACTGGCCAGCTGGTTTACGCCACTGTATAACAATGCTCCCTTTCCCTGAGTAATACTGGAAAGACAGGCCACATGGCCGGCCATCGCTCCACCATTAGCTTTCCCGGGGCAGTACTTTGGGACCAGCCTGGACAGGAGGGCCCATAGAGATGGGTTGCCTGGATTGCTATGTACGGCTCTGGCTGCCTCCCTCTGCACAGCACTGTAGTTACCTTGTAGGACCAACAGGGCACAGGTGAGCAGACATCGCTGCTCCACAGCATCTCCTGTGGCCATTCCCAGTTTCAGCAGCTCTGTTAGAGCAGCAGTGGCTAGTGTAGCATCATGATGGACCAAACCCAGGGAGCAGAGGCACAGTAGAGACTCTGGGATAGGCTCCTTTAACATGGAGCATTTGAAGAGCAGGGTTTTAGCAGCGTCCAGGTTACCCTGTCTGTGCTGCAGCAGCGCCAGGGCTGTCAAGACGTATGCCTTCTCCTTCTCACTGGACGCCACCACCAGGGCACGCTCATACGCATCAGTGCTTTGTGGGATGAGCCCTGCCCTACAGAAGGCCAGAGCCAGGCCAGTCAGATCACAGAGGTCCTGCAGTGGCGTCGAAGAGTACACACGCACCGCATCTTCCCATTGACCCGAGGTGCATAATGCACGACCATAGCTGCCCATAGCAAAAGACAGTTTTTCTGAAGGAGACGTTGATTGAAGCAGTTCCACAGCCCTCTGGTAGGCCCGCACAGCCTGCATCTTCAGCTGCAGATGTTCGTTTAGGTATCCCAGCATAATGAAGGAATCAGGATCACACTGGATCCTCTCTGTGTACTTGCTGAGAGCCACCTGAACTGAGGCGACAGCGTTCATCTGGACAATATTGTAGCGATACAGCTCAGAGTCTCTGTTGCTCTTGTCAAGCAGAGTAGAGCACACCCAGTAGGCATAGCCTTTCACTCCCTCTGCATGTGTGCTTAGCTCCGTGGTGTGCCTAAAGAGATCCATGGTGTCATGGTTTCCCACTGTCTCTGCTATCAGGGCCTGTCCAATCCAGCAATTGACATAAAGGGGCTCCAAGGACTGGGAAATCTTGAAGGCCTCATGTGAAAGCGCAATATTTTTCTTCTTCAGATACAGGGCACCAAGATTTGTCCAGGCAACAACATTATTAGCCTCTGCTTGAATGGATTTGATGAAGCAATGTTGAGCCAGGGAAAGGTTTTCAACTCCTTTGTTCATGGCAATCACTCCAAAAGCATTCCAATAGCTGTGGTTCCCATTGTCCATCTTAATTGCCTTTTTCACACACTGTTGGGCCTTCTCCAGGAGAAAGCTGCCCTCCTCCTCTGCAGGGCAGGATATGTTGGCCTGGTGGTAGTAGATTAGCCCCAGGGCATACCAAAGGCTGGCAGCCTCAGGCATTAACTTCAGGGCACGGCCATAAAACCTCTCCCCAACTTTGAGTGTCTGGGCCTGGTTAAGACTGTGGCTCTGGGTGGTGGGTTCTAAACCAGCCAACGGTCCAGGCACCAGAACTTGGGCTCTGTTTGGGGACATGGTTCCAACGGTGGTGCAGGCATCTCCAAGCAGCTTCCACAAACAGGACAGGTCTGGACGAAGTTCCACTGCTCTGAAGAGGTTTTTTAAAGCCTGTTGGATGAGGTCAATCGCCCGTCCATCTCTGCAATCTTCCATCATACCTTTAGCCAGTTCCAGCAGACACTCCCCTAGACCTTTTAAAGCAGGGACATAGTCCTCCCGTGCTGTGATCTGCAGGTACTCTGCAGCAGCCTCTTTGAATTTGCCCATGGTCTGTTTGATTGCAGCTGCCTGGTAGACACTGTAGATGGAGGAAGGGTGGAGCTGGTGGGCCTTGCCAAAGGCCTTCATGGCTGCCGTGAAGCTCCTGCGGTTCAGGTAGGCTTCACCCAAACACTCCCAACACACCCAGTCCTCTGGGTCGGCCCTCAGAGCTGCCTGCAGGTCGGCGATGGCCTGCGGATGCTGTCCAACCTTTAGGTGGTAAAGGCCACTTCTCATCCAAGCCCACTTGGACGAGCCTGGAGAGGCTTTCTGTAACACTGACTGAAGCATTGCCAAGGCAGTGTCCATGTCCCCTTGCTCCATACAGAGGTCCACAGAGGCAGCCCCTGACTCAGCATCGCTGTTGTCCAATTCAAAGGCCTTCTTATAGCAGCCTTGTGCTCGGCCACGGTCCTTAGCCACCTCGCGGTAGTAATGTCCCAGGTAGCGGAACACAGAACCAAGGTGGGGGTCCTGCTTCGCTGCCTTCATCAAGTGCATGTGGGCCTTGGTCCTGTCTTGACGAGTTTCTTCTCCCATGTCCCAGAAGAGCTGTCCCAGGAGGAAATAGTATTCCCCACAATCTGGGCCCTGGGCTGCTGCCTGAATGAAACTCTGCTCTGCCAATTGATGCTGATTCTGGGCTAACTGGGCAAGTCCTCTTAGCGCCAAGCCCTGAGCCAAATTAGGGTCAGATCCTAGCAGCTCAGATGATACCTGGAGGGCACGGTCCACCTGTCCTTTGATCAGATACGCTCTTCCTTTAAAGGCCATCAGAACAGAATCATATTTAGCACCTGGGATCTCTGTGAGTATCTCCAGAGCCTGGTCTGCAGCCTTCTCATTCATGCTCCTCACCAAGGCCTCGAGCCTCAGCCTCAGGAGGCTGACCCTCAGTTTCTCATCTCCAGACATACACAAAGTCAGACCTTGGGCGCAGGATGTGGCACAGTCTGAGTAACTGTGCATTCTGAGCTGGGCCAGAGCCAGGCTGTACCAGCCTGTACTGGAACCTATTTGTTTTAACCCTTGTGCCAGCTTCTTAATGGCATCTAGATATTTGCCCTCCTGCAGAGCTTTGGTACCCAGACCTAGATGACCTAAACCACTGTCTGGGACCATTTCCAGGAGCCGGGCAAAACAGTGGCTTGAGTCCTCACTGAGGACACCTGTTTTGAGATAGTTAGAGCAGAGGACCTCCAGAGGATAACTCAGAGTTGGATAGAGGGACAGCATGTACTCACACACCTCTTTCATTTTGGCCTCTTCGTGTGACAGTTTTGATAGACATTTGACAAAGTCAGCTGAGAGCTTCCTGTGGTCCTCTCCTGGCACAGGTTCGGTGAGAACAATAGCCCTTTCAAAGGCTGTGATTAGATGTTGTTGAGTTTCATTGTCCGGCTCCTCAGAATCGGTGCTGTCTGAGAGCAGACAGATTATCTGCTTCCATAGGTCCAGCCTCCTCCTCCTTCAGTTCAATACGTCGTAGGCAGACTTTAGCCAACTTTAAATATTCTTTGTCTGACTGATAGATGTCTGACAATTTTTTTATCACGTCATAACATTTGTTTTTGTCTGAGCTGGCATACAGCTCACTAAGTTTCTGGTAGATGTCAGGTAGGTCTGCTTTGAAATCCCACTGGTTAGTCTTCTCGTACAGATTGGCCAACCCCTGCCATGCCAGTACCTGTTCAGGTTCCAGTTCAACAGCCTTCCTGTACGCAGTCTGAGCCTGGTCTGGCTGGTCCAGCTCACTTGCCGCCAAGCCGATGAACACCCACGCATTATAATTGTTCTTCTCAAGGTTCAAAACAGCTTTGCAGTGTTTAAGAGCCTCTTTGAATTCTTTGTTTTTAATGGCCTCTCTGGCACTCTTTAGTGCTGTTTTCAATTCTTTATTAGACATCCTGTGGTGATGTTGTTACATCGGCAGCCCAATTAATAAAGAAACTGTGTGCATTGGAAACTTGTGTTTTGTAATGCCTGTTCTCTGCGTGCGTGCATGTATGTATGTGTCGGTGTCCTGTTCATGCCCATATATGGAGATCCCCACACACTCCCAAGTTGGTGAGTCATCAATTGTTCCAGAGTAGACCGGTCTAGTCTATATATCTATATATTATCCTATATTAATATATACTGCCCCGTCACTATGACTCAGACATAACCATATATAGAGTTCCCACTGCAGCTACACCCAAATATGGTGTGTGTCATGCTGACAGCATGACATCAGACTAAAAAAAGAACCAAACAAACCTTGCGTCAAGAGTCGGATCGGCGGTGCGACGTAGGTGTGAATCACTGCATGTCTGTCTGTCCCCTCCCCTGCATATCTCTAGAAAATAAATGTCCGACCGATCGACTTGTGTGTATCGCAGAGGATCTGAGGGAGTGATGGGCCGGGTGAGAAGTCAGCCAGATCGGTGGTTGTCCAGAAATATGTATAAATACGCAATCTGTGTACCAGCCTGTATGTGTCTGTGTCCCTTCATGCCCATATGGAGATCCCTGATGTCATCAATATGACGTCATCTATTAATGTGCAAAATCTGTCTGTCTGTGTGTGTCCCCGCACATCTCGGGCATCAAGATTCACAGAGCCTGATGACACATACAGCTACGACGTGACGCTCACTGATGGATCAAATCTCAAATCACCTGGTGCACACACATGTTCTTCGGAGTGGAATTGATATTAACATCACTGACTGCTCCTTTGTTTACAACGAAAGGAGACTGGGCTATGGCTACATTTGCATCACAAAGGTCAGAATTTGTGGTTCAAAGGGTTCTGCTGTACTACCAACTGTAAGGAATGTGAATTCCCTCCCTGTGTTGGTCAGGGATGGCATCGGAAATATAATGGCACTGCAAAACGACATGCCCCTTCAGGTGAGCCGAAAACATTACCTCTCTCTCTGGAATAATGAGTATTCTGTAGCAGCATAATGGAATTCACATGGCCCTCCATCTGATGTGGTGCTGGAGTGGACGGTGAGAACACTTTGCTCTCATGTTTGCATATCCATCTTATATCCTATATTTTATTTTTGAGCAGGGCATTACGGATTCATTTTGTGAGATGCAAACAAACTAAAATATATAAACCATATAACACTTGGCTTCTCAACTGTATTGACCTTTGTTGTTTGATATTGTACTTAAACTTGTAAACACATTTGGTTCACTGTATTTAGGGGGAACCTCATTTTTGTTTTTATGTTGTGTTTTTCCTTCAACAGTGTCTAAAATTACCCTTGTGTGTGACATTGAGTACTCTTTAGGAAACTAGAGCTAGTTAGAATAATACAAAAATCCAGATTACTATCGAAAGTCTGGACTCGAGATCGATTATTACCCATATCAGGTGAGTTGCAGAATATCAAGAGTATTTCATTTTCATTGAAGATCTATGTGATTTGGTAAACAGTTGCCAAAAGACTCTTTTAGGCCTATGTTGTATGGAGAATTTGGATTTCACTTTGTGCTTTTTTATATTACACGCATACTTTGAAGTTGCAGACCAGAGTGGCGTAATGTCTTTTGTTTTATGGAATGAGCTTTGTCCACAGTGGTACCAGAGACTGAATGTAGGAACAGTGTTGTACTTCCAAAGCTATACCCCCTTCTAAAAGGTCCCGGCCTCAAATGGACCACCACAGAATGAAGACATTTAACTCAGTAGGTATGTCACTGAGAAATCACAGGCTTTCACTCGCAAGTTTGTACTAAAATATATGCACAAACCTTCCACAAGGTACTATGTTTGTTGGGTTTCTGACAGTTGAACTTTGTTCACTCCCCCACCCAGCACAACATGCAATTCGCTGTCTTTATGTTTGCAGAGATCTGTCTGAATCCTCGGAGCCCAGCTGCAGTTATTACTGTAGTCTCGCCAAAATGTGTACCATCTCGATGGGGATTGCCTGTGGTTGCCTACCAATTTACCACCAGGTAATTAATTATGAGTCCCCCTCTCATCCCATTATACCCTTTTGTGTCACCCATTCCTTTGTATGCAGTACAGTATGTCTCAAAACATTGTACAATGCGCTGCAGTCAAATAAAATTGTCATTTAGAATGACATTTAACATTGAGTACATTTCTGAAGAGCAGACAGTGCAGCCCTGCTTTTTGCCATAATTGGAAAACATAATAACAAAATGGCGTTTATCTTCTGCAAGAACAGGAACATTAAGTGGGATTCACTCTGTGTGTATGTGTGTGTGTGTGTGTGTGTGTGTGTGTGTGTGTGTGTGTGTGTGTGTGTGTGTGTGTGTGTGTGTGTGTGTGTGTGTGTGTGTGTGTGCGCACGTGCGTGCGTGCGTGCGTGCGTGCGTGCGTGCGTGTGTGCTTGCGCGTGCGTGTGTGTGCGCGTGCGTGCGTGTGCATGTTTGTGTGTACTGTGTACTTCCTCCTCACTATGTCTGCTTCTTAAAGGTCAGACTTGGACAATTTGGCCAAATCGGTTTGGTAACATTTTGTGAGTGAAGAATAAAGGAAACAAGGGTAAGAATTGCTGTTAATATTTCCATCCCTTAAATGAAAGATCCAAGATTTTCAAAGGCTTATCCTATCCATTACTATGCTTACTACTCATTGGACATTTGCTTTAAACCAATTTCCTACAAATGCCACAAATGATTGCTTAACTGTTGTGCTTTTTCTTCTCATGATTGCTGTATTCTTTAGTGTCATTCTCTACTCACTTACAGTAGCACAGTAGCTAAAATGTATTCTACTGTACTTTGTCTCAAACAAAAACTCTTGCTTGAAGAGAGAGAGAGAGAGAGAGAAACGGAATAGATTGAAGAGAAAGAGAGAGAGAGAGAGAAACGGAATAGATTGAAGAGAAAGAGAGAGAGAGAGAGAGAAACGGAATAGATTGAAGAGAAAGAGAGAGAGAGAGAGAAACGGAATAGATTGAAGAGAAAGAGAGAGAGAGAGAGAGAAACAGAATAGATTGAAGAGAAAGAGAGAGAGAGAGAGAGAGAGAGAGAGAATCGGAATAGATTGAAGAGAAAGAGAGAGAGAGAGAGAATCGGAATAGATTGAAGAGAGAGAGAGAGAGAGAGACTTGGAAACGGAATAGATTGAAGAGAGAGAGAGAGCGAGAGAGACATGGAAACGGAATAGATTGAAGAGAGAGAGAGAGAGCGAGAGAGACATGGAAACGGAATAGATTGAAGAGAGAGAGAGACATGGAAACGGAATAGATTGAAGAGAGAGAGAGAGAGAGACATGGAAACATAATAGACTGAAGAGAGAGAGAGATGGAAGCAGAACGGATTGAATGGACATCTCAGCCTATTGCCATTAACAGGAATCGAACCCTCAACCTTCGGATTGACAGGCTGCAACACTACCTATAGTGCTATAGCTTTGTCTAGGCTGAGGTTGTCTGTTGAAGATAAAATTGAACCAGTGAAAGCAGCCGATCTACAAGCTCAGAAACACGTTGCTATCTGAAAAGTTTTGAGATTGTAGATCGGCTATTTTCAGAATGAAGTATGTCATACATTGAAAAGACATACTCTCAAATAAGCATTTCAGGTTATCTTTAACAATTGCACTTGCATTAATTGACACAAGTAAGACGCGCGAACGCTGGAAGCGAACGCAGATTGACTGAGGCTGCTATATTTCAACCACACTGTAGTAGTGCACTCTGCCGCACTCTGCCGGCTGTATACAGGCAGTGCAGCTGCTGGCATTTCAGCACGGAGTTTCGAGTCACATGGGGGCGCGAGCCAATGAGAGCGTGAACACACGCTGTATACAGGCAGAGCAGCTGCTGGCATTTCAGCACGGAGTTTCGAGTCACATGGGGGCGCGAGCCAATGAGAGCGTGAACACACACGGAAAGACCATAAATAAGGGACAGACACACACACACACAACCCAAGCACGTGATATAGTAAGCTCCACTTGGTCGGAGGCCTCCTTCCGCTTTCGCAACAATCATGTTGTGTGCAATGCAACTTAAATGAAGTCTGCATCAAGTGAGGCTTGAACTGGCAACCTTGAGGTTTTAAGGCACACACTTAAGCGAGAAGCCATTGGAACAACAGACCTGACCTGGTGAATGAGAGAGAGAGAGAGAGAGAGAGAGAGAGAGAGAGAGAGAGAGAGAGAGAGAGAGAGAGAGAGAGAGAGAGAGAGAGAGAGAGAGAGAGAGACGGAATAGATTGAAGAGAGAGAGAGACGGAAACGGAATAGATTGAAGAGAGAGAGAGAGACAGACACGGAAACGGAATAGATTGAAGAGAGAGAGAGAGACACGGAAACGGAATAGATTGAAGAGAGAGAGAGAGACACGGAAACGGAATAGATTGAAGAGAGAGAGAGATGGAAGCAGAATGGATTGATTGGACATCTCAACCTATTGCCATTAACAAGAATCGAACCATCAACCTTCGAATTGACAGGCTGCAACACTACCTATAGTGCTATAGCTTTGTCCAGGATGAGGTTGTCTGTTGAAGATAAAAGTGAACCAGTGAAAGCAGCCGATCTACAAGCTCAGAAAGAACGTTGCTATCTGAAAGGTTTTGAGATTGTAGATCGGCTATTTTCAGAATGAAGTATGTCATACATACTTCATACCCTCTCAAATAAGCATTTCAGGTTATCTTTATCAATTGCATATGTATTAATTGACACAATTACTGGTAGTGTCTGTTGATATTTATAAGTATTTCCGTCCATTATGAACCAAGCCTCTGTGTCCCGAACTACTCTAGATCACTGGTTCACAAACCATTTACCAATAAAGGCATTTTTGTGTCTCCTCGGAACGAAAACTAGTGAAAGTAGCCGATCTACAAGCTCACAAAACGTTGCTATCTGAAAAGTTGTGAGATTGTAGATCGGCTATTTTCACAATGAAGTTTGTCATACATTGCAAAAACATACTCTCTCCAAGAAGCATTTCATGTTACCTTTAACAGTTGCACATGCATTAATTGAGAGAGAGAGACATGGAAACATAATAGATTGAAGAGAGAGAGAGATGGAAGCAGAATGGATTGATTGGACATCTCAACCTATTGCCATTAACAGGACTCAAACCCTCAACCTTCGGATTGACATGCTGCAACACTACCTATAGTGCTATAGCTTTGACCAGGCTGAGGTTGTCTGTTGAAGATAAAACTGAACCAGTGAAAGCAGCCGATCTACAAGCTCAGAAACACGTTGCTATCTGAAAGGTTTTGAGATTGTAGATCGGCTATTTTCAGAATGAAGTATGTCATACATTGCAGAAAGATGGAAGCAGAATGGATTGATTGGACGTGTCAACCTATTGCCATTAACAGGAATCGAACACTCAACCTTTGGATTGACAGGCTGCAACACTACCTATAGTGCTATAGCTTTGACCAGGCTGAGGTTGTCTGTTGAAGATAAAACTGAACCAGTGAAAGCAGCCGATCTACAAGCTCAGAAACACGTTGCTATCTGAAAAGTTTTGAGATTGTAGATCGGCTATTTTCAGAATGAAGTATGTCATACATTGCAAAAACAGACCTTCTCAGATAAGCATTTCATGTTATCTTTATCAATTGCATATGTATTCATTAATACAGTCTTGTTGTTTGCAATGCACTTTAAATGAAGTCTCCACCAAGTGAGGCTTGAACCGGCAACCTTGATGTTGTGAAACATTCACTTAAGCGGGAAGCCATTGGACCAACAGACCTGATACAGTGAAAACGGAGGTCAGACAGATGATACCATTTCACGCAAATAACTGAAAAATCCTGGGTTTAAGTGTTTTTCAAACTGCTCAAAATTGCGGACAATCTAAGGGCGGAGAGAGAGACATGGAAACGGAATAGATTGAAGAGAGAGACATGGAAACAATAGATTGAAGAGAGAGAAGGATGGATTGATTGGACGTGTCAATCTATTGCCATTAACAGGAATCGAACCCTCGACCTTCGGATTGACGGGCTGCAACATTACCTATGGTGCTATAGCTTTGTCCAGGCTGAGGTTGTCTGTTGAAGATAAAAGTGAACCAGTGAAAGCAGCCGATCTACAAGCTCAGAAACACGTTGCTATCTGAAAAGTTTTGAGATTGTAGATCGGCTATTTTCAGAATGAAGTATGTCATACATTGCAAAAACATACCCTCTCAAATAAGTATTTCAGGTTACGTTTAACAATTGCACATGTATTAATTGACACAATCATGTTGTGTGCAATGCAACTTTAATGAAGTCCACATCAAGTGGGGCTTGAACTGGTAACCTTCAGGTTGTGAGGCACACGTTTAAGGGAGAAGCCATTGGACCAACAGACAAGAACCTGTGAAAAAGGAGATCACACAGATGATACAGTTTCACGCAAATAGCTGAAAAATCCTGGGTTTAAGTGTTTTTCAAACTGCTCAAAATTGCGGACAATCTAAGGGCGGAGCTTACTGGTCAACGTGATACATGTGTTCCTCATGAGTCAAGGCACATGTGTAAGCAGGTTTAATGGCTGTCGGCCAAACGAGGCATGACTTTTGCCTGTTTAAAGTTTGCACTTTCAAAAAATCGCTATAGCGCCCCCCTTTGACCAATTGGAGTAAGATTGGTTTCAGTAATATTTGGAATGACCCTCAACATTAACGCAAAGTTTCAAAGAAATGTGAGTCTGCATGTATGTGTTAGGGGCAGATAAATAATTGTCATAAAACTGCAATATTCATTGGCTCATTAAAGCTTCATTTTTTCACTTATGGAAAATCTTTTGTATAATTTTTTCGGCATAGGTCCAAAGTTCATGTGTAAAACGTTTCGTGCATATTACTCAAAAATCCCAGGAGGAGATAGGTTTTAACTGTTTTTCATATAATTCAAAATGGTGGGAGATCTAAAGGTCAGAGGTCAAAAGTCAGAGGGTTAAAGTTGTTCATCATGAGTAGACGCATATGTGTATTGAAGTTTCATGGCTGTAGGTCAAACAGGGCATGAGTTGTACCTGTTCAAAGTTGGCATTTTGCTATAGCGCCACCTTTTGACGAAAGATTGTGAGATTTATTTCTTGATAGTTTTTCATGACCATCTACCATATGGCCGAGTTTCGTAAAAAGCGACAGCACGGTTCAGCCAGAACTGCGAAAAGTGGCAGAAACAGAATACCTACAATAATAAGACAGGTCCAGAGCTGAGCTCTGGCCCCGTAATTAGAAAGAGTCTTGATTCATGCATTTAAATGTTGTGATGCTATGCCATGTCTGTGCCTTTAAGTTTAGGTCTAGACAATTCTGGACATATCGCTGGATCCATGCAGTGGATGGGACATCGAAGTATCCCTTTATCTGATAGATTTTTTCCCCCTCTTGGCCAGACATTTTCAACGCTATCTGCCCAAGTATGTATAACTAAAGTGTAACTCATATCATATGTTATACTTACAAAATATATCTACATTTAGGTTATTTTTGTTTCCTATCTCTCAGTGACATACTTGGTTTGCACTCAAATGAGGGTTTGCATAGTGAAAGGCTTTGATTGATTGATTGATATTAGGCAAAAGGAATGTAAAGGCTATATAAGCTGTATAAGGCTCATTACCTTATCTCACAAGCAGTTGCGAGACAGCGATATTCATTAACAGTAAAGCTGTAATGCTTTACAAGAAAACAATTATAACTAGACAAGACATAATACGAGGTCATCTCATCTGTGTCAGTGCAGCGTTGTTACAACAGGATATCACAAAGGTCAGGTCTGACCCAAGGGAGAATAGTTTCCTCCAGTGGACCAAAACGTGCTTCAGAAGTCTATTGTTGGTGGCCATTATTGCTACCCTCACCCCCCATAGCTCTTCATTCAGCCGGTGGCAGATGGCTCAGGTTAGATAACAAACTAGAAAAAGTGCTCCTCGGAGCACAGGTCTCCGCCAGGTCAGGTACGTTATTCTGGCCTCCTGGTGGCGCTATAATAGGCCAATGTGAAAAGGGTGCCATTTATTCTTAGGTCTTTCACGGCAATCAGACACTGCATTCATGATTTGAGGCATTTTGTTCCAAAAATGTGTTTTGCTACATTAGACCTGCTGGTGGCGCTATAACAGGCCAATGTGAAAGGGGTGGCATTTCTTCCTCGGCCTAGTGGGAATGTGCGTGTGAAATTTCACGGAAATCGAAAGCTGTTTTTGTTCAAAACGGACCAATCGTGCAAACTTTGGAAGCCAACCATAGGCAATGAGGATGGAATATGGGAAATCGGACAGATCCGTGTTGATCACATGACTATAGAGATACTGTGTACCGATTTGCATGACGT
Source organism: Gymnoscopelus braueri (assembly GCF_963280865.1). Classification (NCBI taxonomy): domain Eukaryota; kingdom Metazoa; phylum Chordata; class Actinopteri; order Myctophiformes; family Myctophidae; genus Gymnoscopelus; species Gymnoscopelus braueri. Next base: position 26,669,794 of record NC_137609.1, on the reverse strand, counting down.
TTGGAGAAAATCTGTAGGAGTAATGTAAAAAAATGGGTTTTGCACAAATCGGCCTCCTGGTGGCGCTATAACAGGCCCATGTGAAAAAATTGGGGCAGAGGTTCTGAATTGGCATCCAGGGAGTGTGTGTGCACAGTTTCGGAGCGACCGGGCCAACGGTGCCGGAGATTAGCTGCTAACACACAGACAGGACGGACGGACGGACACACGGACGGACGGACACACGGACGGACGGACGGAGGGTAAAACATACTCTCTCGCCATGCCTTCGGCCTGGCGGAGACAATAAACAACAGAGTAGCAATTCTAAAAATGTTTTAGTGAAATGTGTCATTTACTGAAATGTGTCATTTTAGAGGCCAAGTTTTTTTATTCCTGTTCATCAAAAGGTAGAGTGATGAAGAAATGTCATAGAACACCATTACATGTATGAGACTTTTACACATTGCAGTAGACTAGACTGAAATCACAAGAGAGACAAATGATCTGCTCAAGGTGATCCTTTTCAAATGTATTTTTTATTTTTTCATTTTAAGCTCACAACGCATGACGTGTTGTGAACTTGTAGATCTGCTATTTTCACTATAATATAAAAAATCTTGTATTCATCGTAATCAAGGCAAAAGTTTGAAATAATCGTGATATTGATTTGAAGTCATGTTGCCCAGCCCTAGAAAACAGCCAACAGACATGATGACTGAGTGAGGGGTGCATTCACAGTATATGTAAAAATGCTTGTAACTTATTATCCTGCTATCATTAGCAAAAACATTGAGCATATTGCACATTTCAGACACAACTTCCTGAACTGATTTATTCCCCAATTAACAGACTTAATGTTGTCTAATTTTTTTGTAATGTTTCCTGCAGAGGAAATGTTAAAGATGAGGAACTAAAAGATAAACATCTTGTGTGCATCCTTTACCTGTGTCATCTGGGTGGTGATAAGGTGGAGGCCCTTATCAGTAAGGAGTGACTGATTTCAATGTGGTCTAGGTGTTAGAGGCAGGAAGGGATTCCCAAGTAATTTGTTAATTAATTTACGACACACAATATTCAGTTCAGTTAAGTTCAGTTCTTTTTTGTATTTGGATATTGGACACATAACATAAACAGTGAAATACATTTTGTTAATTGCCAATGCCGAAAAAGGGATAGGTGGAAGCACTAAGCTTGTCGGGCCCTACCCCTGGGGTCTTACAATTCCTTTTGAAAGATATTGTGATTGTTGATAGTCAAAGCAACTCAGAATTAAAGCACTTGTGCCTTTAATACAATTGAGCTGACTATAAAAGATCACTGTTTTCCCTTATGTCTGATTTATACTTGTTAGCATGCCGGTGTGTGACATATAAATCAGGCCTCATTGTCCGAATGGGCCACACGCACGCACGCACACACACACTCCCTGACCAAATCCCAATGGACTTTTATTTGACTTTGGCGATTCTGCATATAACCTTGCAAAGGTGGTTAATGGTAGCCTATGAAAATTCTTATGTATCACATCAAGACATGTCATGGATTGTAAGAGCCCCCATTATTCTCTTGCCTCAATATGCAGCCTTGTGCCAAATGATCCTCTGCACAGCATTGAAGTCTGGATTAAAGCTATAGAAGAGCTCATCTTTAAGGTTAACGCTAGACTGAATTAGCCAAGTCACAATCACATTATGTATGTTTACAGATACAGAATACCAGCTGCATTACAAGCAGCTGTGTCACAGCACATTTTACTATCAGAATGAATCACTGCAAGTCACTCTCAACTTGTCAGCAGAGGGCATACCAGCCCAATTCACAGTATCAGTTACTCCAGTTACTGTTGAAATATTGCCCATGTCAACCTGCAATCGGACAACAAAGCTATTCAAGAACACAGAACATAAATGCTGCTACTTTAAAAACATGTTCTCCTATTTTGTGGGCTACAAAATCCCACATTGTCTGTGAAAACCAGGAACCAAAGCAGTACACTCCTAAGGGACAAAGTCAAATAATTCACTTCATCCTATTTGTCTACAAAAACTGCTTTGCAAAAGATCTCATCCCTCCAACATGTGTTACGATTTACGAATAGTCAAGAATAGTCATCGTGCAATGTCCAGAAGGTGGCCTGTAGAGGTACACGTAGCAACCCAGACACAGACCAGCAGGACTCGGAGGCTTGCCGGGTGTCCAGTATGTTTCAGAATACTGCTCATGAAGCTCCTTGGGGTGCTGTGCCTGTTTTCTGGTATTGACTTTAACATTTTTGTTATGGCCTAACAATCATTTGCAGCTGTCGTTTTCCACATTCTCAAATCCAATGTGCACCTGCGCATACAGTACCGTCTTTGAATAGAATGCACCTCCTGATAGGTCAATAAACAAGGTCAGTGAAGGTAACATAACAGCTGCCAGCCTGGAGAGGTCCAGTCGGATTTACATATTAAATGTAATACCTATTATCTATCTATAAATGAATACGCATTATGAATAATTATTCCCCTATGTTGATCTCTGTATCAATGTAGATCTCTGTTTGTCAATGTAGGGTCCCGGGACCACCAGGGGTCCAAATGGAACCTTATAGATGGGTTTCCGCGCGACGTCATCACAGAGCAGAGTGTGCAATCTGCGCATGCGGGAGGTAGAACGACCCGGAAGTGCCATTCACTCTATTGTTATTTTCGGGATTTAGATAGGCATAATGCTGCTATTATAGGCATAATAGGCATAATGCTGCTATTATATACAGACAGATCCAACTTCCGACAAATCATTTTTATTGAGTAAAGAAGATATTACAAACTGCATCATTTAATCTACTTTCATTAAACCCGGTGAAGACCATTTATTTTATCAATGTACAATGGCCAGGGATGCTGCGGGTAATAGCGCCCTCTACAGGCTCTTCCCTCCACTGCGCGCGCATCATCCTCTCATGTTTACCAACGGGAAACCCATCTATAGGTTTGTAACTCTGAGAGTGTACAAATGGAACTCAGATAGCAAAACATTCAGAATAGGACCAAATAGTGGTGTTTTCTCAGCCGGTATTGCATAGCATTTTAGAATTGATTGATATGGTTCATGTCACAAATGGACTTTACTGCCACAAATTCTGTGGTGGGACACAATGTACTGTCTTGACTTATTGGTATGTCATTTTTATTTTATGCTGTTGGAATGACTTTATTTCGAAAAAGACAAGTACCTTTAGATTGAAAGGCCCTCTTGATGAGTAGAGGTGATTGTGAATTTGTGACATTAGTAAAGGCATGTATGTGAGTTTAGGTGATTGCACTTGATAAAAAAAAACAGCTGTGTGGGTTTGCAAACAGCGTTTTAGTTTGTAGCAGCAAAGAGAATCCTCTTCATCTCTGTGCCCAATGTGATGCTTTTCTACTTACCTTCTACTTACTGTACTTTCACCAGGAGGCAGTGCCGTAAGTTACAATTCATTTGGAAGCCGTAAATTCATGTTTTAGTGACAATTTCATGTAGCCTCTATGCATAAATAAGTTAATGTTCAGCAGTTAATGGTTATTTTGTATTAAAAAACGATTGTATTTACAAGCTACTGTAAAGAGGACAGGACAGCATTTCATGTTGTAGGCCTATGTATGTTTGTTTTCAGTTTTTATTCCATGACCGTGTAAGAGATGAAGAATCATCAGTAAAAGAACTGATCTTATGTCACAATTGGATTCTGTCTTATTTCTATGGGGAAGTGGAGTTTAGCTCTGTTGAGCTGAAGTTAAGCACACACTTTGGCAGGAACAGCTCAGTAGGCTTACGGTACCAGTTTCTATGTTCATTTGTTTGAGAATTAGGAGCAGAGAGCATATTTTAAAATATTTGTGACAGCTGAGAATAAATTATTGACTTGATAAGCAATTCTCTCATGGTAAATGTTTGAACATATTTATTTGGAAATATTTCATAATATCAAGGTTGACTTATAAATATTCAATATAACAATCTACAAGATGTCAGTATGTAAACATATTTATTAATTTATTTTAAAACAATATTAACATTTTAAAGCTTATTTTGATGGTACTGTAAATACAGAAAAAAGACCAAGCCATACAAGTGACTGTGCAACATCAACTTGAACTCAGAAGAAAGTCACTTCCCCTAATAAGACACTTCATAATCTTACAAAATGACTTTAATTTTAAAATTATGTAACATAGGCCTATGTGTAATCTATTTGACATATAAAATATACAACTATATATTCTAAATGTTTGTACATTCTATTTTACAATATATTCAATGTTTCTTTTCCTGCATTGCAACTGCAGAAATGGCTGTTGTACCAGGTCTGTTTTGTTCATAACCTGGTAAATTATATACAAAACATTACATGACTGTCTACTCTTTTTTCCTAGATAAAAGCAGTGATTAAAATGTGATTAAAATCACATGCCTTCAAAAAATATGAACACTTTCAAATTGAAATAAAAAACATGCGACAATTACACAATAAAGTCCTGAGTGTTCATTTAACTCAAAGTGCACAAGTGGAAGCATTTGTAACTCCGAGTTAAATTAACAGGATTTTACAGTGTACTGTTTGGGAGAGCAATGGCTCAGTGGCTCTCAACATTCTGTCATATCACTGACAAATGGTGAGAAAGGGGTGAGTCATCTAAAGCTAAATTATTCCCAATTCATGGCTTAACCCATGATCAGAATACACAAGCTGTTACGGTGATTCACCAGCCGTTATTCAATCTGTTTGATTATCAGGCAAATCGTTATTTCTTCAAACCTCTAAGGCAATTAATCATTTCATAGGGTATTGTATGCAGATAATATCTGGGCTTTGAATCGATTTTTCAATGAAGGGAAAACTATTAAAATGTTTTACAAGTAGAATTCACCAAGATTTGAAAAAACTTTTAGCATCTATGTGTTTAACATCAAATATATGGGTATAGCTCTCTATACAATGTTCTTTTAACAATCATGAGGTATGCATTTAATGATGCCATGGATTATTATCTTACGTTTGAGAGCTAATTATGTCAATTATTAGCTCTCAAAATATATTGGGACATTTTAGTAAGAAAATTACCTTTTAAAGAGGAAAGGAACTGCCAAAATCAAGGAAACATGACATGTCATGACAGTATATGACACAGACCCTGCACAAATTCCCAGAACAGCTTTACAGCACCTTGGCAACTATGTACCAATGTAAACAATTCTATTGTAATTACTCCACAAAAAGAACTATTGATGGTGGTGCTCTCAAAGTTAATGAATCTTCTTTGAAGGGACACCTGGACATTTTGCTTTACTACCAGCTAGAACATTGCTACATTTGTCCTTCAGTTTTCCTTCTGTTTGAAACAATCCCATGATGCCATTTGAAACTTCCTACCACTGTGCATTTGACTCGAGATACAAATGTAACGTTCCAAATTGTTCCTCTAATAAAATAACCCTGTTTCCATTTCCCTTTGTCTGCCCTGATGAACGGTCCTGAGCACTGACTTCTAAGCTCCAATGGGCACTATTCTGTGACAGATCCCCACACAAGGAGTGGCCAGTGAACATACAATCCTCCCCTCTGAAGTCTCATACACAGCGGTCTTGGTGCTTGTATGGCTGGGACTGTCCATTCATTTACCATTATTCTGTGGATATTGTCTTGCAGGAGGAGACAAGCATTCTGAGATCAAAATTCAGTGAAAATAACATTATCATTCTTGGTATTTATTTACCATTGCTTCTATAAGGATACATTGACTTAAATGATGCCAAGAAAAAGCACCCCATCATTCATCAATACACGTCTCAATTTCCGTCATTTTGGCAGTTACATTAGTACAGTCTTTGGGGGGGAAAAAAGATGACACTGGTTTTCGTTTGTCTCTGTAGTATTCAGTTAATCTGAATACTACACATTTTACACAACTATCAAATGAACAAAGTTGTATTTTTCAAATAATGTACATCTCATATTATTGTAAAATGCATTGAATGAGGCCTGGAGGCCTGGAGGGTAAAAACTTTCAGTTTGACCTACAGCCGCCCCCTCTTTACTAATTCCATGCCATCACCCATCACATTCTTGGCCAGGCATATCTGAACAATATCCTAATAGTCTTTAGTGGATACAATTTGTAACCCATAAAAGATACTGCTGATATTAATGGTTGAAGGAATGTTAAAGATACTTTCATAAAAAAATACATATTTTTCCATATAATTTACATTGGCTTTTTATAAACTCTATAGTAGGCTATACAGAGTCCATCTCTTCGGAAACATAATTTAAAAAGTATAAATTAACATTCGTCTTTTTAAAACTGACATTGCACATAGTAAAGTGTAAAACGGCACTGAACGTACATGCTCAAAGTGTTTTTTGAGTGTCTTTAGCCAATATGAATGGCACTAGTCTACTGTACATGACAGCGGCCATGAGAGACAAATGGTAACTTGCAAATTAATGTCTAAAGCTGAGGTAGCCAAGACATTAAGAACCGTCTCATTGACCAGTAAGAACCCTTTTTAGAAATTGTAGCATAATCATATGTTCCACAGTGAAAATTTCTGGGGAAAGAAATAAACCAAGAGAACTGCACAACTATGGAACCCATGGGACAAGTGAACAAGCTTGAGTTAATATTATTCATTGTATTATGTTTATGATTCTGGCAGAGGCAATCACTTAATACTGCTGTAAGTGGTTGGTTTGATTGTCATTTATAAAAGAAAGTGTATAGATTCTAGTGTGTACGGTGTATTTTGTTCCCAGGAGTTATTCCTGAAGTCAGGTGACAAGACACCATAACCATACATGCCATGCAACTAGCAAGGAGACTGTCAAACTCCACTCCAAACTTCACAACATTTGCTAAAGGGTTTTTCTTAAGATTGTATTATTATTATTATTGCCTTATGTGGCTACCTTCTTATGTGGACCTACTGTTGTGCTTCTACCTTTTGAACCTCATGTCTAACATCACGTACAATCCTGCTGCTTATTATGCTATGTGTACGTAAATATATTTTATATAGCTTTCCCTCTCTTTGTCCCCCCCCCCCCCTGTTTTTTTCTTTCGTTCCTGGAAAACAATGAAATGACGGAGCTTGCTCGAAAATGAATTTCACCCTAATTGACACCTGTGAACCTGTGATGTGACAAATACATCTGATTCTGATTGATATTGTATTCTGAGGAAAGCTTAGGCCAAACAAGGTTTGCCATATTACCTTCTTAATTATCTAACCCTTAAAATGCTGCAGCCAGGGAAACAAACTATCACTTCTCTGAAAAACGCATTCAGGGGACAATAGCACAAGCAGTCTTCTTCAAATAAATACAATTAAGCCTGCAAAACATAATCAACTCGGAAATGACTGTTGTGAAGTTAGGAGCCTGATTATGAAGTCTGATAAATGGTTGCATGCCTAATTAATTTCATAGCCATAGCAGCATTCTCTTGCTTAAAAAGATCTTGGCAAAGAGTACAAACTGCCTAAAATATATGCAGAACATTATGAAAAGAATAAGCCATTAGTATGCTTTTTTCTTTTAGAAACAACCTGAAGAAATGTAGTGGTATGAATAAGCAACATAATTCATGTTTGATTACAATGTTTTCTTCTTTCAATTATGCCTTAATCGTGGCAGCATTCAATTTACATGATACTGTGTAAAGAAATTGTGATACAGTGTTGATTATTGTAGTTCCTTGGGTAAGTTAAGCTATAAACTGGTTGCTGGTACTTTTGATTATTAAAGGAATACTCCACTTTATAATTTCACACTACAATTTTGTACATATATTTATCATAGAGACATCGCAAATTTGACAGTGGAGTGTTCCTTTAATGTCAAGTTCATGGTAGGACACAATGTATCATTTTCTGTGTTCACTTGTTGAAGAAGTACGATTTGCCAACCTCAGCTCTTTCTGCGTTTCTTGCTTTAATCTTTTGTTATAATTCTGTGCTCTGCAGAGCCTACATGTTGAGTTCATTGTTGATATTTGCCATGTGTGTACTTCTCTTTTTGTATGAAACTGACTTTCAATAAGTAGCAATAGGCTGATTCCATAGCTCGCTGCAGCTCTAGTTTGATTTTGATCAGCATAATTGCATGACCTCAGAGTGGAGAAAAACACAGAATTTGTTGTTGTCTTAAATAAATAAATAAGAAAGGAAAAAGAAAACAATTTGCAGGGCACCATGAGAACATCATTCCGTTAACACACATCTCCCCAGGAAAAGGCAACCGTTTGTGCATGTTTTTCTCCTGTTCAAAGCATTCTACCATGAACAAAGTTTAAAAAGGTTTAAGGCATTAAGACTACAGTGTGTATCTTTAATGCCTCAATGCATAAATATAACATATAAAACTAATTTGCCCATATAATAATTTTCGACACCCCATATTTTAAAATATATTAATAAATAAACCACATTTAAACAGTTTTCTGAAAAACTGTTTGATGAAACAGAGAAACACTGAAGAAACCATTAGAACAGAACTTACAAGTCTGTCTTAAAAGAAATGCTGATTGCAAATGGAAAAGTTGCAAAAAGCATTGTAGTGACAACTATATCCAATACAAATCTAAATTGTATTTTGTTTTTAAAAAATTATGTGGAAAATAATAAATGATGACTTATGAAAATATAACTATTTCAAAGGACCTGAGCTGGATTTTTAAAGCCATCAGACAAAACCAGCAAACCACACCATGTAATTACCATGGTTGTTAAAGGCACATTTTTACCTCCACTTGTAAGCCATGTCTCACTTCAAGATTCTGCTCCACCGCTCAAAAAAAGTAGGCTACTCACAAGCTTAATTTTAGTGCTTTTCTGTCATGATACAATCATGGCACCCCTTCAATCCCAGATTTAAGCCTAATTTATACTTCATCATACGACAGTGTCGCTTACCAAAAATAACTGATTCAGTTCCAAATCAATTATTTACAGCAGCAACACCATTGTATGAAAATGTATAAATTAGGCTTTAGGCTTTAAAAATCTAGATTTTTGTGTTTAATAATGAAGGTATATATTGCCCAAGCTTCCTAGTGTAGCACATTTCAATAAAGTCCTTCTGAAATTTGTTTAATTACAGATACAAACCCCAGCATGCCTATTCTGGGGGGAACATTATCCAAAAATAGCCAATTTAGATCGGTTATTTTTGGCGAAGATTTGGTGTAGAGTAGACTGAAGGAAGCAGCCCAACTACATTTCTCAGCAGCAGGATTCTCACAGTCTCAGGTCCGATTTACTAAGAATAGAGGGTTGTGGTAAAAAATCTGAAGTTTAGGATTAAAAACATCTTTAGTGACCTCATTATAAAACATATCATAGGTTTCAGGGCAAAAAGGGTTGTGTACCTGACTGTAAGTAAGGTGCAACATTCCCTTGCTTCATAAATGAACCATATTTTGATTGCGGCAAGTGGACCTTTCCATACACCTCCATTGGCCAATGTTCAGAGGCTCTGAACTATGTTCGGAGAGTAGAAAGTCTGGGACGATGCGTTGATGTTGGTAGAAGGCTATCAAAATTAAACCACCCTTTACTTGGGGAATGTAATTTCCATTTATCGACCAATGGAGGTACTTCAGGACAACAGAGGATGGAACAAACATACAGCTAGAGACACTTGAGGGAACAAAATCTTCAGCATGTAAACATGTGAAAGAAGCGTTTTGTTAAGCATTCTGATAATCCTCTTGTTCCAGCCATGTCATTGATTGATGATCAATTCTTGAAGGCCCAGCACTTCCGTTTGTTACGCGATCTCAAACTAACCTCAGCTTGTGGATCTTTTTGGAATTGGTGTAGAAACAGCTTCATGTGAAAGGTGACTTCTTTTTCAAATGTAAGGTCACTACAAGCAATCTTGCTGTAGAAATAAGCTCTGGCACAGAACACAGAGCTTGACGCCAAGACTTGTCTCTTTCAATGCTGTGACGCTATTTCACCAAAACTGCGACCATTTTTAATGATATCTCAGAGCTCATTGAGTTCAACGGGCTACCGAGTGAGCATATTTCGGAAGTCTGAAAGGCTGCCAGTCTGATTTTGGGAATGGTGGAGTTGCCGTTGTTGCTGTTGTGACTGTTGCTGTGCTTGTGGCTGCTGCTGGATATATCCCATAGTACTTTGTTGTGGAACTGCAGTCGCGTGTAAGAATGCTTGAGTGGATCCACCATGTAGGAGTCCTTGAGTCTGCATCTATGGCATTAAAAGCAGAGTACAGCATATGAGTGACAAATATACTATGGCTCTGTACTGTAGCTCAACCACATACTGGACATGGATGAATGTACACGGAATGTATATGGATGATGTAAAAAGCACAACAAAGCACTCGCTTTTCTTAAATCCATATCGTTGTTGTCAGGGCAGAAACCTTGTATCTCCATATTTCAACGTTTAGTTTTTTTGTAAATTAATGCCCTACTTCGTCATACTATACTGTCACACAAAAGTAGCAAAATAGCAGACCTACAAGCTCAAAGCGATGCATTTTGAGCTTGTAGATCTGCTATATTTGCTATTTTTATCTTTTTATCTCAGCCACACAGTTGGCTTTCTGAGGGAATTGCTCAGGGATATATTATATTTCAAATTATCATTCAAATCTTAGTGTTTTGCCATTCATTCCATTGCAATATCCTCACGGCCAGTGGGCCCCGGCCCTCAGGTTACCATATCGTTGTTGTCGATATTCTATTTTACCTGAAAGAACTGGTGGGGCTGCTGCAGTTGTAGTGATTGCTGCGAGGCTTGGGGCTGTGTGTGGTAGCCTGGCTGGGCCTGGTGTGTGATGAAACTGTTGTGTGGGATCATGATGGGGGACGTGAAGACCGGAGACGGGACCAGAACAGCATTGCAGTTGACCTGCTGCATGGAGAACGAAGGCGTCATCATCTGCTGCTCCAGCGTATACCTGTGCAGAGGGCATAACTAACATGTTATGTACACGCCATTACGTCGTTTTTAGCCTCCAGATGTGCAGTCGGTACATATGTCACAGTGGTTCCCAAACGGTATGCCGTGAGACCACGGCATACCGTCCAGGTGTGCTTTGGGATTTTGACACATTATTATTATTTCAATAATATAGATTCAACTAAACAAAATGTTTTCACCACTGTCAGCCTGGTGTCTCTCTATTTTTTTTTTTTCTCTTTTTTCTACAAGCTTTTAGGTCAGCTATTTTTGCTATTTTTGCTATGAATAGCCTTGAGATTTTGACTTGCCCATTGTTGTGCCTTGGGCATAAACTGTTTGAAAACCACTGGTATATCAGAACACACAACTATGCTAAAGTGAAAAAAATATGTCTCTTTCCATGTTACACAGCAATGGAAATATGGCATCTGAGAAAAATGGTGGTTCAAAATGAATTTGTGTGTGGAGGATACATCTCGCATTCTAGCCCATCACACTCACTTGGGTTGTTGGATGCCTGTGTTGCATTGAGAAGGCTGGGAGCTTACACTGCTATTGGAAACCAGCGTCTGCACTGCAGGCTGATTGAGAAGCAAGCTGCAGGAGAGAAACCTTTTTTAAGAGCTAGAAACCTGACTTCATAAAATCTTGACATGTAATCTATTATATCACTGGGTCGTTAGCTTACTATTCATGCCATTATTTCCCTTTAATTTCATGGGAAAATTACACAGAAAACCTGCAAATTACAAATATCTATCTTTAAGCTCACTGATGATGATTCTGTTTGCCATTAGGCCATTCACATTATGTGCTGTTGGCTGAGGACATGAGTTTTGCATTTCATGATCTGAGCAAACAAAATGTGAAAGATAAATATGGAAAAGTTTGAGGATCATATAATAGATCTAGAGTTTAAAATAGCTTATCAATACATTTAATTTCCAGCCAACTGATTGTTTGGCTAACATTCCCTGTAAATAATGTTTGGGTCCATTTGGGATCGCCCAGTTCAGCACACCCATTTGATTTGCCACTATCGCTGAAGGTGTCGCTATACCATAACTCAGTAAGATGTACCTTTTTCCCCCACCACTGAGGTGGTTGTGAACCTTGGAAGCATTAGCCAAACCCATGCTATGCCTTAAATTAACCATCAGCAATGTAATGCCTAAACATCAACCATTAAATGGTTGATGTTTAGGCATTACATTGCTGATGTTAACATTTTTAACATTACCTAAAATTAACCATCTCTCGGGTAATACCTTCTGTAAAGGCAACCATTTTCAACCTTAAACCTAAAGTTTCCAATCTCTAATATAATACTGTAATGATTGTTGGGGTTGAGCGAGCCCACCGAACATACAGTTACGAACCAATAATATTGAGAAACAGTCTGAAGTACAGAAACAAGACTTCACTGGTCTTTTGAACATGGTCAGCTCTTTGAATGTTGAGGGGTTTATCAGTGGCCAGACAGAAGATGTGCTGAGAGATTCAGCAAATTGTCTGCACTTAACAAACAGTTTTTATTGACAATTTCAACTTTGTATGGGATATCTTTTAAAGGTAAATGGAATTCGCCTCAACAAGTCAGGAGTAAACAACTTCCTGCATCACCCATCTGTTCCCTCTGCCAATGACAAGAGACAAAAGGAAACAAAACAATCAGAGATAACAATGCGGGAGAAACCTTGAAAAAGAGCCACCTCAGCCCCCGCCTGAAGATAGCGTTATACATAAGAGTTCAGTTATGATGAGCCAAGAGCAAGAGTTTTCTCCACCCACTCACCAACACTGTGGGGATTCCCTTCTTCACCCCCAAACCCCATCCAGATCACCCTAATCTCCAGTCACCCTTTCCCCCCTTTTAGAATTCATTGGCCAGATGAAAGAGATGGTCAATGGTGCGATCAAACTTACCCCCCACCTAGACTCACATTGCCAGATGATCGGAGATCTTGCAAAAGTAGTTGCTAGAACAGTGGTGAGAACTGCAGCTAAAGCAACAATAGTTATTGTTGATGATTTTCACATCCATGTTGATAACCCCCAGGACAAAACGACTAATGAACGGTGTGTTCCTGATAATATGGACTGAATCAGCACATGATGGAACCCACACACAACAGGGGCACACTCTGGAATGGACATAATAATCTCTAAGGGTCTGAATATTTCTAAGGTTGTGGTGATTGAGGTTGTGGTGATGCACAAAATGGTATCTCAGATATTCTACAACATGCATGTCTCTTGAAACACGTTTCTTCCCATAGGTCATCAAGCCACTCTTAAAAAATGATAATCTAAACATGCCACTAATAAACAATAGTACAATTTCTCTGCAGTCATTAACATAACTTATTTCTGTAAGACTTCCTTCACAGGTGTTACCATGATACTAATTAAGTTGTGCTCCACTCAAATCTTCCAGCATGGCGATGTTACTGTAAAATTGGTGGCCATCTTGAGGACTTCATGATACGTCAATGTCCGATCGAAAACTGCTGTTTGTTTATTAACAGTGATAAACCTAGTGGTGTTTAGGCCACATATTGCAAGACCTCAATGTGCATTATGTGAAGACCACAAGATGGTCACATATTTCAGCAGGTCAGCTATTTCACTGTAACACTGCCATGCTGGAGGAAATTTCAGTATTGGGATCTGGCTATTGTTTATGATGGCTTACTGTAAAGGCTCTGCTACACATTAATGGTACAGAGCCTTAATTAGTATCATTAACACCTGGAAGGTGAAGGAAGTAACATTACACAACTATTTGTTGTGAAAAGGTCTATCAAACCTCCTGTTTTGAAGTTAAAATCGTTCAAACACTAAATGTCTTTCAACAACTGAACAACTTCTTAGAACGAAACAACTGCTTTTATGCCTTCCAGTCAGATTTCAACCAAACCACTGCACTGAGACTGCTCTTGTTAAGGTCTTCAATGCCAACCACTTAATCACAGACAGTGGACGAATTTCAGTCTTATTATTACTGGATCTCAGTGCTGCATTGGACACAGTCAACCACAACATATTACTAGACCGACTGGAAAACTAGGAGGGACTTTCTGGCACAGCACTAAATTGGTTTGAATCATACTTACAGGACAGGGACTACTTTGTGTCTATAGTAGGTAATAACACATCTGAGCGGACAAAAATCTAAAGCAGAGTACCATTCTGGGCCCTCTTCTGTTCAACATCTACAGTACATGCTCTCACTGGCTCAAATTATGGAAAACAACAAAATGTTACCATGATTATGCAGACAACACAGATTTACATATCAGGGATATGGGATCCAATACAAGCACTGAGTAAATGCATTGAACAAATCAAACAATTGGATGTGACAGAAATGTATTCAAATAAACAAAGACAAAACAAGTAATTGATTTTGAAGCCAAGGAAGAACAATTCAAATTAAGTGCTCAATTTCAATTGGTAATGTTAAAAGCTATTACCCAAGTCAGAGGTCTTGGTGTAGTCATGGACTACAATTTCAACGACTACATCACTTACAAAGTCAGTCTACTATCACCTGAAGAATATATCAAGGATTAAAGTACTTATGTCTCAACAGGATTTGGAAAAACTTATCTTTACACCTGCAGTTGAAACAGAATACTGCTGCTCGACTTACTAATAACAAGATCATATACGTATGCTCATTTCTAGATCATTTATTTGATTTGCATTTTAAACCACTGCCCCAATGCAGCTTGGCGTTTCTAACTTTGTTAAAGTGAATTCAACTGAATCGGCCATCTATATAATCTATACTTCCAGTATAGCATCCTCAACTGCGATGTTGGCAGGACACAATCCTTTAAATCAGTGGTTATCAAAGTGGGGTCAAAGGACCCTCAGGGGCCCTTGAGGGGATTCCAAATGGACCATTACAGATCTGCACCTCTGAGAGTTATGAGGGTCCTTATAATTAAAAAGGTTTGAGAACCACTGCTGTAAATAATGGATATGAGTGGGCCATTTAAATGTGACTTTCCAGCGAGGAATAAACTACTCACCGTAGTTGTTGTCCATCCTGGTTGAACTCGGTATCTATGTGTCTTTGGTTTGCATCCTGCAGAGGCCTTGCGTTGGTCTGAGAGAACATCATGGGATTGCTGTAGAAGGGCATGGTCAGACTGGTGTGAGTCTGCACTGGCAGACTGACTGACTGGATCTGCCCACTGCGCACAAGCCTCTGCTGGACCTGCATTAAAGACAAGAACATAAGAAGACCCGGGTCAATCTGCTACCTGGTCATGTGACCTAACTGACTGTAGTTGACTGAACTAAGTTAGAAGTCAATATATTCTATTAGCGTTTAGAGACAAGTTAAAGTCACACTAACTTCTTCAATTAAACAGGTTATTTTTGATACCTCACATTGGTCAATTTTTCACAATAACCATTCCACTTAAATGTGTGTTTTTCTCTAAACACGATTAAAAAGTTTAATTCTCAGGTGTGACCCAAAATGACGTAAGCACCAGAAATGTACCGGAAATGTACGCTAATTTTATAGACAAACGTAATAACAACAGAGCTACAAGGGGTGCCGCTAAAACAAAGACTACTAAAATGAATACAAAATAGGACTGAACCGATTTTGCCTGAAAGCACTCTTTTGTTCATTTTACGTACGTAACTTTATTTAACCAGCCAGGTCACTTAAGAACTAATTAGTGGGATGCCCACAAAAGAACTCTCCGCCTATAGCAGTGTGGTCAGGGCCGCAGGAAGGGTGGTGCGAGCGGTGCGGCCGCACCGGGCCCCGCACTTGGGGGGGATTCTGTTTTTGTGAACAGAATCACGTTTAGTAAGAGTTATAAAAAGAAATAACCGCAAATAACCACCAAAAACTCGGAAATATCCGCCCAAAACGCGCGCACTTCGCGAGGATGGGGGCGCGCACGCGCGCTGCGCGAGCGCACGCGACTTCGCACTGGGCCCCGCATTTCTCCCAGGCGGCTCTGAGTGTGGTACCTGAGGAGAGGGTGAGCTGTGCTCTCTGACCAGAGACTGAGGGGATGAACTGTGGCCACCAGAGGCCTGCTGTTTTGGGTGGCTAGAGATCTGCCTGATTACTCCAGACTGGCTCTGCTGAGTGGGCCTTCCTGGACCCTGCTGCTGGGGTTGTTGGGCTTGGCTGAAGTCACTGTGAATAGGCTGCTGTAACAGCATCTAATGTTTACCCATAGAGAGAGACAGAGTGCAGGGGTTAAACTGAAACATAACTACAAGATGGGACTAAAAATAATGTTTAGCTTTGTATCTATAATCTGGTGCAATGTAATGTTGAACTGTACATAGTACCTAACAAGTATAGCCCATTTCATTCACAAAGGCAATGCCAAAGTGCTATACATAAGCATACAAAATATATTATATATTTCATCTGATATTTTGTAGTTGTACACATGTAGGGGAAGTGACCCAATTCAGCCCACCAAAATCTTTAAATGGAAACATTTCTGATAGGTATTCAAATTGTTTGCAAAATAATAAGTCAAAGATAGATATAAGGCACATATGTACCCTTCAAGCCCACATGTGTTCCATATAAGCCCACACAATTATTTGGATTAAATACTTATACAATTGTTGTTTTTTATTGATACTTTATCAATTAACAAATATATAATATAATATTTGTACACCTTTAAAGTTCAACATGTTTTTTCTATCCCCCCATTTAGGAAGGCTATCTTCAGGCTCCAATCGGGAGGATTTGCAGTCATCTGCAGGAGGGTTACCTGGAAATTAGCAAGCTGTAGCGATTCCTTGATATCATGCAGCTCCTGCTGCTGTGTCTTTATGTCATTTTGTAGGATCCGCGTCCTCTCCTCCAGCTGCTCCTTCAACTGATTCATCACACCGAGCTGAGGTTGAAGGTCATACATGGACTGTTGCGGTTGATGTTGTTGCTGCTGCTGTTGCTGCTGCTGCTGCTGCTGCTGCTGCTGCTGCTGCTGCTCCTGCTCCTGCTGCTGTTGCTGTTGCTGTTGCTGCTGCTGCTGCTGCTGCTGCTGCTGCTGCTGCTGCTGCTGCTGCTGCTGCTGCTGCTGCTGCTGTTGCTGCTGCTGGGAGCACATAACCCACAATCATCATAGGAGAAGATGGATGTAAATATGTAGCTTACCAGGGTCAGATGCACAGCAAATTCCTCAAAGTTAGCTAAAGGTGTCTTTGGATAAGTTACAGAAGTGGCAGGGAAGTTGTTTATTTATTTTATTTATGGACGTTTATGAAAACGTCCAATACTATCCAATACTAAGAATATTACTTTTACAAAAATAATAATTTATTTATTTGTGATTTATGACCAGATAAATGCCAGTGTCACAAAATCCACATAATCTATTGAGCTCTATTTTTTGTGTTTATGTGCGTGGATCTTTCAAATGGAAAACCCGGGTATACGGTGTAATTCCGCACCCAGGCTGGAAGCATTTGTACACAAAATAAATGACAGAGGAAGTAAAGGGCGGGGTAAGTAACTATCATAATGGAAGACCATAGACACAGAAGAATGGACGGTGACAGGAGGGAGAGGATGACTAAACACTAACCATTACTTGCTTTCTGTAGGTAGGAGAAAGGGGGAGGCTCAGTTGGGGAAGGAGGTCAAAAGAATTTTGTCTTTGTACCAAAGTCTACAAGGGGGAAATAAAGAGACGTGAGGTTCAGCGGCACAAACCCTCAGCACGACATTTTGTCTGGTCATGCAGTTGTTGTTGTTTTCCCAGTGACTACAGTACTTTGTTTTTCAAAGACTGAAATAATGGGTGGCCTGACCTTTGAGAGACTGACAAGCTTCCATAAATAATGGGTGGACTGACCTTTGAACTGCTTGGCTGAAGTCTGGTAGAAGTCTTGTCCATCCCAATGGATGGTGTGCATGCTTCTGTGTAGGAGTTAGCTGCTGAAAGAAAGATCGCTCACGTATGAACACACTGGCACAAATATTAAATTAAATTAAAGAAAAATTCAGTTTAACTATAATTACACACACAAAAACAAACATTTTGCTTAATAGTAAGTTGATGATAGCCAATTATAAAACAGAGGTGTTGCATCCGGGCGGCCCAGGGGTAAACTTTCTGCCCACCACTGTGCTGACTGGGGTTCGATCTCTCCACAGTGCCTCCAGCTTGCACCAAAATTAAAATAGCACCATCTTGAAATCACAGACATGTAGAGACGCTGAACGAGCGTGCTGGATTTGAAAATAACTTGTTTTAGGTGATTGGATTGGGACATCCCTGGAGGAAGACAGTTTAGATGTTGTACACATGCCGCACTACTCTTTCATGACTGTACAGTAGGTAGAAATGTAACTGCATATTGCTATTATTAGGGAATGCCCGGGGATTAAAGCAAGAAAAAACTAATCTCACGACTGAAAATGTTTGTTGGGCCAAGTCCATAATTAAAATACTGTTGAAGTCCCAAGCTAAGTGTTCTCTACTGACTTCACTCACAAAATAAATGCTTGAGGACTGTTTCTTATGACTGTTAGGCCCAAGTCCCAAACTGTGATTCTTGAAATAACATTAAAGAAGCCTGCCCAGGGGCGCCGATTTATTTATGTCCGCGCTATTGGGTGCGCAACGCACGCGTGCTGCACGCGAGTGCATGCGCGGCCAGTCCCTGCGGTACGCGCGTGATCATTGCGGTTAGTGCGGTTATTTACTTTTTATTTACCTTTTTGGGGGGGTTTTGTTATTTCAATGCGGTTAATTCGGTTAATTTGGTACAAAAAATGTACTCCATGAAGTGAAGATGTCAGAGCTTTTTGTGATGAGTTTGTGATGGGTGCTCGTCATTTCCCCTGGGTGCTTTAGCCCCAAGGCACCCACAGTATCGGCGCTCTTGAGCCTGGCCCCTTAGCACAATATCTAAAATGATTATGTTTTGGTACTATCATTCTAAACCTATACGTTCCTGCTGTTCTACATACAGCCAACCATGTTGAAGAAATCGCAGATTGAAACTCTAACCATTGCTTTTATGAAATATACAAGACTATTAGGGTTCTACGTATGGAAGATGCTTATTCTGAATATGTATTCCATTGCTATTTTTGACCAATTCAAATACTCTATAATCTTAAAACTAAATATCTAGTATTATTGTTGGGCTTGACTTTACCAGCCACATTGCAGCAGTGTTAAAGTTACAAGCCATGAGAAAGACATGCTGACCTCTATGGAATCCAAATGACCATCCAGTTGTGGAGAGTAGCGACTGAGAACTCCTTGTGGAGATTTGCGCTCTATTGAGCGCACCTTTGCCGTTATTGTTATTTTCTAATTTGATCTATCATGCACATGTTAGGCAGGCCTACACTGTGTAATGGTGGAAGTCAAAAGGTATACAGTACATGCATTGCCCATATTTTTGGAGTTATTTACACTTTCTTTCGACACAATTACGGCTTCAGGCTTTTGTTGAGTTCAAAAGAACGGCATCCCTCACATGCATGTCTTTTGAGTATAGAATTACCTTTGTGCAGTTACATTACAAACAAAAGGGTAAACAGCTGGTTCACCACACTCCATGCTGTCTTTGCCACTATTGAAAGGTTTGTCCCCATAAGCCTGATTTATACTTCATTAATGACGGTGCCAGGTGCAGAAAATACTCGATCTACAAGCTCACAACGTGTCGTGTCCACAATGTGTTTTTACGGCATGCGACACCGTCGCACAACAGAGCAAAATACTTAAGTATTCAAAAGTTCATGCTTTTAAAAGTAAGTAAGTATTCAAAAGTACAAAATACAAAGTGCATTTTCTTTTTAATATCAATGCAGGGCTGTACTGAAATTTTTCCCCAAATACATTGCAGACAGTTTCAAAAACAGTGAAAATAGCAGATCATAAGCTCTATAATAAGGACCTGACTTTCTTTACAGTGACCTGATATTAATGACGATAACAATAATGGGAAAGACGATGACTCACATGCCGAGTCTGACAGAGCAGTGTGGGAGGATTTCCGGGAACTGTGGGAGGATGCAGGAGAACGCGCACCACTGTTTCTGTCCCGTGGAGGGTCCAGTGTGGAGCAGATGTCCAAGTACAGTTCCTGAGCCTGGGGCACAAAGGAATATTCAGTACAAAGCATCTGGGCAAATGGCTGGAGAGAAATATTGTCTTCAGTATTGTCTTCACCCTTAGTGTTAATTTAACTCTCAAGAGTGAAAAAGGTTAACCAAATGGACCCATAGGTCATTTGTTACACCCTGGGAGCTCAATGAACACTGAGGATTTTACTGTGCAGTTTATTAGTGGCCTGCACTAGAACACACATCATGTACCTTTAAGGAGGAGGCTATCTCAGGGGGTGACATCTCCTCCAGGCCAAACGCCCTCCTTCTCTCCGCTTGTACTTCTGCGTAACTTTACAGCAGAAAGAGAGGTTGTGGCAACTGCAGATATAGCTTGTTGTTGCATATTGTTGCTGTCAGGCAGAATAGAAACCTTGTATCTCCACATTTCAACATTGTACGTTTTAATTTTCATAAATTAATGCCCTACTTTGTGATACTACAGTGTCTCACAAAAGTGAATGAAAGTGAAATGAAAGTGATTAAGTGTGTCTGCAGGTTTTATGAATATTGAACCAATGAAATGTATTAACAAGAGCTTGTGAGGCATTCTAATAACAGCCACGCATGTATTCTGCCACCTACAAGTAAGTGCCTCAGAGCAGACTTGAGTTCTGGTGTACCTAACGAACAAATTCAGGTAAAACCAATAACGATGAATCAGACCATGCTTGTTGAAAGACTCATGCGCTTTAGTATGCTTGTTTTATACTTTTGAAATTGTATTCTATAGCAAATCTGTCCTAATCGCATTCAATGTTTTATCTTTGAAATTAAATAGACTGTCACCTCATGTTTTACCACATTGTTTAGCTTGATTGGCCACATGGTACAGCTAACACCAAATTATAGCTCAGAGGAAGCAATTATAGTACAGTACTATTTATGAGTCATGCAGACATTTTGTTGCATATATGGGTGGAGTAGTACTGGACAATCAAGTGTTTATGCCAAATGGCAATCATGCTATCTAGTGTATGCAGCATAAGAACTTAAGATACGTTTTCTTTATGTCTTATGTCTATTTTAAAACTTTCACACAAGACATCAATCATAATAGTGATTATTCATGAACCAATTGAGCAGTGGAGACCGTTGATCCTGATAGCCTTTCTGTGCAGAGATTTGGCCATGTAAAATGACATGCAATATTCCACTATGTACAAACACAGACTTTAAGAATGTACATAGAATCCTCAAAGGATTCACGTGCTTATATGTTTTGCTCATTACTGGGAGAATGGACTTGTGTTGCATTGTGGTAACCAAGCTGACCTGTGCCTTAAGTGGTTTTAAAGGTAGGGTAAGTGATATTTATGTTAAAACAAGTGTTAAATTGCTTTATATTCTGATAGTACTCATTGGTATAGAGTGTTTGTTCAATAACAGGGGTTTTCCCGTCCCTCCAGCTCTTGATTAGACAGAAAATGCATTTTCAGGTCAGGATACCACTTTTATCCAATCAGGGGAGACAACTCACACAGGATAGGCCTACAGGATAAATAAGTGAATTTGGAAGTGATGACACAAAGAAATGAGCAAACAAAATTGGAACTGGAACACTCAAATTGAAGCTGATAAATGGGTACTTTCTCCTGATTGCCTGAAAGATTGGCCACCCAAATCTATTTTCTGTTTATCAAAGAGCTGGAGGGACGCAGAGACCCCTGCTACTGAACACTCTATATAGCCATCATCAGAATATAGTGCTTTAACCTTTTAACTAAAAACGTTTCGTTTTAACCAAAAAATATCACTTACCCTACCTTTAATGGTACCCTAAGCAAAGCATGAAGAAAAAAGAAAAAGAAAAAACATTTACCTGACAACTGTGTGAGTACAGACAATGA
The DNA here is from genome assembly GCF_963280865.1 of Gymnoscopelus braueri. Taxonomy (NCBI): domain Eukaryota; kingdom Metazoa; phylum Chordata; class Actinopteri; order Myctophiformes; family Myctophidae; genus Gymnoscopelus; species Gymnoscopelus braueri. Next base: position 26,647,867 of record NC_137609.1, on the reverse strand, counting down.
ACTCAGGCTTGGAGTTCCACTGGTGGTATGTGATGTAGTAGTGGGTCTGCAGCCAAATCCACTGTTGACCCTTGGTGAGAAAGCGATAGTAGCAAGATTTGCCCTTCCCAAACTGCATTACTGGGGAGAGAGGACACAGAGTGTAAGCGTACAATATGTAGCATGCTCATTGCTCACGTGCCACAAACAACCCACTAAGCATGTCCCCATGCATAACAACAACAGGGCATCTTAAAACACTGGGGCTATGTTAGCAAGCTCTGCACTATGTTACAGGTCCAGAATATTTCCACGCACTGGTGAAGTGGAAAGAGAGATGTGACTACAGTGAGATGACCTATTTTTGTGAGATGGCTGCCTGGATCCTCTGGCAGTGAGGAGGCTCCATGAAAGACACAAGACAGGATATAGCAGTGTAGAGGAGAGAGTTGCTTACGTTGCTTATGGCACTGTGCTATAAGCTCCAAGTCATCCACATGATAGTAATCATAGCCAGAAGTTCCAAGAACCTCAAAGGGCAAGTAGCCTATGATTGGTGAAGCTCTGGAAAAGGAGAGGAATAATTAGCACAAAAAAGTATTGTGTACGGTAAAGATACATTTTGATTTAACTGGAAAAGAAATGCCATAAGAGATATTTCATAATTTGAAAATAAACATACACATCACACGTGGTCATTATACTGAATACATCTTCATGAAAGACAAATATCTTGGATTCAATTATTTAATTATTTAATACATGAGACAAGGAGATCAAGAGGTTTCAGTTAGCAGCGGTGCTAAGGGTGTGGTGAGGATGTGGTCCATTTTATGGTACTGCATTCTGCTTTATCAGTATAAAGACAACTTTCTCTTATAGAACACACATCTTGGTGCGTGTGTGCATGCATGCATGCATGTTTTCCTGTCCTGTCTCTCACTAACCTGGGTCCTGCACACCTGGTATCCCTCAGCTCATCACCTCTCCTGTATACTAACCCCAGCTCTATCCCCACTCTTTCTCAGATACATTATTTCAGCATCAGTGGTAGTGGCACGCATCAGACCTACATAGTTTAGTGATTTGTTCTTTGTATTTTGATAGCAAGTTTGTACTAAATATCTTTCCTTCTGCACAGTATCATTCCTCGTCTATCTGCCTGCCTGCCTGCCTGCCTGCTTACCTGGCAATCTGCCTGCTATTCCAGCCTACACATAACATTCACCATTGCTCCTCAACTCCTACCCATAATCTACAAATAAACCTTCTTAAACCTCACCTTATGTGTCTGTGTTCTGAATTTTGGTTCGCTCTGAACTTCAGAACACTTCTGTTCTTTCAGCTTGTCTCCATTTTACATCGCAGAGATTAACTGACAGTAGCTGAATTGGAACTTGTTGGAAAAATGTGACGTGATATGCTCAAACATATAGAAAAGAGTCTAAATGTGTATGGGGGAAGCTTGGTGATTCAACAGAGGCAGTGTGCCATGAATACACAGTAAATAAATGTGTTTACCATTACTCATTAACACCTTACTCAATAAGTCACTGCATCAATTGTGCTCACTTGATTTTCTTTCCTTCATCGGTAATGTGTAAAATCCAATTAGCCTTGGCCTCACCGAGTCCAATTCAGAATGGCACTCGAGTCTCAAGAATGGCTACCTTCACTATGCGACATAACACAGTACTTTCACAAGGAGCCGAGAGAGACCAATTATAGCTCAGCAAAGGATAAGACATACCATTTCCTTCCAATCATTTACTTGCACAATAGCTTAATAGCGTTCTCATGTCACAGCCGGTCTCACTCCTTCACTCAGCCAGCCTCCTGATAGGTGGCTTTAAGTTGATTTGAAATGAGTGCCCATCACTGGCTCACTGAAGGTAAGTAGCTGTATGTCTCTCCTGGTTATGACCAAGCATTCTAGTCCTTTCACTCAAATCCTTTCCATAGCAGCATTTAAATGTATGAACCAGTAGTAATCACTCTGTCATGTCAGCAATAATGTTTCCAGAATGATTGGACCCTGCAAACGCACAGTTTTCCAGGGACACATTGGGGTTGTATAAAGGCAAACTAAGTTCTCATAAAGGGCTCTAGTGGGGAACACGGAAACACAGTACATGTCACTGGTGCTCTCAAAAACGGATTAATTCACTTACCTGTGATCTAAAAATAGGAACTTCCATTCAAGGCTGTGTCTGGAGGTGAATTCATCACAGGGTTCCTCCACAGTACATGAATCCTGGTCAAAGAAATTCCCATTAAAATGGAGGGATCAACTTCAAAGCTGTCTTTTCGGTTATGACTGTAGAAATGATTAGTGTTATTACTAACAATTAGCAGAAGTATAGTTTCTGATCAGGTTGAAGTGGAAGCAAATTGTATCTTACCTTTAAAAACTGCGGAGTAACTAAGCGTACAGTAGCAACAAGGCAGACCTGTTCCTCCAGCGATGACTGCAGGGTTCTGGGTAACGTCAGCTCATAACCATTACATGAGGATGTAGGCACTGTGAAACAGACGTCAAGTCACTCTTAAAACAAAGTTACAAATGAAGGTAAGTGCAATTACACTGTTACAAGTTGCATTCATTTCAGCTACATTACTTCATATTACATCATGTTGCGTGCTATGTCTGCTTTTCAGCAGTTAAACAAATTTGTTTGATAAAAAGCTTACAGCTGTCTTCTCTAAAAAAGAGAACATGGGACTTTATTTGTTTGCCCTAGTAGGTTATTGTTGACAGCAAATTATTTATTTATTGTTTTACATCTAAAAACCTTAAGTAAACACTGAGGAAGAAAATGTGTATTTACCATTGTTATGAAACTTGAAATCTCCGACAAACTTCACATACTCATATATTGGTGGTTCCTTTGGGTCAATGTTACTTCTGGCTAAATGACAGCAAAACTCAACATGTGAATCGCCTGGGGGAAAAAAACAGATAGCAGTCAATTGGCAAGTCATGAGATAGTGTGCTTTATTCAGATAAATGCACAGATTATGAAAAAGCTATAGTTTGTCTAATAGTAATAGTCTACACTTTGTACTGCATGGGGGACTCTTGATTTTACTGCAAATTATTTACTAAGCATGTCTGAAAGTTTGTAGCATTTTAACTGCTCTGAGAATAGCCAAGCATCTGAGAATGTTGAGTAACACAATGAGCACAATATGAGTCAGACATTCATTTTCACACAAAAGAAAAGCCAGACAGATCGATGCAGAAATTGTGTGAGACTTGCTTATGATAAAATGGAGCCAGTTGCAGTTGATGATTATTCCAGACATGGCTCCATGACAACTTGTTTAGTATTTTGAGTTCTAAACACAGTCTGAGAAAGCAGCTATTTCCAGATCACTTTTACTCTGAAGAGCACGACTGTAGCACAGGATTAAGGTCAGTGTCTTGAGACCCAGATACCGCATTGCTCTAGATTACTTTGTTAACATAACAGCGATTAAAGGTCTTAACTAAGAAGCTGGGGCTAGCTACTATTATTAGCTAAAAGGCTAATCATAGACATGCTAATCAGCAATCCTTTAAGCTTACAATGCCAAATTTGGTAACCTGCTCTATATATATACTGTAAAGGACCCACGTGTCACAGCTAAACACAAACACACCTAAAGATACACTGAAATACAAAAGGCTATAGCTACTATTAGTCGCTAAAAGGCTAATCATAGACATGTTAATCAGCAATCCTTTAAGCTTACAGTGCCAAATTTGGTAACCTGCTCTATATATACTGTAAAGGACCCATGTGTCACAGCTAAACGCACCTATAGATACAATGCAATACAAAATACTGGGAAAACAGCATCTCACATAATAAATGAGTTTCTTGTGTGTTATGGGTTGTAGATTAGACATCATTATCATTGAACATGAAGAATGTCTGACTATATGTATTTAAGAAACAAACAAAAAAAATACCAAATATAATATCAACTTTGTCATAATACTTTTGGCATTGCGACATGTAGGAACCTATACAGGAGCCACTGAAGGGCAGAGATGGTATGTGTGTGTGTGTGTGTGTGTGTGTGTGTGTGTGTGTGTGTGTGTGTGTGTGTGTGTGTGTGTGTGTGTGTGTGTGTGTGTGTGTGTGTGTGTGTGTGTGTGTGTGTGTGTGTGTGTGTGTGTGTGTGTGTGTGTGTGTGTGTGCGTGCGTGCGTGCGTGCGTGCGTGCGTGTGTGTGTGTGTGTGTGTGTGAGGTTAACAGATAGGGACAGATGGAAATCCTCACTGTCAAGGAAGTCAGGAGCAATGGGGTCATTCATCAGCATGTGGGATGATAGCAGCTTGTACACCTCCCCATGTTCCCGCTCAGGGAGGAAGTTCAAGATGTTTTGATCCACCATATCTGACTAATACAAAAGGGTAGATTTATGATTATCATTTATGGTATTTGAGTTATTCTAGATTTTGCACTCATATGCACACATTTCCACTGGTCTATTATAAACAGAGTGAGTAGCAAAGCATCATAAAAGGTAGTCTAGTGGTGTTATCTTGGTGAGAAATGTCTCTATTATAGGTGAAAAAAGCCATTACACTGCTAGTGCACACAAATAAATCTGTTCCAATCAATCATTAACACAATGACCAATTATAATAAATGGAAGTTTTGTACTGCTGGCTCTTTGCAGCCTTTTCTTTTAGTTGCGATATCAGTGCTGCTTCTCTGTCACTTACCGGTAAATGGCCAATAAGTGAAGACACACTGTCAGATACATATATGATGTTTCCATCTGTTGTTAATGCGACAAGAAAACCATCTAGAGCCTGTTAGAAGAATAGAAAAGTATCAGTTCTTGTGGGTAAAAAGTGGTCTTATTGATTGTACTGAAATAGTGAGCAGAGTTATTTCAGCCTGTGCAGTACAATCTATTCTCCACACTACAGTTTTGGGCATTACCTCCATCATTAACTGGGTGAATTCCTCATTACTGAGGAACGAAGGCTTCCAGTCCTGTTGTATGTCACAGGATTCATTCTGTGCAGTAAGATCTGAAAAAGATTAGAAATAATAGACCAGAATGTTGAACATTGGCAGAAACTTGGGTAGTATATTCCAGCTACCTGGGCACTGTATTAACCAGTTAACATTTAGAATTTAGCATTTAGAATAAAGGCACATTGCACGGAATGTTTGTGTAGTTCTCTTTCGTCCAGTATGGCTGCATGTAACCATTGGTAACCACTTTCAAAAGAAAATTCCATGTTTTGCCAGGTAAAACCTGGAAAAACATGATGTTACTGTTCTACTGTGACTTACAAGATCCTGCAGTAACAAGACACCAAATTATTATGTTTGTGTTGGTATATTACTCATATCAAGTAGTGCTGCACAATTAATCGAAAAAAGATCGTGATCTCGATTCAGACACCTATGCAATCTCGATTTTAAATTATGGCGATTTTTTTTTTTTTTACTTAATAATTTATATATTTACAAGAGAATCGTGTGAGAATCGTGATCTCAATTCTTATGGAGGAAAATCGTGATTCACATTTGAGCAGGAATCGTGCAGCACTAATATCAAGTAATATATGCTATGTGTTGATACTGTATATTGCTCATATACGAACTGTAGCAACCGTTGTCTCTTCCATTGCCTATTCCAAACAATTACAGGCAGCCATGTTGTAAGACAGAGAACTACACAAACATTCTGTGCAAGGGCTGATGTAAGACACTAGAAAAAAGTGCCTGCGTGAAATCCCCCTGTATCCCCAGGTGGATACATGTCCAGTGGGCACCTAAAGAAATATTAGGCCTTAAATGTAATTAAAAAAAGATATTGTAAAATTTAGATATAAAATCAAATATTAAATATTAAATAAATAAGTATAATAAAAAATGGTGGGCAGTGTTGTCAGAGGCCCACTGTTCTGGTTACCCTCCCAGACACTGCCTGGCCTTCTCCCAACTGTGTCATCACCTTTGAGTGTAATCTATATTGATCACGTATTTGTATACATACTGTAGGCAGCAATGTATTTGTATTTGTGAAAAGCAGAAGTTGTTAGAGAATGTGTTATGAATGCATAATGTTATTTAATGATCAAAACAAAGCTACACAGAGCAGTATAAACAATGTTGTCAGTTATTCCCTGATATACCACAATAAAAAGATTCACTGCGCTGATTGCTTCTGGAGAAGGTTGAGTTGCCCATGAGTAACCTAAAGTGAGGCAATAGTGATTGGGATTATCAGTCTTTGCACTAAAACATTTGACATTGGAGCAGTTTATGTGATTGATGAGACAGTGATGGCTATGTGCACCTTTTTGCAAAGAAACGCACGCACGCACGCACGCACGCACGCACGCACGCACGCACGCACGCACGCACGCACGCACGCACGCACGCACGCACGCACGCACGCACGCACGCACGCACGCACGCACGCACGCACGCACACACACACACACACACACACACACACACACACACACACACACACACACACACACACACACACACTCCCACAGAGGTGTTTCTGTCTGTCTGTCTGTCTGTCTGTCTGTCTGTCTGTCTGTCTGTCTGTCTGTCTGTCTGTCTGTCTGTCTGTCTGTCTGTCTGTCTGTCTGTCTGTCTGTCTGTCTGTCTGTCTGTCTGTCTGTCTGTCTGTCTGTCTGTCTGTCCGTCCGCAGGTGTTTTTCTGTCTGCGCTGTTGAGGTAGCTACAGAAAATGTCCAATTTGACACCAGACACCAGACACGCAGGTTGCTCAGCTCAGCTATAATCAGTAAGCCCTCGTTATCCCACTAGTTGCATCAAGGCAGTATGCATGGCATTTGTGTTGAAGATACTGTATATCCACTGCGCTATTAAATAGGCCTAGGCTACTGTAATCTAAAATCACATCAAGGATTTCCATCATCATGGATTAATTATCGAGCTACACTTTGTTGGTTGGTGTAGAATGACAACAGCAATTGGACACGTGGTCTGCTAGAACATAACCCAAACAAATAATATTCAAACTCCGCCCCTTTCTCCTGCTCTTGAATTGGGTAGTGAAAGATGCATGTTCTTTCCTTCTTGTTTAGGTAAGGTAGGTAAGATTTAGCACTTCAATGCAATGCGCTGCAAGAGTGTAGACTATAGCTATCACCAACGTTATTGATCCTCATCTGGAAATTCAGGTGTCACAACAGCAGCAGCAAGAGCATGAAACTTAGGATTGGTACAGTATAGTAATATGTACAGAAATACTTATGTGGTTTGCTTTGTAATCACGAAACACAGTTGCAAAACAATGGCTGGCCAAACAGGACATTGTAAATTCAACATACCTTTCTGTTTCTGCAAGAAATCAATAGTTCTCTGCAGTATGGTGGACTTGTCCATCTTGCGTGGATGTCCTTGGCCTTGCAGCATGGTGCATAGCTCCTTGATGAGCACATTGAACTGGTCTCTTCTTTTCTTTTCCGATTTGTTACGGGATGCCCTTAACAAGTAATTAGAGAATAAGAGAATCAGTGACAATATAAAACAATAGTCCTAATCTTTATTTGACAAGGACATGACAGGTCAAGTTTGATTCCTGGCTGGCAGGGTGTTAAAAATAATTGTATTATACAACACACACACACACACACACACACACGCGCGCGCGCACGCGCACGCACACACACACACACACACACGCACACGCACACGCACACGCACACGCACACGCACACGCACACGCACACGCACACACACACGCACACACACACACACACACACACACACACACACACACACACACACACAGAGCAGTACCTTTTTGCCCTGTCTTTGTCATCTTCATCCAATAAATCATCCACACAGCTGTTGGTGCTGTAGATAGAGATTTAGAATGTAAAATGTTGCTTCTGTTAATGTCAAGGATGAGCACTGAGAAATATGTACTGTACTGCTGTACGTTTGTAATGAACTAACATGAATAGATACTGTGAATGATCATTATGAGCCCTATCTTACACCCGACACAAATCAGCACAAAGTGCAGTGTCATTGATCGTTTACAACTGTTTACAACACTAGGGTTTGCAATGCGCACACACTACTTGCAATCAAAATCCATCTGAATTCGACACATCGCTCATGTTCATCATGGTATATTTTATTACTGAGAGACTCAGTATTGAGGTTGAAAAATGATGATCTGGGCCAGATTATCCACATATTGCGTAGTTTTTGTGGTCTGAAGCAGAAGATGAACCTTTTTTCAAGCACTTGATTTTAGCTTGCCGCAGCATTCCTGTCATGCTTAAATAGGTGGCTTAACTAAAGAACCTAACTAAGGAGGATGAGCATGTGATTATTAAGTTCAAATATACAGTTTAACAGATATCTCTTCGACATAAATGAGGAGACATTACAGGAGAAAGATGTGATTCTACTTCTAGTTGCATGCCCCAAAAATGCCAGCAGCAGTAAGGACGGTTCTACTTGATATTTTAGGTGAGCAGAGAGCTTTTGTCTCCTGACATCATTATATCACATTATTCTGCTCCGGTAGATGGTTGCGCACTTTCAATCAATGCACGAGCAGATCTGCTTCCTCAGCAGAAAACGGTTTGGTTCTCTGTTACTTAAATAGCAATGCAGGTGCAACTGGCTCTTAAGACGAATGGGAATAGACACTTGGGGCCCTATTTTCGGCCGAAGTTCATATACCCACTATTTGGAGATTTAGCATGGCGCAAGGGGCGTTCCCGTGGAAAATTTATATTTGATACACAGAATTATCACTCACACATTGCTGTTACAGCAATTTGCTTGTGTTCTGGATTAATTCAACAAATGGTCTGGTGTGGTTATAGCAAATGCAGATCAAACGATATTGTATTAGTCTTTGATAAGCTTAACTGGCGTGCGTGCGTGCGTGCGTGCGTGCGTGCGTGCGTGCGTGCGTGCGTGCGTGCGTGCGTGCGTGCGTGCGTGCGTGCGTGCGTGCGTGCGTGCGTGCGTGCGTGCGTGCGTGCGTGCGTGCGTGCGTGCGTGCGTGCGTGCGTGCGTGCGTGCGTGCGTGCGTGCGCAAAAAGGTGCACATAGCCATCACTGTCTCATCAATCACATAAACTGCTCCAATGTCAAATGTTTTAGTGCAAAGACTGATAATCCCAATCACTATTGCCTCACTTTAGGTTACTCATGGGCAACTCAACCTTCTCCAGAAGCAATCAGCGCAGTGAATCTTTTTATTGTGGTATATCAGGGAATAACTGACATCATTGTTTATACTGCTCTGTGTAGCTTTGTTTTGATCATTAAATAACATTATGCATTCATAACACATTCTCTAACAACTTCTGCTTTTCACAAATACAAATACATTGCTGCCTACAGTATGTATACAAATACTAGTAAGTATTACCTACATGTTACTGATTATAGAGAATTTTATATTATTGTAATCAGTTCTTTATTTCCTGCGCAATGGATGAATGAAACGTGTGCAATTTGGAGCGAATGGCACCGCACACAGCACAAATTGTCTTCTTTAAATAGACTATCATCTTATATAAACACAATGAAACAAGGAATTGACACTCTCACTTCTGCTGATTATAGGATAATTTGAATCTCAAGACATTCGCTGAGAATTAGGAGAGAGGCAGCCTCTGAATGTTGTGCCGTTGTGCGCCCGGCCAGATTCCCGACATGTCCATTGCAGCTGCGCGCTCTGCCAAACGAATTTGGCATAGCGGGTGGTTTTAGAATGCGCTATGCGCTTTCCCAAACGTGTGTGTGCAATTTTAGGGAAAGCGCAACAACACACCCACGAGCACACCTCCAGGCGCAAATAAAGGAGTCGGCATAATGAATAGCGGGTATAGCAGCCGTAAGATACCGTTTAGGGACAGTGCCAGCTCCCTTGAGCGTAATTCACAGGTAGCGGGTAGTGCGAACGGGTAAGCCACTGGCAAAGATAGGGCCCATATGTGCCATCTAACTAGCCAAATTGGAATTAGACACGCCCCCAAGTCATTTGTGATGTGCAGCATTAGACCACCATTGATTTAAATATGAAATACTGACCCCATGTACACTGGACATTTACATGCGTCTTGGGAATCAGAACTTTCAAACTGTGAATATGCTTCCAAAAGCAGTTCAAATGGCTTCCAATGTGAGCATGTGAAGCAATTCAGATGGATACAATTCAGATGCCAAGAAATCAACAAACCAAGACCAATGTCAATTTTAAATGCAGCATCTCTATTCTACATAGAACTGTAAATTAATGGATATGAAATGACACTGCAGATCATCACCTATGGATCTGAGACACTTCTATGGCTTCTCTTGGTACATCTTAAACCAAAGACATAATTATAAAAGCCACACTGCAGCTACTATAATATTTATACACTGCAGCTACTTCATGTCAGTTAGTGGATTAATGCAAAAATAAAATATTAATTTGATCTAAAAGATTATGTGTGTAGGTAAAATCTAGGATAGTGACTACTGGGATAAAATATTTTCCTATAACTGTTCATTCAAAACCAGAAAACATCCCAAATATTAAGAAAATATTAATATAATAGAATATGATGCGTGTGAATGTGTGTGTATACATCAGTGTATATCCACTGTAACATTTAGACCCCATAGTTGTGACCTGCATTACATAATTCAAATGTTGTGTAACTATTTACACAACTTAGTAACTATGTAATAGAAAAGAAACGTCAATGTATGATATGAAGTGATATGAAATGGCACTCACTCCCATTCCCCCCGGCTGGATGGACAAGGGCCACCAAAGTCGGAAATGTTGTCCATTATCACTCCCTTTCCCAGCCAGGCCCTTTCTGAAGTCGTATGAATCCCATCCGCGCTGATGGTGCCTCAACGTCTTGGGTAAAAGTACTGATCAACAGCTTCTGTCCAAACAAACTCCAAGACCTATGAAAAAAGCATAATTAATTCCAGTTAAATGTAATGTATCCCCATATTGAATGGCAAACAATGGGATTCATCTGGAATCATGGGCACATATAATGCAAAATAACTTTTATTTTTTTTAATGGGTCAGGGAACTGAGAAAGAACAATTATGTGCTGTACACATGTTGATGTGCAGTCACAGTGATTCAAAGAAGAAGTCTGTAGCATTAGGTATGATATTAAACGTCAATGGCATCTTTGTCAACACAGGATATGTCCCATCATCAGTGTGAAAACGTTAGAAGATAAAAGATCCTAATGTGAAGGCTACACCATGTATTTGCCCTGACATCACGCTATTTTACAGTGCAAAACAAAGTTCATAAACCATCTTCGGTTTCCACCTGGATACAGCACTTCAATACTAAAGAAATGCTCCGCACGAGAGGCGCTCCTCTTGACCTAGAAAAATGCTTGAGGCAGACACCTCTTTTGATAACGCAGCATAACAAAGAGACTAAAGGAGCCCACCTCTTTCACATCCTCCGAATAAAGGAAGCTTAACAACATGCAGCAAACACCACTGGGAACTATAACAGTCTATATCTATTGCAAATAAAACTCACAGTCTGTCTGTAGCCTGCCCTAGGCCAAGTAAACAAATGAAAGCTGTTCAAAGCCAGACATTATCAAAACAATGTCTGAAAGAAGGCTACAATTCAAGGAGTAAAGCTTAACTATATGAGGACATAGGCTAATCTATCCCTTTCCGAGGACTTTCTAAGTGGTGACAGTTAAAGGGCTCAGATGCAGAGTAAAATCTGTTTTTATTTAACTCTCATAGAGTTAAGTTGCAAGTTAATACTGTACATCTCCATGATGAGTATAATGTGTTATAATGATTACAATCATATACTAAATTCTGCAATCTTATTAGTATATTTTCAACCATTTTGATTCATGACATAAAACACTAAGTGGAAAGCATTTTATAAGCCATCATCATTCCAGTGCTGTTAATGTTTCCATTGACACACTGCAGGGAAACATGACATGCACTACTTTTTTCCTCTTGATCCTGATTAAAACTGCTGTGAGAGTCTGGAAATATTTTGTACTCTGTATCATTTACTCCTCAGTTGGCAGCTGGTGGCCATATTCATATTTCTGAGAGTGCTTATTCTCTACTCTTCTGGTCTGAGAAGTATGCTGCTGTGTCCCAGTTCCATACAGTATACTATTACTAATACAATACATGTATTAATCTTTATAATATACTGTTTTGGGCAGTTAGCATGCCAGAACTTCTCATACTGTACTGCGTGTTTGTGCTAACAGTAAATGACATTGATAGTTGACCAACAGAAGATGATGCCACTGGATGTTCTTTAGCCCAGTGGTTCTCAACCAGTGGTCCGGGGACCGTCCCCAGCTAAATGATGGAGAGTTGGTAACCAAATGGACCCTTAATAGGTAGATCTTTAACTCTTGAGAGCGTTTTTATTTTTTTATTTTACGCTCTCAAGAGTTGAATTATTGTTAAACACTTGCATTACCTAAATTACAAGAAGTCTACACTATGTATGTATGAATGAATGTAGAAGAATTGTTATTTTGATCAACGTTTGCCTGTTATCTCTCCTATTGGTACCACATCAATACAGCATACACAATACACATGGCCATGTGGTAAATGGAAAATAGACTGCCTTTATATAGTGCCTTTCAAGTCCATTCAAAGCACTTTACAACATACTTCATATTCACACACACTGCAAACTGTGGACACACACTCCCTGGATGCCAATTCAGAACCTCTGCCCCAAATTTTTCACATGGGCCTGTTATAGTGCCACCAGGAGGCCGATTTGTGCAAAACCCATTTACTCCTACAGATTTTATCCAAACGTCATGCAAATCGGTACACAGTATCTCTATAGTCATGTGATCAACACAGATCTGTCCGATTATCCATATTCCATCCTCATTGGCTAAGGTTGGCTTTCAAAGTTTGCAGGATTGGTCCGTTTTGAACAAAATGCCTCAAATCATGAACGCAGCTTGCGATTTCCTGACCTGGTGGAGTCCTGTGCTCCAAGGAGCACTTTCTCTAGTTTCATTTACAATTAAAGGAGTAGTTCACCCCCAAAAATACTTATGTTCTATCAATTACACACCCACCGAAGCCTTGAATTCATGTGTTTTTGTCACATTCCTATGCCAATAATTTGATGACCGGCGGGGTCAATGCAGGTCAATTGAGTCTCCTACCGAAACTCCGCCAGATTTGAGATGATGATGATGATGATTTGAGGCATTTTGTTCCACCAGGACCAATCCTGCCAACCTTAGCCAATGAGGATGGAATATGGCAAATCGGACAGATCCGTGTTGATCACATGACTATAGAGATACTGTGTACCAATTTGCATGACATTTGGATAAAATCTGTAGGAGTAAATGGGTTTTGCACAAATCAGCCTCCTGGTGGCGCTATAACAGGCCCATGTGAACAATTTGGGGCAGAGGTTCTGAATTGGCATCCAGGGAGTGTGTGTCCACAGTTTCGCAGCGACCAGGCCAATGGTGCCGGAGATTAGCTGCTCGCGGACGGACAGGACACACGGACGGACGGACAGGGTGCAAAACATACTCTCTCGCCATTCCTTTCGGCCTGGCGGAGACAATAAGTAATTTTTTGGGTGAACTACTCCTTTAATTTCATATTAAGTTACACAACCTATCTCTTTAGGTTTTAATTAAAATTGCTCTAATTCTGCAATACAAAACAAAGTATTAATCAAATAAATAAACAAACAAACATCTTCTTGCACAAGATAATGAATACTAAAGAGAAAGAAAAACATAAGCAGCAATGAGGCAGGGGGTAAGCAGCTCACTGAGGCTAAAGAAAATAGCGTGATTCCCACCGTCTTAACTCATAACTGAAATGCCAGACGAAAAATCTTAAAATCCTACAAGTTTGTCAAGATGCTAAAAAACTGTTATTTATGCTAGACAACACAAAAGAAAATCAATAATCCTGTAGTGAGATGTTGGTATTAAATTGGAAATTAAATGCCTGCAGCTAATGCTATGATGTTAGATAATTAGACAAACTAGGCTGACATCCATTTTTAACAAAATACTGCATCCAGAAATTGGTCTGTGTTTAATGGATAAGATGCAGAAAGCTAGAAATGTGACATTTTGGGCTGACTGGTGGTGCAGCACTAACTTTTGCCTTGTGAATGGTGGGGACCTGAGTTAACCAGACCTCTGTCATGTCTCGCATGTCCAAAAGGTTTTCTGATAATAAAAAATAAATATGACATGTAACATGTTTATCCTTGGTCTGCATTAACAATGACAAAACAAACTTGGACATTGGACAATAGGCCAATTTAAATATGAGTGTACTGTTAACTCCTTTGGAATTTTCTCTCAAAGAGCAGATTTGTTTTTCTAGCCCTACAGCTATGTTTATAAATGCCCAACACTGTTGGATAATTAACTGGATTTGACCAATGCACACTGACTGCTTATGTCACTTGCCAACTGCCACCAAGGAACATCAGCTGAAATAATATCCTCAGTTGTATTATGTAAATGTACATGTGCAGTAACAGCTTTGATTTGTATAATATCATCATCCTAGAAAGCATGCAACACTTCAAATATCCAAGATATTTATGAAACTTCCTTTACAGTATGTTCTGTATGCTAGATTTCGACAAAACAAACACAAAAGTTGCAATGATTAAACGATTAAACCCTGACACCAGATTGTGCATTGAACTTTCCTCTCTGTGTGTGTGTGTGCGTGTGCGTGTGTGTGTGTGTGTGTGTGTGTGTGTGTGTGTGTGTGTGTGTGTGTGTGTGTGTGTGTGTGTGTGTGTGTGTGTGTGTGTGTGTGTGCGCGTGCGGGCGGGTATGTTCTGTGTTGGCCGATTTTTTTTCCCCTCTACCCAGTTTGTTTTTCCTATTTTACAGAGAGCATTGAAAGAGAACAGACTGATCAAATATTGAGGATTGAGTAGCCTACAAACAAGCCGTAAGAAAACACAGAAGATCCTGCATTTCAGGCCCAATCATCACTGACAATAAAGCAAGACAGCCTTGGGGATGTCAAGTGTGGAAGCAAACCTTTCCTCAAAATGTTATAATTAAACTTTGTTTCTGAGTTTAGGATTAAGATGATGCAGGGCACCTGCTGAATTAACACATACAGCCTTATTCTAAACAACGTTGTGATATTCAGCCTCACAAACAAACCCACATTCACTGAATGCATTGAGGTTAAACCACACCTTGCAAAGTTTACCACTACAAAGCACCAGGCTCTGGTTACAGATGCCCTGAGGGGTTCAAGTCTTAAATTGGTTACCTGAACTCATGACAGAGGAGTAAATACACTCAGGTTCACGTTCATGACCAAACCCGGAATGTACTGTAAATACAGTATACTGTAAAAAGAGAGGGAGATTCATACTCTCTTGTTTCTCATGGTAATGTACATAAACCCTCAGGAAATAAGCTGTTACAGGGTAATACAGTAGAGTTTAATGGAAGAATTGAAACCTTATGCTTGCTAGCAGGGGCATACACTTTGTTTCAGTTCTGAGGGCAACACACTACTGTTGCTGCAATTCACTCCTACTCCTTCCTGCTTATTTCTGATGATGGAATATGGTACAGTGTCAGTGTTACACTACTATCAACCATAACTTAAGAACAGACCACATAAAGATACAATGCGTAAGTTAGGCCTATATATCTGTTGTTTCTCTGTAATTGCTACAATGTCCGAACTACAATAAAGATGGTGGCACGTCTAGTGTCCTGTCCTATCGGGTATGCCATCTGCTTCAAATAACTTTATTGATGTCCTACTCGCACTAGGGTCTAAAATATTTCAATGGAAGAGTAGGGAGACCACCTCTAAGCACAGTAGATGTGCTAAAGTTGTTACATCTTAACATACTCTACTCTACTCTGCCATACAGATTGGTTAAAATAACCTTTTATTCATTGAACTAAGTCTGGGACTGTAGCTTTAAATGTTTTAATGTTTAAACTGTGTTGATATGAAACCTAACTATAATTATGTTTTTACAAAACATATGAATATAGAATTGCACTGATAAACAAAAGCATGCTAGAGATAACATCCATTCAAGATCCTTTAATTTACCCTAAAATGGCTTAATTGTAAAATAAAAACATCTTATGGACTGCCCCACACCAGTCTCAAATTGTGGTCACTCACTCTTGGACACTAGGTGAATGGATTGTGGTAAATTAATAAAACACAGCTTCTCAACATTGACTATGTGACGGTCACGCCGACTTTTGTGCACATGTTGTATCTCATCCACGATTTCCCTGTTTTAACAGTTGTGAAAGAGTTATTAACGTACGACCCGTCATTCTTTTAAAAAATCGTACTATGTAAAGTATCTTTGGAAATAAGCATATGGCGTAAGTGGTAGCCACAAGCAAATTTCAATAGATTTAAAATGTCAGCATAACACCGTCAGTGCAAGACAGTAAATGTCTACTGATGTTGTTCATTCATATCCTATGAAAGGGGTTAATTTGGAAGGAAACTTTCAAGGAAAATCATGTTCTATTCTTTCTTTTTTACTTCTTCTTCTTCTTCATAAGTTAACCACTAACCCCTTTAAACCTGACATCTCTATTTTGGGCATGTCATTATAGGTGAAATCTTTCAAAAATCCTACAATAAAATGAACAAATCTTAGTCCGTCCATCCAATTTATGATAGCTCATGCTTTCTGTCTTATGGCAAGAAAGCAAATGGAAATCACTCTGGTTGGTATTACCAGAGTAACTGACAAAGTGATCTTTTTGGCAAACTACTAGCTAATCTGAGACTATTCTCAGAGGTAATGGCTGTTCTTGTCCGCTTTGCAAACTAACTACCTTGTCTGAAAAACCTCTACTTGTATCTCATGCTGTAGTGACAGCTCAAGTCTTGAGACAAACAATCCTGGACCTGGGTATGTTTTACTGAAATTTCTTCAAGCATCGACATTCATATAAAGAACAAACGTGGGCAAGTGAAATATGTGGAAAACAAATGTATAGAGCAGCAAAATCTACACTGCCAACTCCCAGTTATCCCAGATGATAGCTTTTTCATGTTCAAACATTGCAAAGGTCTACTAAGTCATTACATGTAATACATCTGCTTGTTCTAACTCCTAGTTTGAACTGCTGTATACCAAATGTATATTCAAAGTCAAGCCACCATTTTGTCATGGCTGTCATAACAGTATGCCATTTCAAACACCACGGTTTGAAAGGGCTTATTTTCCTTTAACTATCATGATATATTATTATATCATGGAATAGTTTTGAACGTCCGTTTGACACCAATCACTGTAGATGTAAGTAATGCCTGGCTTATAGGCCTATCATAATCATAACACCATACTATTATCATCAGTATTATTATCATAATATTCAAACCTCACAGTGTATTCTAAACCCATGTCAGCTCTATTTCTGTTATGTAGTTATAGTATTAGTAGTTATGTGAGCAGCTCTTCCTATTTGAAAATGGATAGTTTGTTGACTACAATGTTTTGACTTCTTGTGTTGGGATGTATACCCTCTCATGGTACATTCGGAGGCAGGGTAGTGGCCTCAAGTGATAAGGAAACGTCACAACACTTCCATTCCTTAGGCCTTCTAAAGGAAAACAATGTAGGGGAGGGGCGGGCCCACGAATGGACTCAATGACCTTTACCTTCAACATGCATTGCACATAACGTCCACAGTGACACTGGCTAAACTCAAGCCATCTCATTCATTCAGAATCCAATTCTTGATGTGTATTCAAGACATCATGTCCACAGAGTTCAAAACAACACAAGTCACCCGAGATGTATTTTTAACCAGAAGATGGCAATGGCTGCAATATATGGAATTGTGAACTTTATATGATCATAACTAAGTA
Organism: Gymnoscopelus braueri; assembly: GCF_963280865.1. Classification (NCBI taxonomy): domain Eukaryota; kingdom Metazoa; phylum Chordata; class Actinopteri; order Myctophiformes; family Myctophidae; genus Gymnoscopelus; species Gymnoscopelus braueri. The sequence continues at coordinate 26,629,985 of NC_137609.1, read as the reverse complement.
AGAATAGCCCTGAAAAGGCCTTCAGTAATAATACTTATACTTAATTAAAAATGTGCATTTCTTTGAGCTATTTTTATATTGTAATTTAACTAATAATGACCAGAGGAAGTCAATAATTAAAATCACTCCAGAGTTTGTCATGAATGCAGAATATAGGTTCTAACCAGGACACTTGCATATTGTAGAATTAAATCATTTAGAGTATATTTGAGACTGCTTCACAGACCCAGGGCTCTTATAAGTGCCCTGGGTCTGTGCAGCAGTCTCAAATATAGAAGTATAGTTTAACCAACAATATCTACAGCATAGCCTACACAGTCTAGGTCCTCTAGAAAATGATTAACTGGGTGTTGTAGGCTAATCATGCAGATAGACCACCTCCAGTGTCATTTGAAAGCGGGCCGCACATGAACTTTGATGTTATAAAAATTCAAAACCGGTACCATGGGACATGACAACGTGTGTGACAGCCTCTTACAGTGGCATAAAACACATTACAATGACATAAAACAATCTAAAATGATATCTCACTCACGTACCTTGAAAACGAGTCTTCAGTAGAAACAGAGATCCATATAGTTCACTTTGGTAAACCTTACTCATAGTAAACTACGGCATAGCTGTTAATGTGCAACTATACGCTTCTTGACTCATCATCATCATCACCACAGACGTCAGAAAACGTTCAATTGCATAACCACGTTATTTAATGTGGTTGGTCGCAATTATAGCAGCAGCAGTCAAAAGAAGTCTACCCTTATTATTATTAATCAGCATATGACCGAGTTCCATTCGCGATCCTTTCCTGGATTCTGAGCGCCGTCCGTCTTTTTCCATTAAACCCTGCACTTCAACATCCTCCAGTCTGTTCGCTGGCAGCCGCTTGTAAACAGCACTGAGGGAAAGTAGGTCAGCTGGTAGCTCAATACTCGCTCTAACGACATCATCATAATCACACTGCTGAAACTAACCAGTAGAATCCTGTGGTGGAAGAAAAGTACTCAGATATTTTACTTAAGTAAAAGTAGCAATACCACAATTTTAAAATACTCTGTTACACAAAGTGTAAAAGGCCTGTGTTCAAAATGTTACTTGAGTAAAAGTACAAAAGTATTGGCATCAAGATATACTTACAGTACCAAAAGTAAAAGTACTAAAATGTTTGAAAATAGCATATCTACATGCAAGCTCACAATGCATAGACCTTTGAGCTTGTAGTTCGGCCATTTTCAAATAGGGTTTATAATAATAAATATATAAATAAATAAATAAATAAATATAATGAATAAATAAATATAATAAATGTATATCTGCAAAGTAACTAGTAACTAAAGTTTTCAATTCATTGTGTAGTTGAGTAAAAGTACAATATTTGCCTCTGAGATGCAGTGGAGTAGAAGTAAAAGTACTGAAAACTGAAAATACTCCAGTAAAGTAAAAAATACCTCAAACTTGTACTGTACTTGAGTAAATGTACTTAGTTACTGTACTTTACATCGCTGCATAGAATCCTATGGTAATCTAACTCGGAAGTGTACAAATGTACCAAATGGACCATTTCGTTACATTTTATACCCTCCTCAGACTCTCAGAGTTAAATGGATAGGCCAACTGACCGGGGTAAACAGATGTTTACATTGTAACACGTGCCTATTGCAGATCACTTTTAACACGGCTCTAACTCTAATGTTATTATTACTGAACGGATTCGAGGCGATTGATTCATTGTAGCCTACAAAATAAAATAAAAATGGGTTTTGCGATTGGAACACAGTCTGTGTTAAACTGAATGGTGCGCTCCTCTCAAGTTCAACGACGATATAAGCTGCCTTTTTATCCTCTTCAGGTTTACATTTAATGTTATAGCCGGAGCTCCACCCGCAAGATCCGAAGTGTGGATGTAGGCGAGACTGAGATAATATAAACATCTTGACCAATCACTGTGGTGCAGTGACAGTCAGCAAACAAAACAACTTCAGTTCCTGACTTGACTTTAAATTTAAATCCCACACTTATGGGGGGTGGGTTTGCAACTTATATAGCCAATATAACTCATTAATTATAGGCCTATCATAATTCACTATCTCCAAATGTTTTGTCAAACGTACACGATTTTATGACAGGCTATAAAACAGAAAATACAAACAACACTGAAACTTACAATAGCAATAATCATTCAACAATAAATAAACCTTGGGCAATTTCCCAATATGAACGATTCAAGACTTCCCCTTTAATCAACAACCCATCTATCAACATGTAGATCAGTAGGCTACAACAGTGTACAACAGGTCCTGCCAAAACCATTAGGGTTCATCCTAGCTCTTCTAACGTTAGAAGGAGTTCTCCTTGTTGTCTCCGCCAGGCCGAAGGCATAGCAGCTAATCTCCGGCACCGTTGGCCCGGTCGCTCCGAAACTGTGCACACACACTCCCTGGATGCCAATTCAGAACCTCTGCCCCAATGTTTTCACATGGGCCTGTTATAGCGCCACCAGGAGGCCGATTTGTGCAAAACCATTTTTTTTACATTACTCCTACAGATTTTATCCAAACGTCATGCAAATCGGTACACAGTATCTCTATAGTCATGTGATCAACACAGATCTGTCCGATTTCCCATATATTCCATCCTCATTGCCTATGGTTGGCTTCCAAAGTTTGCAGGATTGGTCCGTTTTGAACAAAAAGCCTCAAACTATGCACGCAGC